>NC_135803.1:70981099-71286811 GCF_964213995.1 Mustelus asterias | reverse complement strand
ATGTAACACCCGGCTTGTTCATTTGTTTAATATAAAATCTTGTGCACTAATATTGTATTGCAATCGTAAAGAAAAGTGACGGAAATTTAACAATGAATAATGAAGAACATAATACTCAGCATTAAAAAGTGTAATTCGTTGCCTAATATCGTACAAATCTTAGTACAAATCAATTTAATGGAGTTGCATCCCTGTATTTAAAATGTGTTAAAGAAAGAACTTGTATTTATTCAGTGTCTTTCACAACCTCAGGGTATTCCAAAGCACTTTACAACAGTGACTACATGCTGGTGTCTGTAATGTAAGAAATGAAACAGCTAAATTAGACACAACAAATTCACACAAACAATAATGTGATAATGACCAGATAATCTTTTTAGTGATGTTGAGTGATGGATAAATATTGGCCAGGACACTGGTAAGAACTCCTCCGTTGTTCTCTAAAATAGTGGCTTGATAGAACTTCAGTTTATCCTTTCATCTCAAAGATGGCACCTTTGCACTGGATTTACAGTTTAGATTTTGAGCTTAAGTGCCTAGAGTGGTCTTAAACCCTCAAATTCCTGACTCCAAGGCGAGAGTGTAACCATGTGTGATTGCACTATCTACATTTTAAAAGTTGCTTTATAAGCCATAATGTGCCACTGATGGTTAAAGACTGGAGTCCACAAAGAACAAGAAGTACAGAAAACAATCAAGCCTTTTTTAAACATTGGATGGCAACCAAGTGAGATTGGGATCTGTGGACCCTTCTTCTAACTAATCACATTAGTTAGCTAATAAAATGTTCAGGGCTAAGTACGAAAGGAAAGCCACCGAAATAAGATTTAAAAATGCAAACATTTGGGAAGGTGTAATTTTTCCCAAAATCTTGCCATATGCAAGTTCTGAATGCACCCATGATGTAGTACTTTGCGTACCATGCACCTGCTGATATAGTCAATTTTGCAGTAATTAGTGTGTATTGGCCAATGGAACTTAAAGAAAACGAAATAAAGCAAAAACAGGGAATTTGGTTACTTACAAATTCAGAGTAAGCAATAATGTTCTTTGCTGAGCCAGGAAAAAGATACAAAAGTCTGAGGTCACATACCAACCGACTTCAGAACAGCTTCTTCCCTGCTGCCATCAGACTTTTGTAGTCATGGGCATTCAGCCTTAGATCTTCAGGTAAGCGTTCTCCAAGGCGGCCTTCACGACACACGACAGCGCAGAGTCGCTGAAACTGAGCAGAAACTGATAGCCAAGTTCCGCACACATGAGGACGGCCTAAACCGGGATGTTGGATTTATGTCACATTATCAGTAACCCCCATAGCTTGCCCCCTGGACTTGCAGAATCTCACTAGCTGTTCTGTCTGGAGACAATACACATCTCTTTAACCTGTGTTTAATGCTCCCTCCACCCACATTGTCTGTACCTTTAAGACCTGGCTGGTTGTAGGGATTTGCATTCTAATCAGTATTCTGTAACTTGATTTTTTGTGTCTCTGTGCACTGTTTGAGAGCACATTTCCACTCCATCTGACGAAGGAGCAGCGCTCCGAAAGCTTATGGTATTTGCTACCAAATAAACCTTTTGGACTTTAACCTGGTGTTGTGAGACTTCTTACTGTGTTCACCCCAGTCCAACGCTGGCATCTCCACATCAGACTTTTGAACAGACCTTCTTTGCATTAAGTTGATTTTTCTCTACACCCTAGCTATGACTGTAACACTGCATTCTGCACTCTCTCTTTTCCTTCTCTATGAACGGTATGCTTTGTCTGTGTATCATGCGAGAAACAATATTTTTCGCTGTATACTAATACATTTGACATAGAATCCTACAGTGCAGAAGGAGGACATTCGGCCCATCGCGTTTGCACCGACCACAATCCCACCCAGGCCCTATCCCCACAACTCCATGCATTTACCGTAGCTAGCCTTCCTTACATCGAGCCTGCACCGACAACAATCCCACCCAGACCCCATCCAGTAACCCCATGTATTTACCCTCCTAATCCCCCTGACTGAAATTTAGTGGCGATTTAGTACAGCCAATCAACTTAACCCGCAGATCTTGAGTGTGGGAGGAAACTGGAGCACATGGAGAAAATCCACATGGAGAAAACCCGACTCTGGAATTGAACCCGGGTTCCTGGCACTGTGAGGCAGCAGTGCTAACCACTGTCCCGCCCATAGGAATTCCATTTCCTTATCCCTTTAACTGACCTCTCTGTCCAATTAATATCAGGGTAGTGGAAATCCCTCACCCCCTTCTCCAACTATTATAATTCTGTTTTTTACTCAGTTTCCGAATGTGTCCTTGTATTTCTTCCTCCACCTTCCTCCCATTGCAGTATGATGGATCCTGAGAATGCTCAGGAAACTGCCTTGGCATATTTTATCAAAGGCGCTACATAAATGCAGGTTGTAGTCAATTTCTGTAGTCGTATTGGGAACTGTAACCTTCTCCCAATGTTTACTGAAATCCGTTGCCCTTACTCTAGTCAATAGCACGTGGCTGGGAGTTCTGAGGTCAGAGTTGGGTTGGTGACTAGTGCAGTAGCAAGGGGTTGTGTTGATCCAGTGTCTTTACTGTAGAAAACCTTGTTGAAGTGTGAGGACAAATAGAGGAGCAACCCTACTTTCCTAGAAATTGAACTAAAGCAATTCCAGTATCAATTTTTCTAAAGTATTTAAAATGTGCAGTAACTGTTCAGGGAATGAATAACCAATTAGTGAAAATCATTCAAAACTTAAGACAGTCAGCAGTGGGGAAAATGCCAGAATCTAATGTTAGTGATGTGGAAACGCTGATAAATAAATGGAGTTGAGATGCACCTATGAGGTAATGATGTTTGAGAAGGGTTATTTTGAGGATATATCTAGTCAGTTGGATTAATGGGTGAGGGAGATGCGGGGGAATCATTGTGTGTAGAGCAGTTGGAGTTTCAAAAAGCATTTGATATGGTGCCACACAGACGATTGGACAAAATTATTAGTCCTGTGATTGGGGATGATATATTAACATCAATGGAGGATTGATTAACAATTGGAATAATCAATAAATTTCAGTTTGAAAGGTGGTAGTTAGAGGGACATTGCAGGGATCAGTGGGTTATTTACAATCTGTATCAATGACATCAATGATACAATGGATGATATTGGAATAGTGTAGGTTAGATGGGCTTTAGATTGGTTTCACAGGTCGGCGTAACATCGAGGGCCGAAGGGCCTGTACTGCACTGTAATGTTCTATATGTTCTATGTAGTCCCCCTGACACTAAGGGGCAATTTAGCATGGCCAATCCATCTAACCTGCACATCTTTGGGCTGTGGGAGGAAACCGGAGCACCCAGAAGAAACCCGCACAGACATGGGGAGAACATGCAAACTCCACAAATACAGTGACCCAATCCTTTGCATTGTGAGGCAGCAGTGCTAACCACTGTGCCACCATGCTGCCTCTTGTGTGACAATAATAAATCAAATCAAATAGAATTTAAATGTGGACATTTTCAGAAAGTATTTTAGCAGGAGAAGTCACAGTGTCAAATGGCTACGGCAGATGTGAATTAGCCATGGTAATCTTGTTGTTGATGTAGCTGTAATTAATTTAAATTTAAAATGCTAAGTGTTAACAGACAGCAGAACTCACTTCCCTAAAATATTTATAAAACGTTTACATTGAAAACAGAGCTGCTTCCTGGCTGGACCCAATGTCCTTTTTGGTTCTAGGGATATGAGTGTCACTGGCAAGGCCAACATTTCTTGTCTATTCCTAATTCCGCCGAGATGGTGAGTCACTACTTGAACTGCTGTAGTCTGTGTGGTATAGGTACACCCACAGTGTTTTGGCCTGTGGCTGTATGTTGCAGCTCAGTGGCTTGCTGGGTTAATGAGATTACCATTTTGTTCTATATTTATTAATTAAATGAGTTTGAATTCCCCCAGTTGCCATGATGGGATCTCAACACCAGGCCTCTGAATTCCTAGTCCAATAATGCTACCAGTATGCTGTCATCTCCTCACACTTAACCAACATGTGTAACAACAACTGAACCATACTGGGACCAAATTCCAATAGAAACTCCCCATCAGCCCCAATGTATCCTCCTTCAATGCCGCTATTCAGTATCAATATCTCCATTGAAGTATGACAATGGGTAGGTTAGAGAGGATAGTGATGGTCTATGGGATGAGGTGATGATTATGATATGAATTGCAAAATTTTGGATGATCCGAACATTACAAAAGTTGTAAAACATGAGACTAGCAAGAAGGGCACTGGAATTGTCATGACTGGAGTGATGAAGAATGTGGTGAGATAGGGGTGGAAGCAAGCAATGTTATGTAGCTGAAAGCAAGCAGTCTCTCTTTTGGAGTGAAGGTAGATTGGAAGTTCAATTCAGGGTTCAGTAGCGTGCCATGTTTGGGAAAAACGTAGCAACCGGAGAGAATAGATTGGAAAGGCGTTGGGCAATGAGAAGGACAACTAGGGTTTAGAGAGAAGCTGAAGATAACACCTTTGTTCTTGCCTACACTTGGCTCAAAAAACGTCTAAGATTGGATATTGCTTAATCAATCTGGAAATTTGGTTGCATTGCACTGGAAACACATTGCTACTTCCTGGGGAATGTAATATGTCACTGGACATCCAGGAGAAGGGCACATGCAAGAACAGGAGCATTCCCTGTGCATGCCAGAAGGCTTGGAATCAGTACTATCTTGGCATCACAGAGCCAACTGCTGGTGTGATGCTAGAAGTATAAATTGGCATCACTCTTCAAAGAACCAGTGTGAGGCTACGACTAAGATTCCTTAAAGGGCATGCAATTAGAGGTAAGGTAAAATTTGACAACTTTTTCATTGGCAAATATAGGGCTGAATTTTGCAATCTTTTTGGGGGTCTTTAGTAATTAACTGCTGGATTATGTGATTCCTGACAACTCATGCCCCAAACACCACCCTTTGCCTTCAAATCCCCTCAAGTACTTAATTCTCTATCAAAATGAACATTTTTATTCATAACTCCACATCAAAGACACCGCTAATGCCTTAATAACCTCTTGGAGTTGTCAATCAAACTGAGCTTACAACCCCCTTCCCCACTGTTTTAATGATGGATTTTGGAAGCAGTCAAACAGTACTTTCATACAGTCATAGAATCCCTACAGTGCAGAAGGAGGCCATTCAGCCCATCGAGTCTATACCGAACACAATCACACCCAGGCCCCACTCCCATAACCCCACATATTTATCCTGCTAATCGCCTGAAACTAGGGTCAATTTAAAATTGCCAATCAACCTAATCCGCACATCTTTGGACTGTGGAAGGAAACTGGAGCACCCGGAGGAAACCAACGCAGACATGGGTAGAATGTGCAAACTCCACACAGACAGTGACTTGAGGCTGGAATTGAACCCGGGTCCCTGGTGCTGTGAGGCAGTAGTGCTAACCGCTGCCACCGTGCCACCCCAATGATAGCATTTAAGATCATGTCAACAAACATCTACTGAAACCGCAACTCAGGTTTTTTCAATTCAGAGACACAGTTAGGTGGAATTTGTTTCAAAAGCTAAAGGGCAGGGGATTTTTACAAGCATTTATGTCTTTTCTAAAAGATTGTAACTCATACATGGTGGGATAATGTCCTTGCTCCAGCAGAAATGGTGCCTGTTTGAACTCAACCTTAAAACAGAGCTCATACAGGCTCTGCTTGTAGCTACAACTAGTTAATTAAATAACCAGATAATTAGGTAACTGGCTTAAACAGGTTTTCACAGTCTAAAAGCAGGCCATCTAACAGTGCTGACTTTGTTTACACTGGAGTGCTATTTTGGGCTGCAGTAGAGTGCTTAAATTGGAGTTTGGTGATGGAGGGAGTTGGTGAAAAGGGAGCAAGAAGCTCCTTTCCTTTTCTACCTATTCTTAGAAAGGCTTGTAGTGGCCTTGCAGCGGGGACCATCTGGGCCACCAATAGCGGCTTTTGGAGTTGATGTAACAGTTCAGAAAGTGACAACAGAAACAGCTGATTGATAAGTGATACCTGCAGAGTATTTTCTAATGGTTCTTAAAGTATAATATATTAGCTTAAATAAAAGTATTAATTATAGAAGTGTTTCAAATGAAAGAAGGTCACTAGCTTAATTAAATTTTCTTAAAGCGAGTGACTAGCATAATCTAGAGACAAGTCACAGCAGGAGACCTTAGACCAGTGGTGTGCTTCTCTTGCATAATGTGGGAAATAAGGGATGATTCCAATGTCCCTAATGACCATGTGTGCAGGCAGTGTGTCCAGCTGTAGCTACTGGCTAACCACATTTTGAAGCTAGAGCTGTGGTGAAATCACTGTGGAGCAACCTCAAAGCAGAGAATGTTGTAGATAGCACGTTTAGCGAGGTGGCCACACCGCAAGTGAGGATCACACAGGCAGAAAATGAATGGGTGACCATCTGACAAAGTAAAAGGCTCAGGAAGGAAGTGCAGGAGTCACCTGTGGTCATTCCCCTCTCAAACAGATATGACACTTTGGATATTGTTGAGGGGAATAGCCTCCCTGGGAAAACAGCAACAGCCAAGTTCATGGCACCACAGGTAGTTCTGCTGCGCAGAATGGGAGGAAAATGGCGGCAGGGCTATAGTGATTGGGGATTCAATAGGAAGGGATACAGACAGGCGCTTCTGTGGCCACAGATATGAATCCAGGATGGTATGTTACCTCCCTGGTGCTAGAGCCAGGGATATCATGGAGTGGCTGCAGGACATTCTGGAGAGGGAGGGTGAACAGCCAGTGGTCGTAGTACATTTAGGCACCAAATGACATAGGGAAACATGGGATGAGGTCCTGAATGCTGAATATAGAAAGTTAGAAGATAAATAAAAATGCAGGATCTCAAATGTAGTAATCTCAGGATTACTCCCAGTGCCATGCACTAGCAAGAACAGGAATAAGAGAATAGATTAGATTAATGCGTGGCTGAAGAAATTATGTGCCAGGGAGGGGTTTAGATTCTTGAGGCATTGGTTCTGGGAAGGTGGGACCTATACAAGCCGGATTGAACCTGGCAGAGCTTGGCTCAATATCCTCATGGGGACTTTTGCTAGTTCCATTGGGGAGGTTTTAAACTAGAATGGCAGGAGGGATGGGAACCAAAGGGTAGGCTTAGATGGGTCAGCTTCAGATCAGGAAATGGTAGAAAATTAATTAGTGATGTAGTCAGCGACTCAGAAAAAGAAACAATGGTTAAAAGCATTCAAAGGAAATTGATGGATTGAACTGTTTATACTTCAATGCAAGGAGCATTACAAACAAGGCAGATGAACTCAGGGCACAGATAGACACATGGCAGCATGATGTCATTACTATAGTGGAAACCTGGCTAAAAGGGGGGCAAAATTGGCAGTTCAATATCCCTGGATATTGAGTTTTGGGGGGGAGGGGTGGGTAGCATTATTGGTTAAAGCATCAATAACAGTTGTGAGAAGGGATGATATGCTAAATGGGTTAACAAATGAGGCCTTGTGGGTTGAGTTTAGGAATAAAAAAGCGACAATCACGCAACAAAGAGTATATTACAGAGCCCCAAATAGTGAGAGGGAGTTAGAAAAACGTATATGCAGATAAATTTCTGCCTGTAGGAATAAATGGACAATAATAGTAGGAGACTTTAACTATCCCAATATCAATTGGGTTTTAAACAATATAAGGGGCATTGAAGTTGAAAGATTAATGGAGCGGGGGTGGTGTTCCATGGTGGGTGGTCTGTTTCGGGGTGAGGGGGGGCTTTGGTAGTGATGGAGGGGTGGAATTCCATTGGGGAAGTTCCATGGTGGGGAGTTGGACAAAGGTGGGGGCGGGGTGGTGGGGGTGGGTAGTTCCATGGTGTGCGGGGAGGGAGGAGTTCTGTAGTGGAGGGGGTTTGTATTGTGAAGAGAGTGGATGGAAGCCCTGTCAACGTCACCAATGGACTACATTCGGTTTTTTTGCCCGAGATGACACTTGGTCAAAATGACAAAATTCTGCCCTATGACTCTGATTGGTGCAGGCCTTAAAAGCTTGTGGGTGCTCTTTCAGGATGGAATACCTTGAGACTTCAGAGGAGCCAATGGAAGGAACAGTGAAAATCAAACCAGGGATGGAGCAATGTGAAGTCTATGATATCTACCAGAGGAAAGCTATGAAGATGGTGGCACAGAGTGACTTATAATAGCTTGTATTAACCCACCAACTCAGCTACCTTGATTTCCACCCCAGTTCCTGCAGTTCTCCCAGTTTCTCCATCTCCATCACATCTGTTCTGGTCATGCCATATTCCACGCCAGTGTTTCTGAAATGTTTCCATTTATCCTCAATTGAAGATTTTCCTTCACCACATTTAAGGCCCCTTGTCCCATTTCCAACATTTTTACTCTCATCTCTTCCCCTCCTGTCATGAAGCATAAAAGGGTCAATCCAGGTCCTCGTGTATAACTTTACTCACTTCCACATTCATCATTGGGGCGGCACGGTAGCACAGTGGTTAGCACTGCTGCTTCACAGCTCCAGGGTCCCGGGTTCGATTCCCGGCTCGGGTCACTGTCTGTGTGGAGTTTGCACATTCTCCTCATGTCTGCGTGGGTTTCCTCCGGGTGCTCCGGTTTCCTCCCACAGTCCAAAGATGTGCGGGTTAGGTTGATTGGCCAGGTTAAAAATTGCCCCTTAGAGTCCTGAGATGCGTAGGTTAGAGGGATTAGTGGGTAAATATGTGGGGGTAGGGCCTGGGTGGGATTGTGGTCGGTGCAGACTCGATGGGCCGAATGGCCTCCTTCTGCACTGTAGGGTTTCTATGATTTCAAAGCTATCTTTAGCATTTCAAAGGAGGGAGCCATGAGAACCTCCTCTTGCCAGACTTTCCATGCTTCCTTTCCCTTCTGCTACTCCACTGCAAAAATGGGTGGATATCCACCTTGTAAGATGTGCAACATGTTTGCATTGCACATCATCTTCTGTCTAACCACTTCAGTGCCATAAAGTGCTCATGCCCAAAACAGGAAAGGTCTACATTTAAATATGATAATTTGGCTGCAGATAAGATTTCGAGCAGCTCACTGCTTCTCTTTCGATTTTGAAGAGTTTTAAAATTTCGAGGGATTTTTGGGAGGGGTGGGAATGGTGGTAAGTTTTTGAATTTCATGGTAAATTTTCAATACTAGTTCTGTTTCCTCTGGCACTACTGTATTTTTTAATATATGGAGCCTTGATATTCATTGGAAAACTGTACGTAATTGAAGTTTTTACAGGACTTTAGCAGTGCCTGGGAAAAAGGTGGCTCTTACAGTACAAATGTGCACATTTGCTCAAGGAATTATAGGCTTCTCGGTACAAATTATTATGAGCATTAAGGTTGCCAAGATACCAGGATTGGTCTGGAGCCTCCAAGAATTGAACAGTAATCTCCAGGACACTGCAGTGTACAACTCTGGAGAAAATCACTTGGACATTTAAAAGAAGATTTTTAATGTAATTTTGTTCAACATTTCTCTTTTCTAGATATAAAAGTATTGAAAATGAGTTTTTTTAAAAAAGCTGTTTCGTTGACAGTCAAGTATCATCCATTTGGGTAATGAATCTTTTTGCTTTCCAATTGGCATAGGAAGGCAGTACGTCACAAGGACGGATGTATTGGCTGACTGATGACTGGAGCATGGGGAAGGTCATGTGATGAAACCTCCAGGAATATATTTAATCACAGTTGGAAACTGCAGTCACAAGTAAGTTAAAAGTGAATGATAGGCTTGTTTCAAGTTTCTGAATACAGGGCACTGTAACATCTGATATCTCATTTTGATTACCAGATAGATTATCGTGGAAACTAAACTTATTTATCTAACCTTCATTCTTCAAATAATGGCAGAAATTCTCCAGCCATTCACGTCTCGCCACAGATGCCAGCGAGAACGGAGAATTTGGCGCTCAGCCAAATCTCTGTCACTGCAGCAGGACCAGAGAATCCCAGTTGCAAGCGAGGACGGAGAACCCAGCCCAATATTTTTTTGGAGGATCACTCAGTGTGCGATCAGAAACACCACCATAGTTCAACCCTATGATTCAATACTTTGCTGCTGCCAAGCAAACATCACTTATTGATACCCCGAAGTGCTAAATAGCCTACTCCTGCTTCTATTTCTTATGTTCTTTATCTTTTTTGCACAGATTTCAGATCTCACTAAGCATCTTGTTCTCAACTGCTCCACACATCGCTCCATCAGCATTAATTCAGCTTCTTTTCTCTGTTTAATCAAAGCGCAAGCAAAGTTTACTGTCACGGGCACACACTTAATGTATGACACACACTTAATGTTGACTCCCTCTCCAACCTTTTTTTTAAACACACATTGGCATTATCCCACAACAGGAATAGTTTGGAACCAACCTGGACATCAATAGATTTGAGACAAGATCATAAAACATAGAAGCAGAAATAGGCCATTTGGCCCATCAAGTCTGCTCTGCCATTCAATGAGATCATAACTGATCAGATGTGATAATCCTCAACATCATCAGGGGTAAGTTTTTCACTCAAAGGGTGGTGGGTGAGTGGAATCTGCTGCCGTCAGTGGTGGTGGAGGCAAACTCGATAGGGTCTTTTAAGAGACTTCTGGATGAGTACATGGGACTTAATAGGATTGAGGGTTATAGGTAAGCCTATATATAAGCCTAGGTAGGTAGGGACATGACCAGCGCAACTTGTGGGCTGAAGGGCCTGTTTGACCTGTATTTTTTCTATGTTCTATCATTTTCCTGCCTTATCCCCAGCACCCTAGATTCCCTTACTGATTAAAAATCTGTCAATCTCAGCCTTGAATATACTTAATGACCCAACCTCTACAGCCCTCTGTGGTAAAGGATACCATAGATTCATTACCCTCAGAGAAAAAAATCCTCCTCACCTTGGTCTGAATTGGGTGACCCTTTACTCTGAAATTATGCTCTCTATTCTAGACTCTCCCACATGGGAAAACAGCTTCTCAGCATCTATGCTGTCACGTCCCCTGAGAATCCTACGTGTCTCAATAAAATGGTCTCTCATACTTCTAAACTCCAATCAGTACAGGCCCAACCTACTCAATCTCTCCTCTTAAAATTCCTCCATACCCTGATTAATCTAATGACTCTTCATTGGACTGCTTCCAATGCCATCATATCTTTCCTTAGATAAGGAGACCAAAACTGTATTCCAGGTGTGGTCTAATTAGTGCCTTGTGTAGTTTTAGCAAGACTTCCCTATTTTTATACTCCATTCTCTTTTAAATAAAGGCCAACATTCAATTTGCCTTCCCTATTATCTGCTAAACTTGCATGCTAAGTTTTTTATGATTTATGCATAAGGACCCCAAATCCCTCTGTGCTGCAGTCTCTCTCCAATTAAATAATATCCAGTTCCTTTATTCTTTCTACCAAAGTGCATAACTTCACATTTTCCTACATTTTATTCCACCTGCCAAGTTTTTGCCTACCCATTTAATCTGTCTGTATCCGACCCTGTGTCATCCTCACCACTTGCCCTCCCACCTATTTTTGTGTCATTCACAAACTTGGCAATAGTACATTTACTTCCCTTGTCCAAGTTGTAGCGGGCTCCCTCTTTTTAACTCCACTCGTAGGCTTATTTTAGGTTTGGTTCTCCGTTACCCAAACCCCACCAATGCCCGAGTGATTCTCTCTCTCGCCGATGGAACAACGGCCACCTTGCGCCTACTTCACTAGAGTAGCGGTCCCAAGAGAGAGAAAAGGAAACTGCTGCCTATCCACTACTTGGCAGCCTTTCCTGAGTGAGCGGGTTCGAATCGCCCTGAGTACCCTCGGTTCTCGACTCCGGAATTATGGTAAGGGATATTAAAATGTGACCTGACCAGAGATAGCTGATGAGAAAATGAAAGAGCAAGATGGGCTCCAATCGAGTTCAAATCATATATCTTTTATTAAACACCAAAATTAAATCTCATCAACACCAGAAAACAACATATAGGTATCTTATACTCTATAACTATGACTATGGGGACAAAACTGAACGGGCACAACATAAATTCTAACTTTAAACAGTGTTAGCAATATCTTATACTATGAAAAGGTTCATGCACCCACCATTCCCACAAAAGCCTCCACTGCTATGTTACCCTCGGGAACTTCACGAATTACTAGGAAATACTCCGTTGAGCCGACCTTGACCTTCTGGGCTGTCTGTGTGCTGGAAAACTGCTGTCCGCAACGCGGTTCAGGAGGGTGAGAGAGTTGCCATGCGGGTCCGAAGAGAAAAAGAGAATGGCTGCGAAGCCACACTTTTTAAACTTCAGATTTCAAAAGTCCCGTGAGCTCCGTCCCCACCGGCAATTGCAAGAACAATGGTCCTGGATCGCTATCAGCTTCAGTGATAACACAGTCTATTGAAATCACAAACGGCTGAGACTGCCTTGTCCAGTATGAATGGCCCATCAATGTTCCTAATCACTTTATCGGGGCTTACAGATTGCTTTCCCATCATGGAGATGGGTTTCTCCTTACTGCTGGATAGCCCCATTATCGTATCTATTGTATCTTATCCAGGTACATTGTGGCTGGTATTGATCTTCTAATCTCGATGCAGGTCTGGTCTGGTGACGTCATCTGCTCCCTTTGTGATTCAGTTAATCTAATCAGCAGCCTGTCTGGACCCTGACCGTTTGTGAGTTTGACTGGAGGCACCCTTTCTGGGCTGAGCCTGCTGGGAGAAAACAGATAGTTTCTGCAGCCAAACGTGGCCACTTCTACCATTTAAATGGCCAATGTGCGTTTTACAGTCCTTATATGCATTGGTGTTGCCTGAAAAACTTACAAAGTCCTTAATATATATTGTAAATAATTGCAACCCAACATTAATCCTGTGGCACTCTACTAGTTACAGGTTGCCATCCTGAAAATTACCCCCCTAACACAACTCTCTGGGTGAGATTTTCCGCACAATCCACCGTGCGTTTTGTGGCAGTGAAGAGCAACTCGCCATTGGCCAGTGTCAGGATCTTCTGGTGCCACCCCTTGCCACCATGAAACTTTCCGCAGGGGTGTGCCATCGGTGGGACCTGAAGATCCTGCTGGTGTGAATGGTTGGAAAATTCTACCGTCCGTCTTCTATTAGTTGGCTAATCCTCTATCATGCTAATATGTAACCTCATCAAAATGGGTTCTTATCTTATTAAGCAGCCTTTTGTGCGATATCTTATGAAGGCCTTGCCTTTTCAGCCTTGCCCCTTGCCTGAGGTGTAGTGATCCTCAGGTTAAATCACCACTGGTCAGCTCTCCCCCTCAAATGTGAGAGCAGCCTATGTTCGTTTGTGATTATTACCTTATCAAATGCTTTTAGAAATCCAGGTATATTACATCTACTGGTTCCCCTTTATCTATCCTGCTCATCACCGCCTCAAAGGTTTCTAATACATTTGTCAGGCATGATTTCCCCTTCATGAAGCCATGTTGACTCTGCTTGATTATATTATGTATTTCTAAATGCTCTGCTATTACATCCTTCATAATAGGCTCTAACATTTTCCCAGTGACAGATGTTAAGCTAACGAGCCATGGTTACCTGTTTTATTTTGTGTCTCCCTCCCTTTTTGAATAAGGGTGTTAAATTGACAGTTTGCTAATCAAAGAACAAAGAAAAGTACTGCACAGTAACAGGCCATTCGGCCCTCTAAGCATGTGCCGATCATATGCCCCAACTAAACTAAAAAAAACCTTCGACCCTTGCTCGGTCCGTATCTCTCTATTCCTCCCTATTCATGTACCTATCCTGATGCCTCTTTAATGTTGTTAATGTGCTTGCTTCCACCACTTCCTCTGGCAGCGCGTTCCAGGCACCCACCAGTCTGTGTGAAAAACTTCGCCGCATATCTCCCTTAAACTTTCCCCCTCTCACCTTGAACCTGTGCCCCCTTGTAATTGACACTTGCACCCTGGGAAAAAGCCTTGAATATCCACCATCTCATAATTTTGTAGACATCTATCAGTTCTCCTCTCAGCTTCCAATGAAAACAATCCTAGTTTATTCAATCTCTCCTCATATGCAACATCCTGGTGAACCTTCTTTGCACTCTCTCCAAAGCTTCCACGTCCTTCTGGTAATGTGGTGACCAGAACTGCCAACACTCCAAATACAGCCTAACTAAGGTTTTATATAGCTGCAACATGATTTCCCAACTCTTGAACTCAGTGCCCTGGCTGATGAAGGCAAGCATTCCATATGCCTTCTTAATCACCTTGGCCACCTGCGTTGCCAATTTTAGGGAACTGTGGACCTGCATGCCCAAAATCCCTCTGTATTTTAATCCTCTGAGACTTTTCCAGAATTTAAGATTCTTGGAAGATTATTACCAGAGGATCCACTATCTCTGCAGTTACTTCTTTTAAGGTGCAACCCATCAGGTCCAGAGACTTATCGGCCTTGAGCCCCATTAGTTTCTCTAGTGATTGTTATTGCATTTATTTCCTCCTGCCTTTTTACTTAGTATTTTTAGAATGCTATCAGTGTTCTACCATGAAGGCTGATGGAAAGTATTTATTTAACTCCTCTGCCATTTCCTAGTTCCCGATTATTATTTCCCCAGTCTCATTCCCTAAGGGGCCTTTATGTTCACTTAAGCCTCTCCCTTTTTTTTCCAAGAAGTTCTTGCTGTTCGTTTTTATATTACTTGCCAGTTTACCCATTTCTTCTCATGCTTTATTATTTTTTGGTCATCTTTAATTCATTTTTAAAATTTCCCAATCCTCTGACTTACCATTAATCTTTTCCACATTGTATATTTTCTCTTTCAGTTTATCCTCCTTGGTTAACCATGGTTGATTTATCCCCTAAAATCCTTCTTCCTCACTGGAATATATCTTTGAGAGTCATGAATTATTTTCATAAATATGTCATTGCTGATCAACTTTTCTGCTAATCTCCTTTCCCAGTCAACTCCAGTCAACTGTACCCTTATTCTTGCACATTACCAGATCCAAAGTAGTCTGACCTCTGGTTAGACCAACAACATATTGTTCTAGGAAACTGTCCTGAATACACTCTGAATGTTTCCTCATGGCTACCTCTGCCAATTTGATTTTCCCAATCAACATGAAGATTAAAGTCACCCATGATTAAAGTACTGCCTTTTTTACATGCCCTCATTATCTGCTGATTTATTCTGTCCGATAGTATAGCAGGGGACCTATTGATTATTCCCACTAGTGTTTCTTCCCCTTGTTATTTCTTATCTCCACCCATATGGATTTTATATCTTCTACCCAAGGCTGAGCAGTGAGATAATGGGAACATCAGCTTATAGAATAGTATAGTTAGTTAAGAAAAGCCCACAGATTTGGAGTGGCCATTTTTATGTAACACAATGCATCTGCTGCCTGTTCTTTATGTAGTAGAAATCACGGGTTTGGAAAATGCCTTTAAAAGAGTCTTGCTGAATTACTGCATTTTGGAGATGGTATACACTATTGCCACTGTGCATTGGTGGTGAAGGAAATTAATATTTCAGGTGGTGGATGGGGTATCAATTAAGTGGGTTCTTTTTGTGGGAGATGATCATTGCCTAGCACTTCTGTGGTGCAAATGTTCAGCGCCAAGCCTAAATATTGTCCAGATTTTGCTGCATATGGACTGCGGAGTCACAAATAAAAGTTAAAATTAAAGTGAAAGTTTATTTGTCACAGGTAGGCTTACATTAACACTGTAATTAAGTTATTCTGAAAATCCCCTAGTCGCCACTCTCCTACATCTGTTCGGGTACACTGAGGGAAAATTTAGTACACAACCAATGCACTTAACCAGCACAACTTTCGGACAGTGTGAGGAAACCGAAGCTCCCAGAGAAACCCACACCAACATGGGGAGAATGTGCAAACTCCACACAAACAGTGACCTAAGCCAGGAATCGAACTCGGGTCCCTGGTGCTGTGAGACAGCAGTGCTAACCACTGTGCCACTAGCACATTGATGGTGCTGAGCATTGTGCATTCATCAGTGAACATTCTTATTTCTGACCTTAAGATGGAGGGAATGTCATTGATGAAGCAGCTGAAGATGGTTGGGCCTAGGACATTACCCTAAGGAACTCCTGCAGTGAAGTCCCAGGAATGAGATGACTTTCATTACTTTTGTCAGCCCTGTATCTTTTCTGGAATTCAAACTGAAAGTTTGGCTGTCCATTTGGTCTCTGTTGCTCCAACCTGGTGGGAGTCTGCAAATAGTTGCATAAGTTATTGTCTGTGAACACTTCAAACTCTGAACTGATTTGTATGTCTCTGAACGTTTGAGAAATAACCCACCTCAAAGCTGGCAGTTTGAGTTTAATGCTGGAATAATTCTGCAGATTTTGCTTGTTTGGCTTTAGACTCTGACTGGCTAGGGGTCTGGGGGATGGTTCCTGGATGGTGATTTGGTCAAAGAGGATAACAAGCTCAAGAGATACCATGACTATGTCCTCTCCCTTAGACTGCTTATATTTGTAGAATTTCTGCTACAACTACTGAAAACTACTGCTGTCATCAAATACTCTTGACAAGACTTCAAAGATCAGTTGCAGACTCTTTTGGACATCAACCCCTTTCGTTAGTATTTTTGTACCAGCCTTCCCAACAGATGCCCCATCAAGAATGTTGTGTGCTCACACTCTTTGAGGTACCTCGTTGCCATGACCATCTGCACATCCTCAATCCAGTCTTCAGTCGAAGGATTGCCTGACTTTTCTGGTCTGCCTCCAAATCTATTGGGCATGCTTTCTTCCAGTTGATAGATAAAACATGCATGAAGGAATACTCCTTCCTTATTCTACACTGAACCCAGCCAAAAACCATCATGATGATTGTGGGCCTCAGTGCCAAGGCCAATCTCTGCAAGGCCACCCACACCAAAATGCCCTGCAGTAGTTGGGGAGAGTCAAGCTGCCCCGCTACACATATGAGGACCCATGGCAGAAACTCACAACCCTGAGTAGATGTCATCCTTGAATTAAGGGACAGCCAATGACAAAGAGATTGTTAAGAGTGATTCAAAAAAAATTAATGGAATAGACAGGCCATTTAATTCAAAGACAAATATCCTATCAATGTCTTACCACTTAAATGTAGTAATGAAAGAAACCGATTTTTAATTAATTTTGTTCTGGGATATCTGCAAAAGCATTTGGAGTTTTATGTCAAATGGACTGCAAATAGACAATCAAGTCTTTGAGGTGTCGGGGATACATGGTAACATGTGGCCAGTCATGCAAGAAATGAGTATCAAAGGGCAAATAAACTAAACGTATAGTATTGGAAACTTACAGGTAAATTATCCCCTATTTCAGGATCAGTCAAAGGACAGCATAACTCATTCAACAAATTAATATACATAGTATAATTGTTCCACAAAATATAATGTTCTTGTACAATATAACTTCCTGCACACAATTCAAATTCATATGCATGACATCAATTTAAATTTATATACACAGTATAAACTATTTTGCAATGGACAACCTAAGGTCCCATTTGCAATGTAAACCATATAAGACCATAAGACATAGGAGTGGAAGTAAGGCCATTCGGCCCATCGAGTCCACTCCACCATTCAATCATGGTTGATTTCAACTCCATTTACCCACTCTCTCCCCATAGCCCTTAATTCCTCGAGAAATCAAGAATTTATCAATTTCTGTCTTGAAGACGCTCAACGTCTCGGCCTCCACAGCCCTCTGTGGCAATGAATTCCACAGACCCACCACTCTCTGGCTGAAGAAATTTCTCCTCATCTCTGTTCTAAAGTGACTCCCTTTTATTCTAAGGCTGTGCCCCCGCGTCCTAGTCTCCCCTGTTAATGGAAACAACTTCCCTACGTCCATCCTATCTAAGCCGTTCATTATCTTGTAAGTTTCCATCAGATCTCCCCTCAACCTCCTAAACTCCAACGAATACAATCCCACGATCCTCAGACGTTCATCGTATGTCAGGCCTACCATTCCTGGGATCATCCGTGTGAATCTCCGCTGGACCCGCTCCAGTGCCAGTATGTCCTTCCTGAGGTGTGGGGCCCAAAATTGCTCACAGTACTCCAAATGGGGCCTAACCAGTGCTTTATAAAGCCTCAGAAGTACATCCCTGCTTTTGTATTCCAAGCCTCTTGAGATAAATGACAACATTACATTTGCCTTCTTAATTACGGACTCAACCTGCAAGTTTACCTTTAGAGAATCCTGGACTAGGACTCCCAAGTCCCTTTGCACTTTAGCATTATGAATTTTGTCACCGTTTAGAAAATAGTCCATGCCTCTATTCTTTTTTCCAAAGTGTACGACCTCGCACTTGCCCACGTTGAATTTCATCAGCCACTTCTTGGACCACTCTCCTAAACTGTCTAAATCTTTCTGCAGCCTCCCCACCTCCTCAATACTACCTGCCCCTCCACCTATCTTTGTATCATCGGCAAACTTGGCCAGAATGCCCCCAGTCCCGTCATCTAGATCGTTAATATATAAAGAGAACAGCTGTGGCCCCAACACTGAACCCTGCGGGACACCACTTGTCACCGGTTGCCATTCTAAGAAAGAACCTTTTATCCCAACTCTCTGCCTTCTGTCTGACAGCCAATCGTCAATCCATGTTAGTACCTTGCCTCGAATACCATGGGCCCCTATTTTACTCAGCAGTCTCCCGTGAGGCACCTTGTCAAAGGCCTTTTGGAAGTCAAGATAGATAACATCCATTGGCTCTCCTTGGTCTAACCTATTTGTTATCTCTTCAAAGAACTCTAACAGGTTTGTCAGGCACGACCTCCCCTTACTAAATCCATGCTGACTTGTCCTAATCCGACCCTGCACTTCCAAGAATTTAGAAATCTCATCCTTAACGATGGATTCTAGAATTTTGCCAACAACTGAGGTTAGGCTAATTGGCCTATAATTTTCCATCTTTTTTCTTGTTCCCTTCTTGAACAGTGGGGTTACAACAGCGATTTTCCAATCCTCTGGGACTTTCCCTGACTCCAGTGACTTTTGAAAGATCATAACTAACGCCTCCACTATTTCTTCAGCTATCTCCTTTAGAACTCTAGGATGTAGCCCATCTGGGCCCGGAGATTTATCAATTTTCAGACCTTTTAGTTTCTCTAGCACTTTCTCCTTTGTGATGGCAACCATATTCAACTCTGCCCCCTGACTTTCCTGAATTGTTGGGATATTACTCATGTCTTCTACTGTGAAGACTGACGCAAAGTACTTATTAAGTTCCTCAGCTATTTCCTTGTCTCCCATCACTAGATTACCAGCGTCATTTTGGAGCGGCCCAATGTCTACTTTTGCCTCCCGTTTGTTTTTAATGTATTTAAAGAAACTTTTACTATCATTCCTAATGTTACTGGCTAGCCTACCTTCATATTTGATCCTCTCCTTCCTTATTTCTCTCTTTGTTATCCTCTGTTTGTTTTTATAGCCTTCCCAATCTTCTGACTTCCCACTACTCTTTGCCACATTATAGGCTCTCTCTTTTGCCTTGATGCATTCCCTGACTTCCTTTGTCAGCCATGGCTGCCTAATCCCCCCTCTGATAACCTTTCTTTTGTTTGGGATGAACCTCTGCACTGTGTCCTCAATTACTCCCAGAAACTCCTGCCATTGCTGTTCTACTGTCTTTCCCACTAGGCTCTGCTTCCAGTCGATTTTTGTCAGTTCCTCCCTCATGCGCCTGTAATTACCTTTATTTAACTGTAGAACCTTCACATCTGATTCTGCCTTCCTTCTTTCAAATTGCAGACTGAATTCTACCATATTATGATCACTGCTTCCTAAGTGTTCCCTTACTTTAAGATCTTTTATCACGTCTGGCTCATTACATAACACTAAGTCCAGAATAGCCTGTTCCCTCGTGGGCTCCATCACAAGCTGTTCCAAAAAGCCATCCTGTAAACATTCAATGAATTCCCTTTGTATAATATAAATTCAAACTAGTAGTTATTATTCCTATACAGGGTATATATTCAAATACACAATATCAATCTCCTCCTTTCATAGTGTAAATTGTTAGGTATGATATATATTCATGACGCCAATTCATTTGTTGCAATGTTCTTCTGTCCTCTAGTGGATGTAGAGTTGATGTGCAGAAACCAATTCATGAGAATGAAACTATGAAAGATGGAACTGACATGGTAGGTTGTTGCATAAAGTTAAATCTCACGAGATCCAGGGTGAGGTATCTAAATTGATACAAAATTGGCTTCTTGACAGAAGCTAAAGGGTGGTTGTAGAGAGTTGTTTTTCAAACTGGAGGCCTGTGACCAGCAGTGTGCCTCAGGGATCAGTGCTGGGCCCACTGTTATTTGTCATTTATATTAATGATTTGGATGAGAATATAGGGGGCATGGTTAGTAAGTTTGCAAATGACACCAAGATTGGTGGCATGGTGGACAGTGAGGAAGGTTATCTCCAATTGCAGTGGGATCTTGATCAATTGGGCCAATGGGCTGATGAATGGCAGATGGAGTTTAATTTAGACAAATGTGAGGTGATGCATTTTGGTAGATTGAGCCAGGGCAGGACTTACTCAGTTAACGGTAGGGCATTGGGGAGAGTTACAGAACAAAGAGAACGAGGGGTACATGTTCATAGCTCCTTGAAAGTGGAGTCACAGGTGGACAGAGTGGTGAAGAAGGCATTCGGCATGCTTGGTTTCGTCGGTCAGAACATTGAATACAGAAGTTGGGACGTCTTGTTAAAGTTGTACAAGACATTGGTAAGGCCACACTTGGAATACTGTGTGCAATTCTGGTCACCCTATTATAGAAATAAAGGAGGAAAAATATACAGATGAGTACACATAAGATGATGGCCTGGCACACAAACAGTCACCTGGGAAAGAGACATTAAACAGACACTGACTTTCAGTACAAACAGCCACCTGAGATTAAAACATAAAGGACAGACAGCTATCCAAAGTTAAACATGCAGGAATCAAATCTTACAGGAAGCTAGCCAGGGCTTAAAGATAAGGACAATAGGGATAGATAATGAGATTAACTACAGGTGGGATCGGGAATACATAACTGCAGGAAAACCAATTACTGTCAACTACTGTATGAATAGACCGAAACTAAAGTCATTGATAGACACTGATGTAGGAAATGTATCCATTCATAGAACAATGCGATGTTAACATGCTTATGTCTGTATCTGTCTGTATTTGTCTATAACGATGTGTTGATATGTTTAACGATCGATCACCGACTTGATTACAACGATGTGATAATGGCTAGATGTCCGGTCCATCTATTGTGTAAAGGGTATAAAGATGGACCGCACCTATTGTCTCATTGAGAGAAGGTTTTGCTGCTTGTTAGTGCCTTTTCTCCACGAAGCTTCGTTTAATACAACTGTATTATTGAAACCTTCAAGTCTGACTCACAAGTGGCATTTTTCCCACAACAAATTGGCATAGTCGCCAGGATCCCATTACTGGTGAGACCAGTTGGCCACGATCGGAGCCGGGGTAGAGATCACTGAATCTGTGAGAGTCAGACAAGGTCAAGAATATAGTTTGCAAGGGGTTAAACTTAAGGGGTATTTGTAGTAATAAGTATTGCTGTATATGATATAATGATAAGTACTAACTGCTGATAGTGATAAGTAACTGTTGCTTGTGCTGACCGACAAAGAGGACAAGGTAGTGCCTGTCTCAAAACCCTGCCTTAGACCGGTTGTTAAGAGGAGGAATCTCCCACACGAAGGTCAGGAGATTGAAGTGTGGCAAGAGACACCAAGGGCACTTAGGATTGTGAAGCACAAGTGGCAGAGGTCGGTTAACATCAAACTCTGTAGTGGCGAACAAACGCAGAGTTGCTATCTGATTGCATGAAAGTTTGAAAAGTTGGGAACTGTACTGTCAATGTTGTGAAAAGCGGAGCGGAAAAGGAGCTTGATCAACTCTGACCTAAACTGGACTCTGGTGGAGAAGCACCTTGCCGAGGTGGTAACAGTGGAAGCCGTGAGTATAACTTGAAACCCTGTAACGGTAGTGAAACACGGTGCTAGAGTAATAATAGTGGCCGGGGGTAGTGAAGTCCCTACGGTAGAGAGCACACTTTACTAGCAAGTAATCATGGCCGGGGTTCGTGAAGTCTGTGAAATGGCAGATAATGAAAGTTAAAAGGGGACCTGCAGGATCCCTCATTGAAATTTACATGACATACAGGAAAGAGTTAATAAAGAGAATGCAAAAGGATGGCTGGGATACTTCCTACACCTTAGAGCAGCAGAGAGAGTGGATAGATAAAGAAAAGAGAAACAAGACAAAGAAGATAGGAGTAATGTTAATACATCAGTTAGCTGGTCTAATTGAGCAAGTAGTCGCCTCTACTAAGAACTGGAGAGAAGATAAAGAAAGGATTAGAGAATTAGAATCCCGAGTGAGGGAACTGGAAAAGCAAAGCCAGGTTTTAGAAGAAAAGCAATCGAGAGGGGAAACTGTTTCTCTACCTCCTTACGAATCCACACAGCAGGAACCAACCGCTCCCCCAGAGAAGTGGGAAGCACTAGAACACAACTTAGCACCAGTAACCTGAGGGGGAACAAATGCGCGACCAAAGGCAACTTATTAACCCTTCACCCCAGGTGAGAGACAGCAGATAATGGCTTCCCTGGGTAGATTACAACCTAGAAGCACAAACACTAAATTCTGGGAAGAATTAGACACAATCTGGGTAGGACACCAATTACACCTGAGAGACGTACACCAGCTGGTCAGGGCAGCCCGTCCAGCAGATAAGTGGAGGCAGGTAGCAGGTAGACCCGCCGCTCCTCCAGCGCAGGATTATAATGGGGGATGGTGGACACATGCAGTCGCCCTAACATCAGAGATAGACACCCAACAGGCACCCTTCACCCAGTTTAAAGCAGAGATTCAGAGGATATTAGGGAATACTCCCACTAACTGGAGCAGAATTACCACAACAAAACAGTTAAAAGGGGAAGGAGCTTCTGAATACAGGGAACGGTTGTTCCAGGTATGTCAAGAGTGCTCAGGACAAGGGAACCCAGGTCGAGGGGATCGAGCATTCATCCAAGCTTTTAAGGACGGACTCTCCAGTGCTCACCAGGTCATCCTAAAAATGGGAGTGATTATGTCTCAAGATTACGATGAATTGGTAGAGTGGGCTAGCGGAGTACCGGGAGAAGAGAAATCCCAGGCAAGAACAAGGCTAGAAAGAGTAGCAGCCTACAGTAATGGGAATGGAACAAAGTCTAAACTGACTTGCCACAATTGTGGCCGGCAAGGACACTTTGTGAGGGATTGCAGGACTCCACGGAAAGGGAACAGATTTGGGAACAGTGGGAAACATTGCAGCCACTGTAATAAATATGGACACAGCAAGAAGTCTCACACCAGGTTAAAGTCCAACAGGTTTATTTGGTAGCAAATACCATAAGCTTTCGGAGCGCTGCTCCTTCGTCAGATGGAGTGGAAATGGAGATGGAGTTGACATTTCCAAACCATCTGACGAAGGAGCAGCGCTCCGAAAGCTTCTGGTATTTGCTACCAAATAAACCTGTTGGACTTTAACCTGGTGTTTTGAGGCTTCTTACTGTGTGTTCACCCCAGTCCAACGCCGGCATCTCCACATCATAAATATGGACACACAGAAGCAGTGTGTTGGAATAAGCATGGGAAACCCCCGACCCGATCCATGACCACAGCAGAACCGGAGGAACCACAGGACCTCCGGGGTCAGCAAGGTTGACGGTCTGCAGCCCCCATCCACAAGGGTAAGGAGGGAAGGATTTACGTGTCAGCACTAGTAGGGGGCAGGCAATGTGAGATGCTAGTGGACACAGGAGCATCCATATCTGTCACCGACCTACCCTTACCCACTACAAATAAAATGATTTACCTGACCGGGATAGGAGGGAACAAAACACCCGCCTACCTGAGCGAGACCACGTTAGTAGAGATAAATAATCTGTATATACCAATGAGGTTTTATGTGTGCAAAAATAACAAGGGTACAATAATGGGAAATGATCTGATGAAAGAATATGAGATTCTGATAGACTGTGGAAAGGGAGAATTTAGATACCGGTTTGACTAAAACGGACCCAATAAAGGTACCGGGATCGGAGCATAAGCCACACCGACAATACCCAATCAAACCAGAGGCAGAGAAAGCTGTAGTGGAGATAGTTAAAGGATTAGTGGAAAGGGGGATTCTGAGAGAAACCACAAGTACCACTAACTCCCCAACTTGGCCAGTGAGCAAGCCTGACGGAAGCTATAGGCTCACGATAGATTACACCGGACTCAATAAAGTCACGTCCAAATTGCACCCCATTGTAGCAAGCCCTTTGACAATCCTGAATGGACTGTCACAGGAGCATAAAATATTCACAGTATTGGACATAGCCAACGGATTCTGGTCCTTACCATTGGATCCTGAATCCCAAGACAAATTTGCCTTTACAGTGGGAGACAAGCAGTACACTTGGACTCGTTTATTCCACAACAGCCCCGCTATATTCCATTGAGCAATGAGTGACATCCTGAACAGATTGGAACTGCCAGAGGGTAGTGCAGTCCTACAATATGTAGACGATATCCTGATAGCTTCAGAGTCCAAGTCAGGACATCAAGAAGCCTTATATTTAGTACTGAATGAATTAAAAGCAGCAGGGTTAAAGGTGAGCCCCAAAAAGGCACAAATCGGGAAAACACAGGTCCTATACCTAGGACACCTCATATCCCAAAGACTTAAAGAGATGCCAACGGACCGAAAGAAGGCAATACAACAAATGCTGCGACCCGTCACCGTAAGAGGGGTCAGAAAGGTGCTAGGACTATTCAACTATAGCCGGAGTTTCATCCCAGGGTTCGCAAAATTAGCAGAACCCATACAAAGACTAGTCAAAGGGGGAAAACCAGCTTTAGATCCCATAGAATGGGGACCCGAGCAGGAAGAGGCTTACACTAAACTAAAAACAGAACTGATATCAGCCCCTGGACTAGGATTACCCGATTCTAATAAGGACTTCCACATCCACTGTAGTAATGAGGGAGGGTTCTATTCCGCAGTGGTAACACAAGACCATGGTGACAGAAACAGACCCATAGGATATTATTCCACAGCAGAAGGGCTGGTAGTCACCGGACTGCCAAGGTGCATAACCACCTTGGATTGCGCCGCCTGGGCTGTAAAGGTTAGCGAGCCAGTAATTATGGCAGGGAATATAATCCTTCACACCAAACACACCTTGGTGGAAATGTTGAACACAGGGAAACTAAGGTCAGTCTCAAACATGAGAAGGGCTAAGTGGGAAGCTGTCCTCCTACCTCCAAGCAAGTGCGTGATAATAATAAGGGATACAGGGAATAACCCAGCAGAAGGGATTTTAGATGAAGGAGAGCCACACAATTGTGAAGATGTAGATAGGGACGAGGAAGAGGGTAAGATAAAGGATATACCCTTAATAACAGCTGAGGAGACCCTTTTTGTGGATGGGTCACGCAAATATGTGGAAGGATCACCCCGAACAGGGTGGGCAGTAGTGAATGACAAATTAGAGACAGTAAGGTCAGGAAGGATTGACGGAGGTCTATCCGCGCAAGTGGCAGAACTAGTGGCACTCACACAGGCACTAGAGTTATCTAAAGGTAAAACGGTAAACATCTATACAGACAGTCGCTATGCATTTGGAATCATACATGACTACATGTCAGCATGGGGAAGAAGAGGGTTCATAACCACAGGAGGGACCCCTATTAAGCACCAGCAAAGAATTGAGGCATTATTGAGAGCTAGTGAGAAACCTAGAGAAACCGCAGTAATCAAAATTGAAGCGCACCAGAAAGAGCCAGGAAAGATAATCCAGACTGGTTAAATTTCAAAGGGAACCAAGCCGCAGACAGGGCGGCACAGTTAGCCTTAGGCCAATAGCAGCAACAGAACAGACAGGAGATGAAATAGATATTCGGGACTTACATGAGGATACCCCAAGGGAGGAAAAGGAGAAATGGAAAGCACAGGGCAGCCAAAGGGACTGAAAACATTTGGAGATGGGAAGATAAGGTAGTAGCACCAAAGTGCATACAAAACACCCTATTGGAACTACACCATGGACTCTCACATGTGGGTAGAGAGGCCATGATAACTAGTATAGGAAAGGAATGGTGGTGGAAAGGAATGGGAAGAGATATAGCCCGACACTGTCACCGATGCGTGACGTGCGCGCAACACAACCCTGGTAGACCCATAAAAATTAAAATGGGACACCAGCCGAGACCAAAGGGACCCTGGGAACATCTGCAAATAGATTTCACAGGGCCACGACCACAATCCCATGGCAAAACTTATTGTCTGGTTATTATAGACCAGTTCACCAGGTGGGTAGAAGCGTTCCCTACTACAAATTGTACTGCTACCACGGTGGCTAGGATATTTGCAGAAGAGGTAATCCCTAGATGGGGTGTACCCCTACAAATCGATTCGGACCAAGGGACGCACTTCACTGGAAAGGTGGTAAAAACAGTATGCCAATTAATGGGGATAAAACAAAAAACATCCCTTACCACCCACAGAGTTCTGGAATGGTGGAACGCATGAATAGAACATTAAAAAATGCATTAGCTAAAGCCATACAAACATCGGGGAAAATGTGGACAGAGGTATTGCCCACTATACTAATGAGATTAAGGGCTACCACAAACCGGACCACTGGATTAACCCCTTATGAGCTAATGACAGGACGGGCGATGCAATTACCCGAAAGCATCATAGCAGGTGGGACCGATGTACGTCCACTAAAAGATAAAATCAGGGGATATGTTCTGGAACTAAGCACCCAACTAAAAGGGATGTGCAAATTGGTAAAGGACAATCAGGAAATAAAAGACGCAGAGAGAGACCTTGAAATGCTCTCTGACGTCCCAACAGCGGGAAGTCGCGTCCTAGTAAAGACATTACCTGACAAACCAGGGTTTGCACCAAAATGAAATGGGCCATATGAAGTTATAATTAGTGGAGTCACCTGTGCCTGTATAGACATAAGAGGGAAAGGGGTCTGGAAGCATTGGACACAGCTAAAACTATACAAGGGGACAAATAAGTAATTAAATTGATGAACTAATGAAAATGCTTTCCTCAACACAGGCAAAGACTGCAAGCAAGAACGACTGGCGTGTGCGGGTTAATAGATAATATAACTTGTAAAGATTATATGAATTATAGTGTTAGGTTTGATATTTGATCGTTGCGAATATGTATGTAATTGCGTATGTAACTGTACTACTTTGCGTTGTGGCGACTGTAAATTTAACTGGATTGGAGGGTAACTTGTTTTACAAAGCTCACATACATTTACACGGGGATCGAACTGTATGTTACCCGTTAGCACAATCGGTTGAAGCCCTATTTGTAGCCACCCCTGGGTGGACCCCTCATGACTTATATACCGTAGATACATCAGATACACCCTGTAAGGGACAAATTGGCAAATATAAAAGAGGTATACAGGGGAGATGTGTGGGACTTGTAAACCCCACAGATCCTGTGTGCAGGAGGTTCCAACACGGGGGAGGAAAAGCTTGTTCAGATACTGCAAGCTATCCGCTTTGTTTTACGGGACAGGGATGGGGATGTGCCTATGCCTTGGTCCCTAAGAATGATTCCTGCGTACAGATGCAGTGCGTCCGTCAACATTGTTAATAAGGGACAGTTTACTTGCACTTGTGATGAACAGAAATGTCTGAATATAACCGCGGGAAGACAGCTCATTTGTGGACAATGCAATGGAACTCACGTAAGCTCAGACAAATGGACATACCTATTTGATACTTAGCAGGTGGTGGGATCAAATGGGGAGTCAAGTAAACCGAACAATTGGCAATATGAACAAACTCATAATCAAGACACTAAATGTTACCGGGCTAAGAAGGGATATGTGTTCCTCTTCAATGGTACTTACATGACAGAAACACCAAACCTCCCAAACCGTTTTGCAGTAGGAACAATCGGACCACTGACTGTTCCATGCCCTCAGAAGGGGCATATTCGGAGGAGAATAGTAACTTGGGCTATCAGCAAAGAATTCTGCGCTGACTGGAAAGTCCCAGGCACAATGGGATCCTCACTGGGAAATGGGTTCCTTAGAGCCTTATCTCTGGGTGGGGGGGGGGGGGGGGGGGGGGGGGCAGCAGGAGTGATTAGTGCGAAGAATAGAAATCATATTGTTTGTGGACTAACAGTCCTGGGAAACAGCACTTCAAAAGCACTGGAGGCTGTTAACCAAGAAATGGCTGAACTGAGATTATATGCACAACTGACACGATACGCAGTGGACTATCAGTTAGCACAACAAGGGGGAGTGTGTACAATTATAGGCAATAAATGCATAACCCATGTCACAGACGAGTCCTATAACAATACACAGGTCATCAATAGCATCAGAGAACAACTTGATAGCTTCAGACAGGGACCGAAGAAAGGAAGTAACTGGCTGGAATGGCTCATGGGGGGGTCCTGGGAATCTTACTTATTACATGGATTGGTCATACTCATTTCAATTGTAATTGTCTGTTGTCTCATTGTTGGATGCCTAAAAGTCTGTTGCAAGGTGATGGTGACTAGAATTGTGCCAGGAGCCAGTGTATACATCGAAGAAGAAACCCCGATGAAGATCCCCAAAGACATCAGAAGAAACGAAGAAGGAAAGAAGAACAAAGAATTATACATATAAAAATTGTATTATTGGTCTAAGGATTAGTGAAACTCATAATCCGACCAAAAGCGGGGACTGAAGGAGGAAAAATATACAGATGGGTACACATTAGATGATGGCCTGGGACACAAACAGTCACCTGGGAAAGAGACATTAAACAGACACTGACTTTCAGTACAAACAGCCACCTGAGATTAAAACATAAAGGACAGACAGCTATCCAAAGTTAAACATGCAGGAATCAAATCTTACAGGAAGCCAGCCAGGGCTTAAAGATAAGGACAATAGGAATAGATAATGAGATTAACTGCAGGTGGGATTGGGAATACATAATTGCAGGAAAACCAATTACTGTCAACTACTGTATGAATAGACTGAAAGTAAAGTCATTGATAGTCAATGACGTAGGAAATGTATCCATTCATAGAACAATGCGATGTTAACATGCTTATGTCTGTATCTGTCTGTATTTGTCTATAATGAAGTGTTGATATGTTTAACGATCGATCACCTACTTGATTGCAATGATGTGATAATGGCTAGATGTCCGGTCCATCTATTGTGTAAAGGGTATAAAGATGGACCGCTCTTATTGTCTCATTGAGAGAAGGTTTTGCTGCTTGTTAGTGCCTTTTCTCCACGAAGCTTCGTTTAATAAAACTGTATTGTTGAAACCTTCAAGGGGCGGCACGATAGCACAGTGGTTAGCACTACTGCTTCACAGCTCCAGGGACCTGGGTTCGATTCCTGGCTTGGGTCACTGTCTGTGTGGAGTTTGCACATTCTCCTCGTGTCTGCGTGGGTTTCCTCCGGGTGCTCCGGTTTCCTCCCACAGTCCAAAGATGTGCGGGTTAGGTTGATTGGCCATGCTAAAAATTGCCCTTAGTATCCTGAGGTGCGTAGGTTAGAGGGATTAGTGGGTAAATATGTAGGGATGTGGGGGTAGGGCCTGGGTGAGATTGTGGTCGGTGCAGACCCGATGGGCCAAATGGCCTCTTTCTGTGCTGAAGGGTTTCTATGATTTCTATGATTTGAAGTCTGACTCACAAGTGGCATTTTTCCCACAACAGAAAGGATATTATTAAACTAGAAAGAGTGCAGAAAAGATTTAGTAGGATGCTACCGGGACTTGATGGATTGAGTTATAAGGAGAGGCTGAATAGACTGGGACTTTTTTCTCTGGAGCATAGGAGGCTGAGGGGTGACCTTATAGAGGTCTATAAAATAATGAGGGGCATAGACAAGGTAGATAGTCAATATCTTTTCCCAAAGGTAGGGGAGTCTAAAACTAGAGGGCATAGGTTTAAGATGAGAGGGGAGAGATACAAAAGTGTCCAGAGGGGCAATTTTTTCACACAGAGGGTGGTGAGTGTCTGGAACAAGCTGCCAGAGGTAGTAGTAGAGGTGGGTACAATTTTATCCTTTAAAAAGCATTTAGATAGTTACATGGGTACGATGGGTATAGAGGGCTTATGGGCCAAATGCGGGCAATTGGGATTAGTTTAGGGGTTTTAAAAAAAGGCGGCATGGACAAGTTGGGCCGAAGGGCCTGTTTCCATGTGTACACCTCTATGACTCTATGACACTTATATAACATGCTTCAGAGCCTCAGGCAATCTCAAAGTAATTTAAGGCCAATTAAGTACTTTTTGGAATGTAGCCATCATTTAATATAGGGTATCACAATCAATGGGTGGAGATTTACGACCGCGTTGTGTCATTTTCATAAAGTGGGACATGATGTGATTAGCGCGATTGATGCTGGTTTTCGCAACCAGCGCAATTTTACAACCCCAGGATTTCTGGCGCGGTCAGCCACTCGTCAGGAATGGGCGCGAGGCTGGTTAATTTATTTAAATTTATTAAAATGCTCATTTTAATGTGATTAGCGAGCCTGGCTCAATCATCCAGGCTCACTTGCCTTTATGGCCTCGCCAGGAGAGGTTCTCTCTGGCGAGGAAAACACCTGCTCCCCATGGAACAGGGAACAGCCCTGTTGGCCTCACCGATGGAACCGGAGGCCAATAAGGCCCCCTGGGGAGGCCGAGGGCAAGGCGGGGGTGCCCTTGGGCAGTGCCAGACTGGTGCTGTCAGCCTGGCACCTGGGAAATGACCGCTGGGCACTGGACAATGCCCACCAGGCAGTGCCAGTGGGAGTGGGGCCAGTGGGGAGGGGCGCTAATACGGGGAGAGGGCCCGCTGCCACTTTACATGGATTGGTGGGGGGAGAGCAGCTGGGCCACGATCACTGGAGGAAGGCAGCGGGGCCACGATCGGTGGGGGAGGGAGGGGATCCGCAATCAGTCTGTGCAGCGAGGGGGCAGCAGTGGGGCTGCATCTCGGGCCGAGGGCCCCCGCGATTGTACGGAGTGGGGGGGGGGATACTTGAGACAGCCTGCAGTAGCAGGAGTCTGACAGTGCTCTTTGTCTGTCAGACCCCTACTGTTATTAATGCAGATGTGCAGCATTAGAGGTCTGCACATGCGCAATGCCTCCCTCTATAGGCTGTCGGGTGCATTGAGCCCCACCTACTTCTGCAGTGAGCAATGGACTCACTCAAAATTTTGCAGCCAGAGTGCGTATGGGGAGAATGCACCCAAACCACGAATCTGGAACTCTCCCAGTCCCACGCCCGCCCAACAAAAAGTTGTAAAATAGCTCCCAATGTCTACACTAATGGGGACGAAGTAGAAATGGTCGAGAGCTTCAAGGTGTCCAGATCACCAACAACCTGTCCTGGTCCCCCCATGCCAACACTATAGTTAAAAAAGCCCACCAATGCCTCTACTTTCTCAGACGACTAAGGAAATTTCATATGTTCACTACTTTTAAAGATGCATCATAGAAAACATTCTTTCTGGTTGGATCACAGCTTGGTATGGCTCCTGCTCTATCCAAGACCACAAGAAACTACTCAGGGTCATGAACAAATCCCAGTCCATCATTCAAACCAGCCTCCCACCCATTGACACTGTCTACACTTCCCGCTGCCTCTGTAAAGCAGCCAGCATAATTAAAGACCCCACGCACTCCGGACATACTCTCTTCCACCTTCTTCCATCGACAAAAAGATACAAAAGTCTGAGGACAAGTACCAACGGACTCAAGAACAGCTTCTTCCCTGCTGCAATCAGGCTTTTGAATGGTCCTACCTCGCATTAAGTTAATCTTTCTCTATACCCTAGCTATGACTGTAACACTGCATTCTGCACTCTCTACTTTCCTTTTCTATGAATAGTATTCTTTGTCTGTGTAATGTGCAAGAAACAATACTTTTCACTGTATTCCAATACATGTGACAATAATAAATCAAATCAAAATCGCACTTAGAAGCCACCTTGAGAACAACCCTCAACCTTGGCCATTGCTGGCACACCTACTGCTGAACTTCCAGTCATAGCTGACCAGGTATGTGAACTTGCCCTGGTAGTTGTCCCAGAGTGTTACAGCAATGCTCCATCCTACTGATTGAAAGGTATTTGGAGACATGGTTAACTTGACATCAGAAAACATGTGCAAGAGATACTCAGCACTGGACCATATTGGCACTGATACAAACCTGCTGAGAGGCAACTCAGAAGATAATCTCCAAGTGTGGCTTTAAAAGTAAACTGTAGCACAGAATTAAATACCTTATTTTTCAAAACACACACTGCACACCATTTCTCCTTATGAACACCATGCCCCCTTCTCCACACCACTCCTCCTTAAGAGGATGTACTTAACATTAACCTAAGGCGGTTGTGAGTGGGACAGTGAGTGATCGCAGACTCTGGTGTTCAGAGTAGGACATGGGGTGATGTTTTAGACCATGTTGCTCAGAGTAGGAGATGGAGTGGTGAGTGTCTCAGATCAATGATGTCCAGAGCTGGACATGGAATGTTGAGCAGAATTGTAAGAATATCAAATTAAATAATAAGAGAAATGATCACCTGTTTCGTGCTCTATAGGTGAAGTTTGCAGTTGGCTTGTTGTGCGAGACGCTTCAGTTTGATTGCTCCCCCCAGCTTGTTCCTGCTCAGGTTCAGCTCTCTGAGCGTACATGCCACTTTCAAAACAGACAGAATATTCTCAATACAAGCAGCAGTCAGACTAGTGTCCTTTAAGCTGAGGGAAACAAGCAGAAACATACTTTGACACTAGCATCCAGTAAAAGTATCAATCCACATCACAACCTGCACAAATCCTGTTATTCTTGAAACTCCAAATGCTACTAAATCCAGAAATGTTATTCACACCAAAATACAACCGCCACTACTGAAAATAAAATGCATCCTGAAATATTACCCAAAATGGCTTGATGGCTGAAGTGGACAACAAAAACGACTAGAATCATGAAGTTGGAAGAGCTTTACTGAGTTGGTTAAGCTGCATTGTTAGTGGGGAAGGAGAGGCATCTTTACTCTCCTTATAATTCTATGCTATACCTGATCTGGGAGTCTTTGGTGGAACAGTGTTAAGGGCACTTTACTCTGCATTTAACTTTTAATGTAGCTGAGAATATCTGAACCTGACAAGGTCTCTGATATTATTTGTGCTGATCAGACAGATTATATGTAAAATTCATATGCCTATATATGTGAGTTCAGATCTGTAGCACAGTCCCAGTGGACACAGGTCCAGCTCCTGATAGAACTAAGGCAGAAATGAAGTTGCTACTTCAGATGTCAGAGGCCTTTCACACAACAATGGTCACTGGTTGCAGGACCTTTCAACTCCTGTACAAGATTAGCAGCCAGAACAGTTCCAGTGCTGAGGATCCAATTGATACCTGTGAGAACAAAAAGGTAATCCTTAGCTTTTCATGCCTTCATTAACTTGCTGTTTCCTTTCCCCCAGATCTGAGTGGCAGCTAGGGAGGGGGAGGTGACCAAAAGGTAATCTTCTTTAGGCATCCCTCCAGATAGAAACCAAAGTGAGATCTCCTGAGACAAAAGCAGTTGGAGACTATTTCCACTCATCACAATGTCTATCCCAACGTCTGTTGTGGATGCAGATTCAATATTGACATGGAAATAAAGATCTCCTCCCCTTTGTGTTTAGAAGCTGAGTGACTATCAGATGCATGAGAAAGGAATATTGGGTTGTAGGGTTCCTGAAATGGGTATTGTTCCAATTTACATCATTCAGAACTGTAATCTTGCATAGGTTTGTTAGAAGGATAGAAACCAACATTGAAACCAGCCTTACTTGATTTCTTGTATCCTACAGTGTGGATTCTTCAGGGCCACAGAAAGTGACTTCAATCCTGAATCTTGCAGGTTGTTGCTACTCAGGTTGAGCTCAGTTAGTGTGGCACTGGCAGTGAGGGCATCCGCAAGATCTGGGCAGCAGGCACTTGTCAGGTTGTTGCGATACAGCCTGCAGGAAATACAGCAACAACATTCTCACTGTCTTTTATTAACACTGCACATCCTAGCAATACTATAGCCTCATTGTAATGAACCAGCTAGGGAATATCAAATCAGAACGACAACATGGTCGGGATTCTCCCAGCCTGCTGCGCTGGCATTTCGCGAGTCTCCCAAGCGCTTTTTTTAAAGCACAATAAGCTCTGTGCCAGAAACTGGGCCCGCTACTGTCTTCCCACCACCCCCCGCCCACCTGCTGCGAGTGATTTCCACCAGCGGGGTTTACAACTGCTCCCCACTAACAAGGAACAGCTATCCTCACCCTGCTGGTGGAAGCAGAGGTCATTGAGGCCTCCCTAGGAGGTCAGGGACAAGGGGGGGTGCCCCTTGTGCAGTGCCAAGTGGTCAGGGCATAGTGGGGGTGATTAATGGGGGGGGGAACTCACTTCCACTCTGCAAGTGGGATCAGTGGGAGAGGGAGGAGGGCGATCAGGGCTGACCATCGGGGTGGGGGGTGAGGGGGTCAGGTCTGGTCATCGGGTGTAAGGTGGGGAGTAAGATCGGGCGTGGCTGTGTTTGAGAGGTGGGGAGATTGGGGCTGGTCCAGGGGGGTGGTTGGTCGGCAAGGCCAGTGATCAGGAAACCAGCAATGTGGGGGGGGCCAGTGTGCATGCATCGATCTGCGCACTGATAGATCTGCGCATGCGCAGTGGCCCACTCAGCACTATGCTGCTGGCCTCTCGGGCGGGAACAGACTCCATCTGCTAATTTTCAGAGTGAATCACACTGAAGCACTCTGGATTGCTCAGAGTGTCGGAGATGTGTTCAGGTAAGTACGCCCAAAAAACGGATGGGAAATACTCCCATTTTCCTGCTCCTTGGGCACTTCATTTCCTTTGGTGAATCCTGGCCCATATGTCTGCAGAAGTCTCAAAACCCTTCATAGGCAATCTAATATTATTGAAGTACTGTGACTCTTATCCCAGAGGCCAGGAATCTCCTGTGCTCTCACCACTGCTCAAACTTTTCCAGATGCGCAGCAGAAATTCTATTTACATGTGTGAATTGGGTTTCCACTCCATTTCCAGTGAAGCGAAGGTGTTGGAGTGGGAACAGCATCATGAAATTTCTCAGCCACAGGCTAAGCAACAGCAGCCAATTTGCACATCGCAGAAACCACATATTTAAAATGGATGACTAAGCAGTGAGTGAATTTTACATGGTGTTGGTTAAAGAATGAATATTGGCCAGGACACTGATAGAACTTCCTGCCATTCTTCAAACAGTAACATGAGATCCTTTACATCCACTGGAACAGACTTGCATGCTCTCTATTTTGAAAAGCAACACATCTGGCAATACTGCACTCTCTCAGTACAATAGTGAAGTGTCAGCCTAGATTACATGCTTATTCCATAACTTTCAGACGCAAAAGTAAGAGTGCTCCCTACAAACGCGCATATGCTGATAAAATACATTTATTTTATTGGATACTGTATGTTCTGACAGTATGCGTGAGGCTGTAGTTCAGACTCATTTAGCATTCGGCAGAAGCATTCAAAGATGCAATAGTTATCCTTCACTAAGAGTGGGACTGAGTTGTACGAGAGACACGTGAATGATATGAATAAGCATAAAGAGTGCTCGCCCTGGTTCCACAAAGATTTTTAAAAGAGAAAGCATACAAATCTGAACATTTTTTGAAAAGCTGAGAGAAATGGGACTGATATATACCATATACATTGTGCCAATTTCTCTTTGAGATTTGAAAACAGAGTCCTATGACAGGCATATGATTCCCATTTTGCATAAACACTGCTTTAGGTGTGATGGCAGGATTGTCATATGAGGAGGGATTGGGTCAACTGGGTCTGTGTCAAAGGAGATGGTAGAAGAATGAGATGGGACCTCATTAAAATATATAAAATTCTGACAGGGCTGGATAGACTGGATGCAGGGATGATGTTTCTTTGTGGTGGGAAGTGATCTAGAACAAGGGGTCGCAGTCTCAGGATACTAGGTAGGCTATTTAGGACTGAGTGAGGAGAAACCTCTTCATTCAGAGGGTGGTGAGCCTGTGGAATTCTCTACCACAGAAGGCTGGGGAGGCCAAATCACTGAATATATTTAAGAAGGAACTAGATAGATTTCTAGACCCTAAGGGTGTTGAGCTTTGGGGAGAGAGAGGATTATGGTGTTAAGAAAGAGAATCAGCCATGATCGGATTGAATTGCAGAGCAGGCTCAAAGGGCCGAACAGCTTACTCCGGATCCTATTTTCTATGGGTGAGATTCTCCACCCCTCTGCGGTGTGTTTTACATCAGTTGGAGGTGGCACACTGCTCATTGGCAGTGGAATCATATGGTCCCTCCATTGTCAATGGGGTTTCCTGCTGAATGTACCCCTTGCTCCGGGAAGCCTACAGAGGGGTGCACCATCGGCGGGAACATAAGATCCTGCTGGCATAAATGGCAGCAAGATTTTGGCATATGTTTCTATGAGTTCATGGCACCCATTTATGAACCTATCTGAAAGTTGATTCAGGCAGATAAATGGGCCCAAAAGGTTCCCAACAGTTTAACTCCCAAAATACCCGTTTTTGGTGAGAAATGGAAAGCCAGAGTTGAAAGTTTCTCTCAGTGCTTCTCTGGATTATATCACATTCAACCAGAACAATATATTATGCATTATAACTATTTATATTAATATATGACAGTTTATAGTGTGATAAAGTAATTACTAGTCTTATGGTTGTCATATTGAACAAGGACACTGGGGCAAAGATTATAAAAATTAACAGGAGGCAATTGAAAAGTCATTTTGTTTTCAATTGTACCTAGCTTTTTCACTTGGGTTTAGCATTAACAACCATTCCTTAAGTGGACATTATGTCTCCTGTGAATTAGTGTGACACTCTTTACAAATGATGTGGAGCTGCCGGCGTTGGACAGGGGTAAACACAGTAAGAAGTCTCACACCAGGATAAAGTCCAACAGGTTTATTTGGTAGCAAAAGCCACTAGCTTTGCGCTGCTCCTTTATCAGGTGAGTGGGAGTTCTGTTCATAAACAGGGCATAAAAAGACACAAAGACAATTTACAAAATAATGGTTGGAATGCGAGTCTTTACAGGTAATCAAGTCTTAAAGGTACAGACAATGTGAGTGGAGAGAGGGTTAAGCACAGGTTAAAGAGATGTGTATTGTCTCCAGCCGGGACAGTTAATGAGATTTTGCAAGCCCAGGCAAGTCGTGGGGGTTAGGTAGTGTGACATAAACCCAAGATCCCGGTTGAGGCCGTGCTCATGTATGCGGAACTTGGCTATCAGTCTCTGCTCAGCGACTCTGCGCTGTCATGCGTCGTGAAGGCCGCCTTGGAGAACGCTTACCCAAAGATCAGTGGCCGAATGCCCGTGACCGCTGAAGTGTTCTCCAACAGGAGAGAACACTCTTGCCTGGTGATTGTCGAGCGGTGTTCATTCATCCGTTGTCATAGCGTCTGCATGGTCTCCCCAGTGTACCATGCCTCGGGACATCCTTTCCTGCAGCGTATCAGGTAAACAACGTTGGCCGAGTTGCAAGCGTATGTACCGTGTACCTGGTGGATGGTGTTCTCACGTGAGATGATGACATCCGTGTCGATGATCCGACACATCTTGCAGAGGTTGCTGTGGCAGGGTTGTGTGGTCACTGTTCTCCTGAAGCCTGGGAAGTTTGCTGCAGACAATGGTCTGTTTGAGGTTGTGCAGTTGTTTGAGGGCAAGAAGTGGGGGTGTGGGGATGGCCTTGGCGAGATGTTTGCCTTCATCAATGACATGTTGAAGGCTCCAGAGAAGATGCCGTAGCTTCGCCGCTCCGGGGAAGAACTGGACGACGAAGAGTTCTCTGTCCGCCGTGTCCCGTGTTTGTCTTCTGAGGAGGTCGGTGTGTCTTTTCACTGTGGCGCGTCGGAACTGTTAATCGATGAGTCGAGCGCCATATCTGTTCTTATGAGGGCATCGTTCAGCGTCTGGAGGTGTCTGTTGCGATTCTCCTCATCTGAGCAGATCCTGTGTATACAGAGGGCTTATCCGTTGGGGGTGGCTTCTTTAATGTGTTTAGGGTGAAAGCTGGAGAAGTGGAGCATCGTGAGGTTATCCGTGGGCTTGCGGTACAGTGATGTGCTGAGGTGACTGTTCTTGATGGAGATGCATGTGTCCAAGAATGCAAGCGATTCCGGAGAGTAGTCTATGGTGAGCCTGATGGTGGGATGGAACTTGTTGATGTCATCATATAGTTGTTTCAGTGATTGTTCACCATGAGTCCAAAGGAAGAAAATGTCATCGATGTATCTAGTGTATAGCATCGGTTGAAGGTCCTGTGCGGTGAAGAGGTCTTGTTCGAACCTGTGCATGAAGATATTGGCATATTGAGGTGCGAATTTGGTCCCCATGGCTGTTCCGTGTGTCTGGATGAAGAACTGGTTGTTGAAGGTGAAGACATTGTGGTCCAGGATAAAGCGGGTGAGTTGTAAAATTGCATCTCGAGATTGGCCGTTGTCGGCGTTGAGTACTGAACAGTTGCAGCAATGCCATTATCGTGGGGGATGCTGGTGTACAGTGCCGAGACATCCATTGTGACGAGATGTGCTCCTGGTTCAACTGCTCCATGTGTGCTGAGTTTCTGTAGGAAGTCCGTAGTGTCGCGACAAAAGCTGGGGGTTCTTTGTACAATGGGTTTCAAGATCCCCTCGACGTAGCCAGAGAGGTTCTCCCACAGGGTCCCATTGCCCGATACAATGGGACGGCCGGGTGTGTTTGCCTTGTGTATCTTCGGGAGGCAGTAGAGATCTCCAACGCGGGGAGTACGTGGGATGAGAGCACGGACGGTGCTCTGAAGGTCCGGATCAAATGTCTTGACCAGATTGTTGAGTTGTATGCCCAAGTCGTCAGGAGGTGCATCAATGCCAGATTCATCAGCCGCACTCACAAGACAGCCCCGAACATCACCCAAGCACAATGCAATGCCATCTGCGCTCTCAAGACCAACCGCAACATTGTCATCAAACCAGCAGACAAAGGAGGGGCCATCGTCATTCTGAAGAGAACGAATTACTGCAAAGAAGTGTACCGACAACTGAACAACGAGGAACACTACAGACAGTTACCTGCAGATCCAACCAAAGAACACACCCGTCAACACAACAGACTGATCAAGACATTTGATCCGGACCTTCAGAGCACCCTCCGTGCTCTCATCAAGTTCCGCACACATGAGGATGGCCTCAACTGGGATCTTAGGTTCTTGTCACACTATTTGTAACCCCCATGACTTGCCTGGGCTTGCAAAATCTCACTAACTGTCCCGGCTGGAGACAATACACATCTCTTTAACCTGTGCTTAACCCTCTCTCCACTCACATTGTCTGTACCTTTAAGACTTGATTATCATAGAAATCATAGAAACCCTACAGTGCAGAAGGAGGCCATTCGGCCCATCGAGTCTGCACCGACCACAATCCCACCCAGGCCCTACCCCCACATATTTACCCGCTAATCCCTCTAACCTACGCATCTCAGGGGCAATTTTAACCTGGCCAATCAACCTAACCCGCACATCTTTGGACTGTGGGAGGAAACCGGAGCACCCGGAGGAAACCCACGCAAACACGAGGAGAATGTGCAAACTCCACACAGACAGTGACCCGAGCTGGGAATTGAACCCAGGACCCTGGAGCTGTGAAGCAGCAGTGCTAACCACTGTGCTACCGTGCCGCCCCTGTAAAGGATTACCTGTAAAGACTCGCATTCCAACCATTATTTTGTAAATTAAGTTTGTGTCTTTATATGCCCTGTTTGTGAACTGAAATCCCACTCACCTGATGAAGGAGCAGCGTTCAGAAAGCTAGTGGCTTTTGCTACCAAATAAATCTGTTGGACTTTAACCTGGTGTTGTGAGACTTCTTACTCTTCACAAATCCCAGGGATTGAATACAGAATCCTTGACACAATAGTCTGAGGTAATACAATGTATCAAGTGCTGTTGTGTCATCTCAGTGTCTACTGTGTGAAGATAAGTATCCATTCTAACAGATCGAAGCCCATGCTATATATTAATAGCCGGTAAGGGGGTGGGTTGGAGGCATGAGGTGGCATTGGTTGCCATGGCTAGGGCATGTGGTGTGTGTGGGAATGAGGAGTGAGGGATGGAGGGCTGTTATTTGTTGCAATCCTTTTTTCATTTAATTCAACATGAACTCAGAGGCAGGACTTCTGTCTGGCCTCCCTCTGCATCCGGCAACCACTTATTCTGGGATTTTGGGCCCATTTTCTGATCCAGACTACCCCATCCTGGACAAAAATCAGATTTTTAAGGAGCTCGTGAAAACCTGGGTCTAAGTCACAATTGGAAGTTCCTGGTTACAAGCAGGCCCATTAAAAGAACTTCATAGAACTATTAGTTCCGCCCTTTTGCACAGCTGCCTACTGTCTTCATTAGTTCACAGTGGTCAATCAAACCAATTATCCCAGAATGTCAATCACCCACGATATTTGGTTTGATTCGCAGATTAGTGGCATATATTGTGATATTGTTAATATCCAAAATTACCTCAAAAAATAAAAAACTTAACTTTTCATTGGGCAGTAATTGTATCCGAAAATCTGACAGAAACCAATAGATTGTTTCAGTATAACCCTCTCATCTGTTGAATCTTTTAAGTAAATCACTTTTAAGAAAATGCACCTACCCCAGAGTTTGTAATTTACAGTTGGGATCTTTCAGTGCTGCAGACAGTTGCTGTACTCCCACATCGCCCAGGTTATTGTACCCCAGCTCTAAGGCCATTAGGCTCTGGCTTGTTCTGAGGGTGGAGGCGAGATCTTCACAGCAGCCTTCTCTTAAGCCAGTCTGGTGTAATCTATAGGGGTCAGGAGTGGAGATGAGCAATACAATTCAAGGAAAAAAGTCAGGGAAAGAGAAGAGGGGCAGCATCCAAGGACAGAGATTAGCACCGCAGCTTGGTAACAGGATTTTTATATAAATTCAAAGGAGAAACGTAACAAGAAGTAACATATATATTGTTTGGATAAAGATTTTCTTCTTTACAGTTGATATTCATGTAATGCTGATTTGATGTGAACATGGGATAAACTATTCCAATGTTTGCATTCATTAAGCCCATTTCTATCCCCTACCCCCTTCATCTTCCCATAGTTTGTTGAAGAGTAAGGAAAGCATTTAATGTGTTATTATAAATAGCATTCACCTCATTTATCTGTGCCTATACAGTTAAATTAATACTAGATTCTGACAGATTGGAATTAAGAATAAAGCTCTACATCATCTGAACAAGTGGTATAGATTTGATAAGCATATCTCAGGTACAGAATAAAACTCACTCAGCAATGTTCAATCTAATACTCTTGGAACAGTTAGAGGATAGGTTGGTTGCAGAGTTAAACTCCCACTGCACTATACAATCAAACATTCTTAGGTCAAGTACAGCATTATAAGGGCAGATACACTAAGCTCCATCTACACTACATCCAACCAATGCTGTACTACATCTATGAGTATATGATTGAGCAGTTCCCTTTATACTACCCAACAAAGTTCCTCAGCCAAGCCCCAGAAATCTGACCTGTATGTGACATTTCCATTTGCTAGTCCAGTTGGGTTGTTGCCGAATATATTGGTAAAATCTATAAAGTATGCCCAAATACAGTTTACTCTCTCCACCTCCTCCCATTTTTTTTGTAAATTCCTTCTTTGTCATGTGTCAATCACAAGCATATTGTTTGAATTGTGTAATGTAATAAGATGTCATATCTGACTTGCCATAGTCATATGATTCTGCCATGAGACAAGCTCACTGTAAGCTGCCATTTCTATCCTCTAATACATACTAATACATGAAGCGTGATGTCTAGAAGTGGAGATAAAACAGATTTTTGAATCCTGCAAATGTTGCAGAGAAAACACAGGCACACAAAGGTTTAAAACTGCTGAAAAAAGAGACAAAGGAAAACCCAAATATGAAAGGAAAGCAAACAGATACACTGAGTGAATAAAATAACTGTATTAACTTTTCCAGTCTCAGCTCCAGTCAACATAAAATGTAATAGGTTGCAAAATTGGTAGTTTTATCACTTACAGTGGCAAAACTGAGATTACAACAGCCTTAATTAGCAGACCTGCACCGATAAGGTCAGCCATGCTTCCCACACTGCCGGGGATTAATTGTTACAAAGTGCATAGTACCTTTGATCTAACTGACAAACAAAGAAAAAGACAATAGAGACTTTGAAATCTTTGAATGAACTCTTTGAAACCTGAGTCAATATTATGTAGGAATGCTATGTCTTCAACACTGGAGTACAAGGTGCACAAGAAACCATTGATCAGTATGTGATGGCAGTAACATAGCTTGCATAATCACATGAATTTGGACAGCTAAAAGATGACCTGATTAAAGATAGATTAGTTTTAGGCATGCAAGACCCTTCAGTGAAAACTGGTCTACTGAAAGATGAGAAACTGATACTAAAGAGTGATAGACAAGTGTCAAAATGTGGAAGTTGTGAAATGTCAACTTAGAACATATGTGTGGCAGAGTGGACCAGTTGATACATTGTGCTGAGAGTCAGTCTAGACCAGAGAGCAGGGAAATCACAGACAGAACATTGTGGAGGACAGCATACAAAGGAAAAGAAAGAAATCCCAGCATGGAAAAGCAGTGTTTTAACAATGGGAAGCAGAATCATTTCACACACAAATTTGGTGAAAGGAAAGTAACAAAAACCTATACAGATTGTCACTGGAGAGATCTCAAAAGAAGAATCTGATGAAGAACTATACACCATACAATAGATTGGTTCAGTCAAGTCTATAGGAGTTAAATGGTTTTGTGACTCTTGATAACCCCAAATGGAGATTATAAAGCAAAGAAGAAGTGTCAGATAGACATTGGTGTGTCATGTAACATAATGACCTTCAGAGCTCAACATAGCAATCAAAATAAAACTCTTAAAAATGAGATTGAGGCTATATAATGGCATAATACTCATACCAAGAGGACAAATATGTCTGAGAGCCCAATGCAAATCATAGATGGGACACAATGGACACTCATTCCAGCTAAAGCAATTCTAAATCTTGAACTGGAAAACCTGAATATGCAAACAGAGATTCACAACATGTCATAGCTCACAAAACCATTGATTGTTGAACAGATCCTACAGGAGTGTTTTGTTATGACTAGTCCCTTAGTGAAGTTTCCCAATTTGTTCACTTTGGGATGGGCTACCCCCCAAGTTATGCCCTGGGTGAGGAGGGATGAATTGGCTCCTTTTCTTTATTAAACCCCCTAGGTCAGTCACAACAATGTTAATTTAAAAAGGTTTTCTCCCCTTGCGACAGAAGGAGCCAATTTAACCAGGCTTTATTTATGTTTCAGAAGAAGCCAATTTAACCAGGCTTTTTTGAGTTAAAGTGGAGTGAGTTTATTAGCTATTGAACACAAGAAAAATAATAAACAAATGCATACATTCACAAAGAGTAGAAATGAGAATTGAGCGAAAAATTAGCTTTAAAAAATATGCAAATCAGTTTTTGTCTGTGAAGAGTAGATGGTGGAACGTTGTGGCTGTTGCAGTTTATGAATCCAGCTGACTTCAGCAGATGAATAGTAGTTTTGAGATTTCAGTGTTCTAGGGCTCAGCTGAAAAGCTGCCTTGTTTCCTTTCCAGCTGTGGCTTTGCTGACCTTGCTTGCTTCAGCAATCAGAGAGAGGGAGTTACCTGCAAACATTTGTAGGGGGTCTGCTGCTGTGTCTTTCTTCTTATGCCACACCTTGACACACCAGAATTAGCCACCACTGAATAAATTTTGCTGCTGCCCTTTGTCTTTGTCTTTATATATTCCTGGAAAATGAAAAGCCACATACCGGTCTGTGACATTTCTCACAGAATATCATTTATCCTGAGATGATCATCAGCACAGAATCTCCACAGGAGATGCAAGTCACTTTCTGTATGGTCTTTGGTGTATCATTGTCTGGAAACAGGATATGATTCTGTGTCCAGAGACTGAATATACATCTATCTTTGGCTTGTGTGCCCATTTTTTAAAACTGCAGATCCTATTTAAAATTTCAGTATATAATTTGGGGTTTCCCCCCACCATCATAAAAGTTTATAGGGTTGGGATGCCTACCAGGACAATATCAAGTAGAAGTAGATGAAAGTGTAAGACCAACGCAGCATCTGCCAAGCAGAGTTCCAGCTGTCCTCAAGTCAACCTAAAAGACAAGATAGTAGAGCTGGAACTCCTACAGACTGGATTAGCAGCATGTCAACAACCTGGAAAGCTGTGAGTACGCTTACGACCCAAAGGATCTAAATAAACCACTGAAGAGATCTCACTACCCCATGCCAATAATCAAAGGAATTTTGCTGCGAATTGCCAAGCAAATATATTCACTAGCCTGGATGCAAAGGATGTTTACTGGCAAGTGAAGCTGGATCAAAAAAGCAGCTTCCTAAATACATTGTGGACACCATTTAGGAGATACAGATGGTTGCACATGCCGTTAGGATATCAACCCAGGCAGCATGAGATAGTCAGTGATCTTCCTAGAGTAGTAGCCATATTGGACAATGGGTGTGGGGACACTATGGAAGAAGCCATAGCTGACCACGGTCAGAATTTAATACTACTGTTTGCAAGATGAATCTGAATAAGAAAAAATTGCAACTGAAGATGCCGGGAGTCAAATACATAGACAGTAAAAGGTCTTTGCCCAGCTCCTTGTAAGGTGAGAGCTGTATCAGCGATGCAGTGACCAACAGATATGAAAGCAGTGCAGCGATCATTTGTCAGAAGAGTGTGAACCATTATGCAAGCTCACTGCCAAGGATGTACAGTGGTATAGGGGAACAGAGCAAAAGCAGCATTCACTAAATTCAAGTAATGAGTGATGACAATGCCAGTTCAATGAGGAATTCACGAGATGGGTTGGGAACAACACTGATACAGCAAGGACAGCCTGTTGTATTTGCATCTAGGGTACTAGATGCAAATGGAACGATGCTACAAATGAGTGCCTGGCTGTTGTTTTTGCCAGTGAGCATTTTCATCAGTACCTGCTTGTGAGAGACACAGTAACAGTGAATCTGATCACAAGTCCCTTCAAAGCATTTTTCACAAATGGCTACTATCTGCTCCAAAGCGTCTGCAAAGAACAATACTTTGTTCACAAAGATATCATCTGGGCATGATATACGAGCAAGGGAAACAGATGTACATTGCAGACATGCTGCTGATTTCCTTGATGGCATCTTGTACAAAGGAAATAGAGTAATCAGCCCTAAGCGAAGGGATGCTGAAGCACATCCATGCAAACCATCAAGGAATTAAATCCGCTCTGAGAAAGGCTCCGCTGGACGAACATGAGCAATGAAATTAAAGACCACTTTGGCCAGTGCGGTGCATGTAGCAATTACAAAGCTAAACAAATTAGAGAGCCATTGATGATGCATGCCATCCAGACAGACAATGGATGAAGTTTAGAATAGAGCTTTTTTACTTTGGTAGGAACTGATTATCTTGTCACCGTAGACTAGGATTCTAACTACCAAGGTATCATGATTGGCATGGGCTTGGAGGGTCGAGGGGTCTGGTCCTGTGCTGTACTTTTCTTTATTCTTTATACTGGGAGTTGGACCAGCTGACTTCATCAACAACAAGGGGAGAAATAATAGGAAGTCTAAAAGCACACTTCAGTCGGTATAGTATTTAGACAGTGTGGTGAGTGACAATGGCCCTGAGTTCATGAGTTAAGAATTCAGCCATTTCACAAAGGATTGGGAAATTCAGCACTACACATCATCTCTGCATAATTACTAGTTGGATGGAAAGGCTGAGACTGCAGTGAAAATCACCAAAGAGCTCATCAAGAAATTAAGCAAATCTAACGTATACAAAGCAATCCAGACTGATTACAGGCATGGAAAGTGGTCCTATCCAGAGACTAATGTCACACCACATGCGTCCCCACATGCCTGGGGACTCCAAACCAACATATTTCAAGTGGGGGTACCTCCAAGTGTGGGATGATTGCAATCTGATTTGCGGTGGACATACTGGCCCAGATCGCACTGGTTTTCTTGCCTGAAAAGACACTCAGGGCGGAGTTTTCTCAAAGAAATTACTATGCGCAGTGCATGTGTAGAGACTGACTAGTGGATTAAGCAGTTGTTAATGAATGAGGATAACAACTCAGAGTCAGACTGGGATCATGCATGCAAAGGTATCTTTAATCACTGGGAAAAGGGGGATATTTGTATCTTTTGTTGATATGGAAAGGGGGATTTTGAGTTGTGAAATGTAATAAGTCTGATCATATCTGATTTGTTGTGGTCATAAGACTGCTATGAGGCAAGATCATTGTAGGCTGCCATGTCCGTTCAGCTCAATAAAGCCTCTCACTGATAAGACACTGAAGAAGCACTGCTGTCCTTGTACATGAAATGCCTATGTAGATTTTTACTGCTGATACTGTTCTCCAGGTGGTTGTTGATGAGTGGACAGTAACAATCACAAAGTGGTGTTACCTACCCTAATTTCTCTATTTTACAGCCATCATCTTTGATCACTGCACACAGCAGTTTTATTCCCAGGTCTCCAATAGTATTGTAGCCAAGATCCAGGCTTCTCAATGATTTGTTGGTTTTAAGAGCGAGTGCCAGTTCTTCACAGCAGTGGTGTGTGAACTCATTGCCCCATAACCTAGATAAATCACACAGACATTATTAAGTATTGTCAAAAAAGGTTTGAAATTCAGCTGGATCAGTTTACCATGACAATGGCCGCCTACCCCAGGGTCTCGATCTCACAGTCAGAGTCTTGCAGTGCAACAGAAAGCTGCTTCACTCCTGCATCTTTCAGCTGGTTGTATTTCAGGTCTAACTCCTTCAGAATTCGATTTGTCCTTAAAATGGAGACGAGGTCTTCGCTGCACTGGTCTGTGAGATCATTTGTACACAGACTGCAGATGATAGAAAATTTATTGAAGAAAGCATCATTTAATACATGTACAGAATTCAATCACTCAGTATCTACAAGCATGAGAATCATAAAACCTTAAAAAAATTATCATGGATAACTAACAGTGTATCTAATCCATAGAATATATAGCACTAAATGAAGCTGCACCAATATTAAGCCTCTCTTGAGGAGAGATGCCATACATTTTTAGGAAAATATTTTGTGGTTGTCAAACTGAAGCTTGCCTATCAATATCCTGCGTCCCAGCTTGAAACAACATAGGTTAAGTACAGAGCACATTTTCTTCCAAACTGTCCCATTGACTCTCCCAGATTACGTACAGCATAGGTTAGATACAGAGTAAAGCTCCATCTACATTGTTTCATTAAACGTTCCTACATCAGGCACTGAATGAACTAGATACAGTGTAAAGTTCCCTTAATGCTTTTACAAGTGGTGGTCTCAGTATCAGTAGGATAAGTACAAATGTGCCATTGTACCTCTTCTCCCTATCCCTTTTCAGAAAGAAGCCTTAATGCTAACATAGAGTTTGTGATTGCATGAGAATTCTTCATGAATCACCAGACAGCCAAGTTGGATGTAAATACAGGGTGGACCTTTATACTTGTGGCAGTATCCTGAAGCAACTAAGCAGTTTTGAGAAGTAAAAAAGGTTTCCTCACAGAAGTGTTTCCAGTCTGCAGCTCGAACTCATCAGTGCAACAGCCAGCTTTTTGAGGCCTGTATCTCCCAGTGTGTTATTTATCAGGCTGGAATGTAAATCATATCACATTTACAATAAACTCATAGCATAGGAGCCTGTAGTTCTAGGGCCATCTATAGCCCATCGTCACACAGGCAACTTGGTCTTCAAAGTCCAGCAAACTCCATTCCTAAGCCTAACCCTAACACTTTAATTTCTTATTTGTTGGTTTGTTTTGTTTGAATATTATGGATGGGCAGGTTTGGAAGAGGTTGTTATTGACACTGTTGATTGCTGATGGATAAATGTCAAATTTGCACACTCAAGATTTGTCAACACTGGTGGTTTGAGTTAGTAGGAATAGATATTTAAACTGATTAAGTTGTCCCAAGGCTCTATGGGCTCCAGCAAGCTTGGACACCCATGACACAGAGGGCATAACCATCCTGAGCAGCAACCTTGATCATGTTCATGGTGAAGGTCAGTTCAGACCAGAAGAGTAATTTAGTACCAATTACCCAATAACTATTTATTGTCTGAATTTCCTCACCAAATCATCAGAAGGCTTTCAGCAATAAGCAACAACAATAATCAGGGAACATTCAGCTCAAGATAATCAAGGAGAAACAGTAAAATGTTGAATACATCCCCTAGGTTTGAAAAAAATGAAGTCGCCAGTTGCTGGTGGCTTGAAGTGGGTGGCTGAGTCAGATATGACAGGAATACCCCAGGCTTGATCTTCAGTTCTTGCTGTGTCAGTTGACCTCATCAATTACAAGGGAGCACAGATTCAGGGTGAGAGGGGGAAAGTTTAAGGGAGACATGCATGGAAGTTTTTCATGCAGAGTGTTGGGTGCCTGGAATGTGCTGCCAGAGGAGGTGGTAGAAGCAGGCACATTAGCAATATTTAAGAGGCATCTGGGTGGTACATGAATAGGGAGGGAATAGAGGGATATGGGCCGAGTAAGGACAGAAGTTTCTTTTAGTTTAGTTAGGGCATCATGATCTAATTGGGCTTGGAGGGCCGAAGGGCTGTTCCTGTGCTGTACTCTTCTTTGTTCTTGTTCTGTCAAGAAGTTGAATTGTTCAGCCTTGGTTACCAGCACTGATCACTAACCAGTGACCAGTAAAACTGCGTGGATATCATGACTATGGTGCCCTCATGATTAAATACTGAGTTAATATTAATTCCCTTGAAAATTATTGTGTGTGAGGTGCACACAGTCACTAACCAATATGTGTGCTAATGGAATTTTCAGCTAGACTCTGCTGCCAGCTGAACCATTGTTCAACAAATTCTGTGTCCCCAGTTTCCTCCCATGTCCCAAAGGTGCTGACTGTCACTGGGGTATGGCTTCCAGGGCAGTGGACACTCTTCAGCATGTCACTATTCTTTATGCATCAGCATGGTTAGTAAGCAGCAGCATAATATCCTGGTAGCGGAGGGATGCTGATCTTTGGCAGGATCCAAGCAGTTGTAATTCTATACCACTGCATCAATAGAGATGAAACAACTGGCTGTAAACTTAGTATGGAATCCAGGATCTTGTGTTCCTTATGGCTCAGTGCTAGACATGGTAATGCAGTGGACCACTGAGATAGAGGCAGAGCTGCTTATCCTCATTTCCTTCCAATGAGACAGAAAACTTTCATTTATAAAGCAGTTTCCATGATCTCAGGATGTCCCAAACTGCTTCACGTCAATGAAGTACTTTTCTGAGATCTGCTTCAATGATGTGCGTTGAGAAATAAATACTGGTCATTGACCCTAGCCGAATTCCCTACTGTTCTTTAATGCAACTGGATCATTTACATCTACCTGAGTGACAAGACGGATTCTCATCTGAAAGAAAGAAACCCCCGTGGCATAACACTCCCTTTGTACAATACAGCAATGTCAGCCTTTTGTACTTATGTCTCTGGTCTGGAATTTCAAACCCACGACCATCTGAATCGGAAACAAGAGTTTGACAATTGAGCCAAGGATGATGCATAACAATGAGATTCTTCTAAGAATTGTACACCAAAAGTTCTAAAACCAAATTCCAACTTACCATAACTCCTTGATTTGGTTTTTATTGGCGAGCAGGAGATCACTCATAGAATCAATCATTTTTTCATTCATGATACTACCCGTTAGCCTGGAATTCAAACAGTGGGTCAAATAGATCACATAATGTCCAGAAAAAGGTGTGGTAAAACAAAGAGTTATATATAAATAATATTCCTGCAATGGATCACATGGTTTGCCCTTTTCCAATGGCATTGCTGATAGGCTACATTTAAGATGTTTAAATGCTTTGGCAGAGCTGTGAGGTTAACCTGCCCTGTCTCATGCAGATTATTTATTCAATACTCACTGTGGGAAGGTGGTTTAAATAGACATCTCCTGCAGTGAGTGGACAACCCATTGTAGCCCTTGAATGTGAAAGGACAGTATATGAGGCACGGTCCCACCCAGTCCCAGAGTGCGAAAGGACAGTGCCTGACCCACTGTCCCACTCAGTCCCAGAGTGTGAAAGGACAGTGCCTGACCCACTGATCCACCCAGTGCCTGAGGATGAAAGGACATTGACTGACCACATGTCCCACCTGGCCCTACAGTGTCTAACCCACTGTCCCATCCAGTCCCAGAGTGGGAAAGGACATTGACTGACCACACGTCCCACCCAGTGCCAGGGTGTGAATGGGTTCAATTGAATGCGAATGCAGTTTACCATCTGGTACACTGAAAGTCCTGGCAGAATTAGCAATTCTCATTAGAATGAACAAGACTAAATTACCTAAGAGTACCAATCTTAAAAGGTCTCAGTCCATTTGCCCAGTCCAAAAAACAAATAATTGTCAAGTTGCTCATATCACCAGTTCTCCCTTCCGTGCTGTCCTTGGGTATTCGGTCACATTCTCAGCAACTTTGTCCTGAATCTGAACTGTTTGTGCATCTTTCCTCTTCTAGCCTTGAACTCAAAGTAACATTTCAAATTCCTTTGTCATCGAAAAGTGAAACAGACTCTCCTATTCTTTTATGGCCAAAGTACTTACGTTATTTTTTCAAAGGATTTCACAACTGGCAATAGTCTTTTCAGTCCATCTGGTGATATCCTGTACTTGGATAAATGGAATTCTTTTCTGTCCATATCTGATGTTTTAAGAACAAAGGCCAATGCTGAGTAATCAGCCAGTGATAGTTTTTTGGAGGACAGCACTCCCTGATGGAGGGATTCATTGACCTCCCTCACTACTGACTTATCATTTAGCTCATTTAGACAGTGGAACAGATTGATGCACCTCTCTGGGGGGATGTCAGTCTGTAGCAGCTTCTTCATGTAGCTTATGGTGTTCTGTAGGTCATCTTTCTGTTCCTCCACATGGGTTAGGAGACCTTGCAAGCAGTTTTGAATTCTTTTCCTTCCCAAGCCACAGAGAAATTGGAGAAACAGGTCCAAGTGGCCGGTGTGACTCTGAACGACTTCTCTGCAAGCACTTTTACAAATCTCAAAGAAGGTTGGCTTTGAAATGGTCTCCCAGATCCGCCCAAGCAGGCTGCATGTCATCAGGTTCCGTTTCTCATTGTGGTAGGTTACAAAAATATAGAGAGCAGCAAAGTACTCTTGGACTGTAGTATGGACAAAGGAGTAGACCCGCCTCTGGGAAAACGCAGTGTGTTCGATGTAATATTCTCTACAGAACCCACCACAGATAGATGAGATATCAATATTAAAAGATTTTAAATCCTCCTCGTAAAATACAAAGGTGCAAGACTTCAGATACTGGAATGCCAGCTTGCCTAAATTGAGTAACGCCTCTTGATCTGACTGGAGTAACTCGCAGGTCTTCTCAATCTTTTCCTTTCCGTGGCTACGATGCGTATGGTGGTATGTCACCATGACAACCAGAAAATTGGTATAAACCTCAGTAACTGTGTTCCCTCTAAATTCCTCAGCTGACTCTGACTCAAAGACATGTTCCAAAACAGTGGAAAGGATCCAGCAAAAAGCAGGCACATAGCACATCATCCAAAGGTGACTTTGCTTCTTTACCAGTGCAATAACTTTCTCTGCCAGTTGGCCGTCCTGGCATTTCCGTCTGAAATACTCTTCCTTTTCCTCATCTTGGAATCCCTGTATTTCTGTCACTCTGTCCACGTAGCAGGATGGAATTCGGTGCATTGTTGATGGGCGTGATGTTATCCAAACAGATGCTGAATGGAGGAGATTGCCTTTGATGAGGTTTGTCAATAATGATCGGAGGGGCACCCGCTTCGTTATATCAGAACAGACAGGGTTACTTTCAAACTCCAAAGAAAATCGGCTTTCATCCAGCCCATCAAAAATGAACAGGGAGCGGGCAGAATCCTTTGGGTAAGTGTCGCCCATTTGCTTCATGTGTGGGTAATGTTGTTGCAGCAGCTGCACAAGGCTCATGCTTTCCTCAGAAATCAGATTGAGCTCGCAGAATGGAAAGACAAACACAAAATCATACTCCTGGTGTGTTTTCGACATTGCCCAGTCAAGGAGGAACTTCTTTACGTAAATTGTCTTCCCGATGCCTGCGATCCCACGGGTAATGACCACTCTTGGTTGCCGCTGTTGGTGCATGGGTCTGAAAATGTCCGTGTGCTTCATTGATTTAAACGTTGCCCTGCCATGTCCAGGTGAGGACGATCGAATCTTCGTTACCTCGTGCTCTATCTGAAGCTCATTGCATTTGCCATCAGTGATCCAAAGGTCTGTGAACCTCTGAAGGAGACAAACACGTTCCCCTGCAGTGGATGTGTAATCAGTAATGTATTCAAGTTTATCCTTCAGGATCTTTTTATGACAGTTTATTAGTTGATCATAAGATTCTCCTGTAAGTAAAATAGGGAGAAGATTTTACATTCTATTTATATTCATCTGCAGGGAAAACTTGTGCGAATCTGAGCAACTAACATCCATACTTAAAAATGGAACTCTAGAGCAAAGCTCCCTCTAATCAGTTCCAATCACTCAGGTCAGACACTGAGTGGGTTTTATGCAGAGAAAAACCTCCACTACATTACCCATCAAGCACTCCCAAGCTCAAATATCCATTGCATCACAATATATTGGAATCCACAAATGTTATTTTTGTGTTAGTGTGACATTTCCATTTGCTAGATACCCATTCTCATGTAAAATCATCATTTCAATATGACAACAGCACTTCATGTTGTCAACTACAATGTAAATTATATTGAGAACATTAAAACTAATGCTTGCTGGCACAAAAGGAGACATTTCCTCTCTATTTGGTGGGGCTGTTTCAAACCCAGGATCTACAGCTGTAAGGACAATGCCCAACTCTTGATCCCATGTCATCTATGAACATCAGCTGGAATCTTGCGAATAGGTCTGAGCCCCACATTATATGAAGGATGTGAACGCATTGGAGTGCAGAAGAGGTTTAGCAGAATGGTTCCAGAGATGAAAAACTTGAGTTATGAGAATAGATTGGAGAGGTTGGGACTATTCTCCTTGGAAGGAAGAGGGCTAAGAGGAGCCCTCAGATATGCATATCTGAGTTTTGGTCGCTTTAAATCTTTGGGTATTTCAAGCCCAAACTATTCATTGTGTGAAAAAAAAATCTCACATCATATTTGCTTCTTTTGCAAATCACTTTAAAATTGTGCCCTCTTGTTCTTGATCCTTTTACAAATGGAAACAGCTTCTCCCTATCTACTCTGTCTAGTCCCCTCAAGAGTTTGAACATCTCTATCAAATCTCCTCTTAGCCCTCTTCCCTCCAAGGCGAATAGTCCCAACCTCTCGAACCTATTCTCATAACTCAAGTTTCTCATTTCTGGAACCATTCTGCTAAACCACTTCTGCACTCCAATGCGTTCACATCCTTCCTACAGTGTGGGGCTCAGAACTATACTCAAAATTCCAGCTGAGGCCCAACTGGTGTCTTGTATAAATTCAGCACAATCCTCTGGCTCTTGGCCTCTATGCCCCTATTAAGAAAGCCCAGAATACTGTATGCTTTATTAACTGCTCTCTCCACCTGTCCTGCCACCTTCAGTGATTTATGCACATATACACACCTCCCTCCGTTCCTGCATCTCTTTAAGAATTTTATATTGTCTCTTCATGTTCTTCCTGCCAAAATGCATCACCTCACACCTGGGATAGAAATTTCAGTATTTCTCCATCCAAAAACTAGTGTTTTTCCATATTGGGGCATTATGGAAAACACTGGTCAAGGTCTACAAACAAAAATGATCTAGCACCTTATAATTTCACACTAATTTAATAGAATCCAACGAGGATTATCCTTCCCCTGTTTTTGATGCCCATAGATTCTGTTGGTATCTTACCTTCCAAGCTGTTCCAGCAAACTCTCTCCACATTGATTGTAATGGGCATGGAACTGACAGTAGAATTCTCAATAATGGGCGAGATGATGCTGCTCCCTGTTTCTGCCCTCACCTTTGCACTGATCGTTCGATTCCTCCCTAGGTGAAAGTGAGGAATTACACTCATTAGTTAAACATGTGAAATCCTGACACAGCTATTTATGCTGTCTTCCTGTCTTATAGACCCTGACCCGAGCTGGCTCTGGATCCATAATTGCCAGCCATTGTCTGATACCTCACCTGGGTGAATAATATCTCAGGTGTGATCTATTAAACTATTGAGGGGCACCACCGTACCAACTCTTCATCCAATACGCGTTTTCATAAGATTCTGGTACGAGTATTGGGGAAAAAGAGAGTTGCTCTGTTGGGACAGGCTTCATATTAATAATGCTGGGGCCAATGTCCTGGTGAAGCAAATATTCAGGGCTGTTGAGAGGGCTTCAAATAAATAGCAGAGCAGGGGGTAGAGAGATTGTTCAGGTGAGGGAAAATTTGGAAAGTTAAAGAGAAAAGTTCTCTTTAAATAGAAAGCTGCTACACAAGATAAAAACTCACCGTGTTTGGGATGGTGGGGTGGTGAGTGGGTGGATATATTGGTATAGATAGAGGATCGGCTAACAGTAAACAGAGTTGGGGTAAATGGATAATTTTCAGGGATAGGGATCAGTGCTGGGTCTCATTGATTTATAAATTGCATTAATGACTTGAATGAAGGGACAGAGTGCATTGTAGCCAAATTCACTAATGAAGCAAAGATAATAAGAAAGCAAATTGTGAAGAAGACAAAGGGCTGAATTTTGTCTTCAGTTTGGGAAATATGAATTGGGCCATTTCCTGACAAAGAACAAAGAACAATACAGCACAGGAACAGGCCCTTCGGCCCTCCAAGCCCGCGCCGCTCCCCGGTCCAGGATTGAATCCTGAATCCAGGATCCCCGCCCAATTTTCCAGCCTATCTACATACCAATATCCTATCCACCGAGCTGTCCCTCACAGCTACGATGCTTTGTTCATTACAACCTATTAACTCACCCCCACCCCCCCATTCCCGACCATGTGATCTCCAGGGAGAGGCGAAAACCCAGAGTGAAAAACCCCAGGGCCAATATGGGGAAAAAAAATCTGGGAAATTCCTCTCCGACCCCCTGAGGCGATCGAAACGAGTCCAGGAGATCACAATGGCCCTGATCGGAAAATGCTTCCCAACCCTAGTCATTTCCACTTCTGCTTTACGAACACCATATGAATTCCCTGCCCCCGAGACAGGTTCCCAACTATCCGCAGTCTCGCTCTGTACTGGCACCAGCAAGATGATCATAGAATGAAGCCATGAAACGAGAAACAAGGAACAATTAGCCCGCGCCGCTCCCTGGTCCAAACTAGACCACTCTTTTGTATCCCTCCATTCCCACTCCGTTCATATAGCTGTCTAGATAAGTCTTAAATGTTCCCAGTGTGTCCGCCTCCACCACCCTGCCCGGCAACACATTCCAGGCCCCCACGACCCTCTGTGTGAAATATGTCCTTCTGATATCTGTGTTAAACCTCCCCCCCTTCACCTTGAACCTATGACCCCTCGTGAACGTCACCACCGACCCGGGGAAAAGCTTCCCACCGTTCACCCTATCTATGCCTTTCATAATTTTATACACCTCTATTAAGTCTCCCCTCATCCTCCGTCTTTCCAAGGAGAACAACCCCAGTTTCCCCAATCTCTCCTCATAACCAAGCCCCTCCATACCAGGCAACATCCTGGTAAACCTCCTCTGTACTCTCTCCAAAGCCTCCACGTCCTTCTGGTAGTGTGGCGACCAGAACTGGACGCAGTATTCCAAATGCGGCCAAACCAACGTTCTATACATCTGCAACATCAGACCCCAACTTTTATACTCAATGCCCCGTCCTATAAAGGCAAGCATGCCATATGCCTTCTTCACCACCTTCTCCACCTGTGACGTCACCTTCAAAGATCTGTGGACTTGCACACCCAGGTCCCTCTGCGTCTCTACACCCTTTATGGTTCTTCCATTTATCGTGTAGCTCCTTCCTACATTATTCCCACCAAAATGCATCACTTCGCATTTATCAGGATTGAACTCCATCTGCCATTTCCTTGCCCAAATTTCCAGCCTATCTATATCCTTCTGTAGCCTCTGACAATGTTCCTCACTATCTGCAAGTCCTGCCAGTTTTGTGTCGTCCGCAAACTTACTGATCACCCCAGTTACTCCTTCTTCCAGATCATTTATATAAATCACAAACAGCAGAGGTCCCAATACAGAGCCCTGCGGTACACCACTAGTCACAGGCCTCCAGCCGGAAAAAGACCCTTCCACTACCACCCTCTGTCTTCTATGACCAAGCCAGTTCTCCACCCATCTAGCCACCTCCCCCTTTATCCCATGGGATCCAACCTTTTTCACTAGCCTACCATGAGGGACTTTGTCAAACGCTTTACTAAAGTCCATATAGACAACATCCACGGCCCTTCCTTCGTCAACCATTTTGGTCACTTCTTCAAAAAACACCACCAGGTTAGTGAGGCATGACCTCCCTCTCACAAAACCATGTTGACTATCGTTAATGAGTTTATTCCTTTCTAAATGCGCATACATCCTATCTTTAAGAATCTTCTCCAACAACTTCCCCACCACGGACGTCAAGCTCACCGGCCTATAATTACCCGGGTTATCCTTCCTACCCTTCTTAAATAACGGGACCACATTGGCTATCCTCCAATCCTCTGGGACCTCACCTGTGTCCAGTGACGAGACAAAGATTTGCGTCAGAGGCCCAACGATTTCAACTCTCGTCTCCCTGAGCAGCCTTGGATAGATTCCATCAGGCCCTGACATTGTGTTCTGAACCACAGAAAGCCAGTACACTCACCTGGTATTTTTATCTTTGAGAGTTGGGTGTGGGTTGTGGTTGCCATCTCCTGAAACAAGCCTGAGATGGCAATAGAGGTAAGTGGATGCCAAGGTGAGGTGGTTAGAAGGTCTACCTCCATTTAATGGGACATCGGACTAATTCTATTTGTGGTTGTTAGACCCTCCGGCCCTCATCCTGATTGCTTGCTCCATGGCCCCTTGCTCCACCCTCTATGGCGCCTCCATACTCTCTCATTTCATTTTTGTATTTCAGTGTAATACACTTACCCATTGCCATGATGACAGGCTTTTTTTAAGGGAATATCTTCAGTTACCTGTTTGAGTTATGCTGATCTGACACTGTTGAACACTGGAATACAAGCATGCATATAGATGAGTAATCCTTCCTGTGTAAATTTAAGTTAAGCATTACTTTGAAACTTGGTCAAGAAAATTATTAAGTAGTTAGGAACAGAGAGCGTTGGTGAGGTTAATGCAGTTGAACTGGTGCACATGGACTTCGAAAAAGCATTTAATAAAATGTCACATTACAGACTTGCCAACAAAGTTAATATCCATATAAAGGACCATAGCAGCGTAGTTGGTTAATTGACAGGAAACTGTGTAGTGGTGGATGGCTGTCTTTTGGACTGGAGAAAGGTATATGGTAGAGTTTGCCAGGGGCTGGTATTAGAACCACTGCTTTTTCTGGTCAGTGTTAATGACCTAGACTTGGGCATACAAAGTTTCAAAATTTGTAGATAACACAAAACTTGGACATATTCTGTTGTTTCAGGAGGCAAATGATAGGTTCAAGAGGACACAGGCAAGATGGTGGAAAAAACAGACACATGGCAGATATTACAATCCCAGCTGATGTTATATCTGAATGGGAAGATCCCAGAATGGAACCTTGGCTCAAAAAAGCGTAACTTATACTTTTTTTAGAAAACGTAGAGAAACAGAGTCTGCTTAGGACCACTAATTCGTTTTAACAACAAGGAAAATGACATTTATTAAACATGAAAAAAATGGATTATGATACAGTATGCCTTTACTCCTCCTCCCTCCCACCTTTTATTTTAACAATAACTCACAGGTTTTAGGATTAACACGGATTACAAAGTACATCTTAATTTACAATGATCTCATTAAAATAAAGTCCCTTTCATGCACACAAGATGACTGTAGGCAAATCACACTCTCTGCTCTGAACCCAAGTTCGTGTCTGTGGTTTTTTCCTCAGAATCCTCCTAGATGATTGTCACATGAGAATTTTCAAACTCCAGTCCCAAAAGCACACTTAAAAATCTTACGTCATTATTAAATTTTCCCTTAGTGGTTTGCATTGCAAAATCCAGACCAGGTTTTCCAAAAGACACTTTTAAACAAAGCTTCTGCTCCACCCTAGCAGCAAGTCCAGTCGAGGATTTTACACCAACCCCTTTATAATTTCTTTGTCTTGGCTGCTGTGTAAACTTGCTCACAAATTGGTTTAACTCTTGATTTCCAGACTGTATTAAAATAACATTAAAATTCAATTTACCTCTAAAGTGTGCTGTCCCACTTTAAATCTAATTACTGCAATTGTCTCTTTAACACAGAACACCTTGTCATCAAGAAATCCTAGCAAAGCTGAAGTCAGTGGGAATGGGGTGGGGTGGGGTGGGGTGGGGTGGGGTGGGGTGGGGTGGGGTGGGGTGGGGTGGGGGGGTAGGATGGGTGGGGTGGGGTGGGGTGGGGGGGGTAGGATGGGTGGGGTGGGGTAGGATGGGTGGGGTGGGGTGGGTGGGGGTAGGATGGGGGGGTGGGGTGGGGGGGTAGGATGGGGTGGGGGTGGGGGGGTAGGATGGGGTGGGGATGGGGGGGTAGGATGGGGTGGGGGTGGGGGGGTAGGATGGGGTGGGGGTGGGGGGGTAGGATGGGGTGGGGGTGGGGGGGTAGGATGGGGTGAGGGTGGGGGGGTAGGATGGGGTGGGGGTGGGGGGGTAGGATGGGGTGGGGGTGGGGGGGTAGGATGGGGTGGGGGGGTAGGATGGGGTGGGGGTGGGGGGGTAGGATGGGGTGGGGGTGGGGGGGTAGGATGGGGTGGGAGGATGGGGTGGGGGTGGGGGGTAGGATGGGGTGGGGGGGTAGGATAGGGGGGTGTGGGGGTAGGATAGGGGGGCGTGGGGGTAGGATGGGGGGGCGTGGGGGTAGGATGGGGGGGCGTGGGGGTAGGATGGGGGCGGCGTGGGGGTAGGATGGGGGTGTGTGGGGGTAGGATGGGGGGGGCGTGGGAGTAGGATGGGGGGCGTGGGGGTAGGATGGGGGGGCGTGGGGGTAGGATGGGGGGGCGTGGGGGTAAGATGGGGGGGCGTGTGGGGGTAGGATGGGGGGTGGGTGTGGGGGTAGGATGGGGGGGTGTGGGGGTAGGATGGGGGGGTGTGGGGGTAGGATGGGGGGGTGTGGGGGTAGGATGGGGGGGTGTGGGGGTAGGATGGGGGGGTGTGGGGGTAAGATGGGGGGGGTGTGGGGGTAGGATGGGGGGGTGTGGGGGTAGGATGGGGGGGTGTGGGGGTAGGATGGGGGGGTGTGGGGGTAGGATGGGGGGGTGTGGGGGTAGGATGGGGGGGTGTGGGGGTAGGATGGGGGGGGTGTGGGGGTAGGATGGGGGGGTGTGGGGGTAGGATGGGGGGGATGTGGGGGTAGGATGGGGGGGTGGTGTGGGGGTAGGATGGGGGGGTGGTGTGGGGGTAGGATGGGGGGGTGGTGTGGAGGTAGGATGGGGGGGTGTGTGTGGGGGTAGGATGGGGGTGGTGTGGGGGTAGGATGGGGGGTTGTGGGGGTAGGATGGGGTGGGATGTGGGGGTAGGATGGGGGGGTGTGGGGGTAGGTTGGGGTGTGTGGGGGTAGGAGGTTAGGGCTGTGGGTAGTGGGGTAGGATGGAGGGGTGTGGGAGTGGGGTGGGGTGGGGTGGGGTGGGGTGGGAGATGGGGTTGGAGTTATATGTAGCACACCAGTTGGAGTTATACCGAGCACAAAGGAAGATGGTTGCAGTTGGAAGTCAGTCATCTCAGTCCTGGGACATCATTGTAGGAGTTCCTCATGACAGTGTCCTAGGCCCAACCACCTTCAGCTGCTTCATCATTGTTCTTCCCTCCATTATACAGTCAGAATCACTGATGTTCAGCATCATTCACGACAACTCAAATACTGAAGCAGTACATGTTCATCTGTAGCAAGACCTGGACAATATTCAGGCTTGGGCTGATAAGTAGCAAATAAAATTCCTGCCACACAAGTTGACTTTCCCCTTGACTTTCAATGGCATTACCATCACTGAATCCCCCACTATCAAGATCTTGGGAGTTACCTTTGACCAGAGATGAAACTAGATTAACCATACAAATACTGGCATTAAGTGCAGGTCAGAGGCTGGGAAGTCTACAAAGAGTAATTCACCACCTGACTCCTCAAAGCCTGTTCACTACGTACAAGGTGCAAGTTAGAAGTCTGATAGAATATTCTCCATTTGCCTGAAAGAACACAGCTCCAATAATACCATCCAGGATGAACACCACCGTATCTTTTGACTCTGCACTCTACAGTCTCTGGACTCAACATTGACTTCAACTTTAGATCAGAGCTTCTGTCTCCATCTTGTTCTGTGTTTGGTTTCTTTTCCTTTTTTGTTTTGCTGGGTGGTCTTGTTTTGTTTCTTTCTTTATCCCTTCATGTTCCATTCAGGTGTTTGCTATATTGCCACACACTTCATTAGGACACAATCTTTTTTTCCTTTTCTATACCTATTAACACATTCTTTGGCTATTAGATTTTTGTTATTTAATTTTTCCTGTCTACTGCCCTCTCACAGAGCTTCTCTTGCATTCTTCATGCTGCCCCCACACACCCTCTTCCACTGAATTTTAAAACTGTTACATTTCTATCTTTATTCAGTTCTGATGAAAGGTCATAAGATAGAACATAAGAACTAGGAGCAAGAGTCGGCCATCTGGCCCCTCGAGCCTGCTCCGCCATTCAATAAGATGATGGCTGACTTTTTTGTGGATTCAGCTCCACTCACCCACCTGCTCACCATAATTGGTCATCTTGCCAGAAACATTAACTTTGTTTTTCTCCACAGCTGCCTGAAGTGTTGAATATTTCCAGCATTTTTTTTAAGTTAAAGGGCTTACAGCAAAACGTTCATCGGGATGACATTTGAGGATGTGAAATTATGGTTCTGAGAAGAGACTTGAGATATAAAAGTATTTGACAAATTTGAGTTTTTGAGAATTCACAGTAGACAAAAGAGGGCGAGTGGTATGCTTAGTTTTTCAAAAGACGCTTAACAAGGTGCCACAAAAGTCTAATATGCACAATAAGAACTCATGGAGTTGTGGTAGTATAATAACACTGATTAATGGGCAGGAAGCAGAGAGCAGGGATTAATGTGGCATTTTCAAATTGGGAGACTGTAACTAGGAGAGGTCACAAAGATCAGTGCTGAGGCCTCTGCTATTTACAATCAATATTAATGGCTTGGGTGAAGAAACTGAGAGCAATGTATCTAGGTTTGCGGGCATTACAAAACTAGAGGGAATGTAAGCTCTGAGGAGCACACAAATATATAGGTAGATTAAGTGACTTGGCAACAAGATGGCAGAAGGGGAAATGTGATTGGCAGTAAGAACAAATAAGCAGAATTTTTTAAAAAAGGTGTGATTCCTTTAAATGTTGATTGGGGAATTATCTATACAAGGAACCCAGTAGGTTGGCATACAGGTACAGCAAGCAATTAGGAAAATAAATTGCATGCTGGCCTTTATTGCAGGGGTGCATGTAGTACAAGAATAATTATATCTTGCTATAATTGTACACGGCTTTCTTGAGACCACATTTTCAATATTGTGTGCTGTTTTTGTCGCTGCATTTACAGAAGGATATACTGGTGGAATAGAGAAGGTTCACTCGATTAGTTATGAGACTGTTGTCTTACGACGAGGGACTGAGTAATTAGGGTCTATAATTTCTAGAGTTTATGAGAGAGGTTAATTCATTAAAATATACAACATTCTTAGTGTGGATACTAAGATATTGTTTCCCCTATCTGAGGGACCTAGTCTATGTGGGCACAATCTCAGGTTAAGGAGTCAATCATTTAGGATTGCGGTGATGAGAAACTTCTTCACTCAAAGGGCTGTGTATCTTTGGAATCCTCTACCTCAGGGGATTGTGAATGCTGCATCATTGAACATATTCAAGGCTGAGAAGGACATAATTTTGGTCTCCCGGAAAATCATGGGGAATGGTCAGAAAAGTGGAATTGAAGCAGAAGATTGTATTGAATGGTGAAGCAGGCTTGTGGGAGAGTGTAATGTATTACTGTTCCCATTTCTGCAGAGAATGACCAAAGAAATTGAAAACGATTTTTAGAATTATGAAGGGCTTTGGGAGAGGGAACAGGATAAGAAGTCAAAGTCAGTAATAATAAATGATCCTAAAGGGAAACAAGAAGAAAGGTTAGAAGAATTTTTTTTCAGATAATTATAAGAGTTTGGAATGCCTTTCCAGAGGGAACAGTTGATAAAGTAAATGGTGTAGACACAGTAAAAACAAGTGAGATTGCATGCTTAAGAGAAATTCACCCCTGTTAATACGCACAAAGGTAAGAATAGATACAATTTTAAAAATCAGATGACATAGAATGAGTTATACAGATTGTTGTACTCACATTGCTTAAAGGTGGTGAGCACTTCAGACAGACTAGTTCAGGGGCGAAGAAATGTATTTGCTTTGGCAGACACCGGAATCTTAAATTAAAAAATGGATTTTCGTCATCGTCTGGGTGACGTTCTCACAGTTCCTGTAATAGTACTGAAATACAGATAGAAAGGAAATCTCACTTCCTGTTTACTCTATTAATCATTTCATTCAAAGTGAATGCTTTCGACTGATTACACCCACCCCCTCAGATAATTTGTTTCTAACATGACAGTGACATTCAATATATTCACAGTTCTCAGTACCATAGATTTTGCTTAACAATCAAATTGGAAAAAATCAGTCACTGTGTTCTTATTGTGCATAGTAGACTTTTGTGGCACCTTGTTAAGTGTCTTTTGAAGGGCAACAGTCACCCTTATCCACTTCTCTACCTACCGCCAGTCTCTTTCATCTTACATATCTATTATAGCGGCTGACAATTCTGAACATAAGTTGTATCGACAGATGTGTATCTTCCTATATTCCAAAATGGTTTCCTGACCTCATTTTCCGATTTTCTTTTCATCCTTCCCTTCCTGAAGGTGCTGAAGTAGATTTGCTATGGGTGTAAAAGAGTTTTAACAATTGAAAATCTCTTATGCAAGACCATACTGCTGCTGATAGCCCTGCACCAGAATCTGCATCCTGTGTCAAAGAATCTGGGCCTCAGTAACTTTTTCTGGGTTTTAATTATCAAGTGAATGTATGTAACAAGAAATAAATACATTATTTATGTAACATGTATATATTTACAATGTAAAGTATAATATCTCGCAACTGTTACAATCCTCATGGAGATCAATAAACTAAAACAACCAAGTTTACTGAATGGCCCCAATGAGAAAACCAAAGGAAAAGATTTCACTTTGTTTAATTTTTGCTTTAACAGTCAAACCAAACTCAACATAAACTATACACGAATTAACAGACAAATCACGGTCAACAGCAAATAGCAGATACCATAAAGATGGATCGAATGGATTTACTGGGTGGTCCACTCAAATGGCGGAATTCTCCTGAGACTAAGCGCCCAAGTGCGTTTTGCGAGGGTGGAATGGCCTGTCATTGGCAAGCGACGGGATCTTCCAGTCCTGTCACTGTCAACGGAGTTTCCTTTTGCTTGCCGACCGTGCTGACGGGGAACTTGCAACAGCAGTCGCCATCGGTGGGACTTCAAGACCCTACCAGCAGGAAGGGCTGGAAAATTCAGCCCCAAGTCCTGTGGTGGGGCAAGGGTGGGGAATGTTTCTTATTGCAGTGGGCAATGGGAAACCACACAATGGGCATGATCTTACCACCTCGCCTTGCTGTCGATCAATGTGGTGAGCTGAGAACATGGCTTGCGAAGCAAAAAATCCAATTCGCACCAGCGCATAACGGTTTGCTATCTTCCTGGACCTTTTCGAATGGCGCCAACTGCTTCATGCCCGAAAACTTATTCGCATGTATTTGACTGGATTTCAGTATCATTAGCGAGCTCAGCTGCTTCCCTTTCCCAGATGCTTCCCACCTCTCCGGCGAGACATCACACCAGCGTGAATCACTAATTTAAAAGTGTGGCTCAGGCACAGCAATAGTGAAGAGGAGCGAGGAGGTGAGTACCACTGAGCACCAACCTCTGGGGTGTGGGGGAAGGGTCTCAACTGCTGCCATGATACAGGGTGGGGTGAAGGACTTACATGGATACAGGGGTTTGGAGGACTCGTGGCGATCTGGGGAGCCTCAGGTTGTGGGTTGCTGCTGGATTGGGGCTCGTGTTGCGCACGTTCTCCTGGTCAACTGAACAACCCCCAAGGGGTTGCATTTTAGACTGAGTCCCAAGGAAGGCTAAAGGAATTTTGGCGTTTATTGCCAATGGAGTAGAGTACAAAGTAGGGAAGTGCTGTTGCAACTGTATAGTTAAAGTTAAGTCACCATAGTCCCAGATGACTATAGGGTGTGACTGATGTGATTTAACCTGAGGATCACCACCCCTCAGGTGAGCAACGAGGTTGAGAAGGCTGACCTTTGTGAATAACTTCAGCCGGTATGGGAACTGAGCCCTGCATCACTAACCAGCTGTTCAGCCAACTGAGCTAAACCATGCATGACTGCCTTGATCATGACGGCTCTCCTTGAGGAACCTTGCCAAATTGAAAACGTGCAGCCACTATCCCACTGATGATCAAGCAAATGTCCATGCATTCTGTAGGGTGCAGTTGTGACTTTAATGCTAGATGAATGTGTGAGGAGGCAGCAATTTTTGATGCCAGATTGCCCTCCTCTGGGTACCACCGCATTTCAGGATGCACACATGCTCTTCGGTCCAGCTTATCCTTCTGAGCATCATGACAATGTGGGAGTTCTGTGCAATGATTTAATGTCGTCTGGAAATTCATGGCTGAAATTAGAGGAGCAGCAATGATAGTGTTCATGATGTAGGGGACTTTTCCAGGAGCATTTAATCATCATTCTCCTGGAATCTGTTGGCAATGAGGGCATTATGCACATGCCTGTCTTGACTCATCCACAGAATGGCCTCCTCGTCTCCATCTTCAGCTTCCACGATCTCATTACCATCATCCCCTTCAATATCCTTTGCATTGGAGGAGATGTACAGCTCCTCATTTTGTCATGTGGCAAGTTGCCACCCCTTTGCAGCACAAAGTTGTAGAGGTGGCGTGATGATGTGTGACACCCTCTAGGGTGTGTACTGGAGTGCTATATCTATGCAGGCACTGGAACTGCATTTTCAGTATCACTATGGTGCGCTCCACCAAAGTCCAGGTCATGTCATGAGTCTCATTATACCTTTTCTCAGCAGGTATCTGAGGTCAACATCAGTCCCATCCTTTGTGGGTAACCCTTGTCCCCAAGAAGCCGACCCTGGATCTAGTGTGGTCCCTCAAATATATTTGGGGTCTGTGATTGACTCAAGATCTGAATCATGGCCCTTCCAGGATATCTGGAGCAAACCTAAATGATAATTTTTTTTTGATCTCACACCAGTTGCACATTAAGTCAGTGAGAGCCTCTGTGGTTAACACAGTGGTCTGCTTGTTGCCAAGGAGCTTTTATAGCCATGTGAGTGCAATTGGTGGCACCCTGCACCTGTAGAAATCCAGAAATCCCAGTATCCCAGTGCTCTTGCGTCCTGGCTTGCTTAATTTCTGTCAAAGCGCACAAAATAGCGGGCTTTTGCAAAAATGTTGTCTGTGATCTGCTGGTTGCATTTGTGAATTGACATTTGGGAGATTCTGCAGAGGTCTCCAGTGGAGTCTGGAAGAAACCACAGCTATAGAAGTTGAATGTGGCAGCCACTGGGAATGGGTATTCTTAAGTATCCGGGTTGCCAAATCTTGTAGAACGCGGCAAATGTGAATGACCAGATCCTTTGATATGCATAGATGTCGACAACACTGGTTCTCATTCAATTGCAGATAACACATGTGATGTCTATGCATCTGGAGTCCAGTGAGGTGTCTATGAATGACAGCTCTCTGAGGAACATCCTCAGCTGCCTCTTGTTCTTCAGGGCTCAACTCCTTCCTTTCCTGAGGCAGGTGCCTCCTTTACATTCTTCTCCATATCCCCTGCCTTTAAGCAATAATTCAGGCAGCAACAACACCAGGGTCCATCTTCCTGATGGTCTTCTCACTGCAGTATCAAAGAGAGACCCAAGAATCAGCATTTTTTTGTTAAGATCTACTTTTGGTCAAGGAATAGTCTGCAACTGTGGCCGCAAGATCTCTCTGCGCATGCTGGAGAGCCTGATTTCCAGTGCAGGATGCACATAAATGTTCACTATGGACAGAATTTTATGACCTCATCGCTCCCATTTTGCGGTGGGAAAAAGTTGTAAAGAAGGGCGTGATGTGACTAGCAAAGATGACACCCATTTTCACACCCATTCCCATTTTACCAAGAAAACAAAATTGACACGACAAAATTGGGACGTTTTTTACACAGAGGGTGGTGGGGGCCTGGAATGCGCTGCCAAGTAGGGTGGTGGAGGCAGGCACGCTGACATCGTTTAAGACTTACCTGGATAGTCACATGAGCAGCCTGGGAATGGAGGGATACAAACGATTGGTCTAGTTGGACCAAGGAGCGGCACAGGCTTGGAGGGCCGAAGGGCCTGTTTCCTGTGCTGTACTGTTCTTTGTTCTTTGTTCTTTGATCGGGACCCCACCCAAAACGGGCGAAACATCAATTTATATATTTTTTGCATTCATCACAATGTAATTGATGAGCTTCACTCCCAATCGTCCCAGCTCACCTGCCTTAGCCACCTCGTTCGCTGCAGCTGGAATGGGTGAGGAAAACACCTCAAGTATAAAAGTCGCATTTAGGTGCTTGAGTAGTGAAGGAGTGCGAGGAGTTAATCTCTGCTTTCAAACTGCTTGATGTTGCTCATGGGGGTTTGTTTCATAGCGACCATATTGCGTTTCGGGTTGGGGGGGCCTGCAAGTGTGTGGGATGAGGAGGGGGGGGCGCTGCTGTTGTTCATGGGGTCCCACTTCAGCCTCCTAGGACAGAACCGGGTCAGGGCGCTGACCTTGGGTCCGAGTGGTGGTAACAGCAAGCACTGTTGCTGGAAGTGGCAGTGCTGCAGCCTCAGGACTTATCAAGCAGCACTGTCTGTGGCCACTACTGCATGGGTTCTGGGTGTGTGTTTGTAAGTGGGGGTGGAATCAGGTTGGGGGGGGGGGTGCTGTGTTGCCATTCTGGGGTATGGGGTGTGTGTTTTGTTTGGAGTCTGTGTAGGGGTATGGGGAGTGTGTTGCTGGGGGGCATGAGGAGTGTGTGTTCTTTAACCTCTCCATCTGTCTCTCCCCGACCCCAAATTTCTCCCCCCCCCCCTTCAGATTAACAAAACGGCTTTTGCAGTGCAACTCATAGATCTTGATGTTCTTTTGGTTGCTGCTGGAGCTGAGGAGGAGTAGCAGGATGAATTGCAGGCAGAGGAGGTCCAGACCTTACCATTCGCAGGAGTAGAGGGAGACAGGCACCAGAGGTAGGACGTGGCTGCCCCGAGGGGGGGAGGGGGCAAGAAAAGGAGGGAGCGGAAACCCCGCCAGTTCCCCACATGAATATGCAGACTCCACACAGAGAGTGACCCAAGCTGGGAATCGAACCCGGGTCTCTGATGATGTGAGGCAGAAGTGCTAATCACTGTGCCACCGTGCCACCTCATGTTCGTCAGTGGGAAATGCAGCCTGTCATGAATAGGTGTAGCGCACAATCACTCCCTCATTTTACTTCACTGGAAATCCCATTTTGAGCCTTCTCATGAAATTTAGCTCTCGTGCCCCCACATGATGCCTGCTCCAATTAAGAACAGAAACTCCCAGCCACAGTCATTAATAGTGGGGCATAGGAAGTGGGGGAGGGGTGAGTGTTAATGCAAGAGGCCAGAGTTGGAGGAATGGAAGGTTCTGGGGAAATTTGTAGGTCAGAAGGAGGGTACAAAGTTATGAATGAATGAGGGCACAAAGTAATTTTGACACAAGGATGAGAATTTGAAATTGGAGGTGTTATGAGACCAGAGTACTTTTAGCAATGGATGTGAACAAGGACAGAGTAATGAATTTGCTGGACTTAGTGCTGGATAGATTATAAATAGTAGAGGTATGGCCAAGTCAAAGATTAGAGAATGGCAAGCTGGTCAGGAGAGCATTGGAATAATTGAGTTTGATGGAGAGAGAGGCATGTCTATACAGTCTATACAGTATTGACCGCTTTCCACTGTCCAAAGGCAATGAGCTGTACTGAAGTAGTGAATTCACTGGTTCTACTGAGATGAGTTCTGGGCTTCAAAATGGCTCCAACCACTGAACTCCAATTATGGGCAGGTGATGCATGTGCTCTGCCTGGTCAGCTGCCCAAGAGTTAAAATCTATCTCGATCTAACCTTTTGAAAAGATTTGAACTAAACGAGGAAGAGAAGCTGCAGGATCAGGCATGGTTGTTTGCTTCAAATTTCTCAGCTTTCTATTCATCATTTACAGGGCATGACTGGGTTTTACAGATAGAAAACCTTTAGAAACTTCAGGAAAACTCAAACCCTGATGTGAAATTCAATTTGGCTGGGGTGCAAAATTGGCAATGTTACAGACTGGCTTGCATTCGAATAAGTAACAGAAGCAGCTATTGGAGTGCCGGAAACCGTTCAGCAGTATCACATAGCTGGGAAGAGTGAGGTGGAGGATCACCGTGGGACAGCAGAGGTTCATTCTTTCCTTGATCCTTCTGGCCCCACTAAGAAAAGTTTAACACTTAACTTCAAAGGGCCTCATCTTCCTATGGAGTAGGTTTCACTAAATGGGGTGGTTGCAGTGCATGCACTCATCAGCAGCTAGTTAAAATGCCATCTAATAACATCACAGGAGCCTGGTATTCACATACTTCTGAGGATGCTGACTGAGACAAAAAGGTGCCTTGATTGCCTAAGCAGAGGGTCCAGTGAGTTGAAAGACAGTGGTTATGCAGGAATGGGAAGGCAAGTTTTTGGAAATTGTTTTAACTCCATGGTCACCACATTCAAGCTATCTAAAGAGGGACATTGGCCTCCAGTGTTAAATACAGCCCTTAGGCAGCACCTTCCAAAGCCCCGACTGTTACCATCTAGAATGACAAGGGCAGCAGATACCTGGAAACACTACCACCTGGAAGATCCCTTCCAAGTCACTCACCATCCTGACTTGGAAATATGTCACCGTTCCTTCACTGTCATTGGGTCAAAATCCTGAAACTCCCTCCCAACAGCACTGTGGGTGCACCTACAGCTCAGGGACTGCAGTGGTTCAAGAAAGCAGCTCACCACTACCTTCTCAAGGGTAACTAGGGATGGGCAATAAATGCTGGCCTAGCTAGTGACACCCACATTCTGTAAATGAATTTATAAACAGTTGACAATTGTTGAACAAGCCATTATCTACAGAGCTCACAGTTTCTAGATTATGTTATTACCCACTGTTTTTGCTGAAGCTCTAATAGTTGACTTCCTATTTCTGTGGGTTGCAGGCCACATTGTCGGTTTCAGTTGTTTGTATAGCCAATTTTCCACTTGAAGCTTTGCTTCCACGTGGTAGTTTACTGGAAGGTGTTTTATATTTATTTTGCTTCAGGCTTTCGTTCCTGCTGATACATAGACCTCATCAAGCAGGTTGAGAGTCTTAGGGGAGTTAAAAATGAAAAAATGGGAAACATATGCCCAATTCTAACTTAACTTGGAATGTCTGTACCTATTGCCATTTTTATGAAATAAAAAAAATATTGCAAATGCTGGAAATCTGAAATATAAAAAGCGAATGTTGGACATACCCAGTAGATCTGGAAGAATCTGTGGTGCTTCAGGTCCAGGACCTTTTTTCAGAACTGAAGGTAGATTGAAATGTAATAGGCTTTGAGCAGGTAAAATGTGGGAGGAAGAAAAAAACAAAGGTCTGTGACAGGTTGGAGGCAGGGAGAGATTCACTGACTAATGGCATAAAATGCAAAGGGAGGTTCTTAGCAAAGAAACAAAAGATTTTGTCCAGAGTGGGTGTGAATGGCAGAATAATCAACAGCTGTATTCAAAAGATATAGAAGACAAGATTAAGGTTGGTAAATGCAAAAATAAACAACATGAACAAAACGGGAGGACAGAGCTTTTTTTATTCATTCATCGGATGTGGGCATCCCATCCCCAATTGCCCTTGAGCTGAGTGGCTTGCTGGACCATTTCAGAGAGCACTTCAGAGTAAACCACATTGCTGTGGATCTAGAGTCACATTTAGGCCAGACCAACACATTTCCTTCCCTAAAGGGCATCAGTGAACCAGATGGTTTTTTTATAACAATCAACAATGGTTTCATGGCCATCATTAGACTTTTAATTCCAGATTTTTAACTAATTCAAATTTCACCATCTGCCATGACAGGATTTGAACCTGGGTCCCTAGAGCATTACTCTGGGGCAGGGATATTTCCTCTTCTGTTAATGCTGGGTTTGTCAATGGAAGTGGAAAGTATTATGAGAAGGCCAAAGTCGTATTTTATGTTGGCATGAAGGCTTGCCGTGAGCTTCCCCTCCCTCATCAGTAGTGTGCTGCATTTCCTGCCATTCGACATTGGGAATATTATAATACATTTGCATCTCATTAGTGAACACGTACACCAGAAGAGGAAGTAATAGCACTTAGCTGCTTTGAAGTTGTCTGCAGCTGTCAAGCAGAACCATGGGCCGGAACTCTATCACCTCACCGCCCATAATCAGAGTGGGTGAGGGTCCAACAACAGAAATCTCCATTGACCTCAGGTGGGAATTTCCAGTCCTGCCTGAGCGAGGCCGTAAAATCTTGCCCATGATATTTATAAATGTTGCGGTTGGGAACAATGGAGGATACTTCAGATGCATTCAACGACAAAGAAAAAGAATCATATCTCTCCACAGGGCCAGTGAGCTCACCTCAAAGCCAGTGCGTTCACCCAACCCCACCAAAGGTAACTTCATAAATAAGACTTGCAATCGAAACTGCAAAAAGAGATTAGGTTTAACATCACATACAAGGTGTATCAACACCAATGTAGGAACGTAAGAGTTAGGAGCAGGGCTAGGCCATTAAGCCCTTTGAGTTTGCTCTGTCATTCAATAAGATCATGGCTGATCTGGTTGTGGTCTCAATCCCACTTTGTTGTCAGCCCCCATAAGTCTTGACTCCCTTGTCTATCAAAACACTGTATAATGTTACCTTGAATAAATTCAATGACTTAGCTTCCACTGATCTCTGGGGAAGATAATTCCAAATATGAATGACCCTTTGAGAGAAAAAAGTTCTCCTAATCTCCATCTTAAATAGTAGACCCCTCATTCTTAAACTGTGTCCCTTAGTTCTAGTCTCTCCCACAAATAGAAAAATTCTTCTAGTATCTATCTTATCAGATTTCCACAGAATCTTAAATGGTTCTATAAGGTCACCTCTCTTTTTTAACTCCAATGGGTATAAGCCCAACCTGTTCAACCTTTGTTCATAAGATAGGCCCTTCATCCCAGGAATGAATTGAGTGAACCTTCTCTGAACTGTTCTATCTTTTCTCAAATAAGGAGATCAAAACTGTATACAGTATTCCAGGTGTGGTCTCACAAAGACCCTGCACAGCTGCAGTAAACCTTCCCTAATTTAATATTCTATTCCCCTTGCAATAAATGCCAACATTCCATTTGCCTTCCAAATCATTTGTTGTACATGCAGAAGAGCTTTTTGTGATTCGTGTACTTGGACACCCAGATCTTCTATAAAATCAAATTCTGCAATCTCTCTCCATTTAAACAGTATAAAGCTTTTCTATTCTTCCTGCCAAATGAAAAAGTTCATACGTTCCTACATTATACTCAAAGTGCGGAATTTTGAGTTCTCGTTTGCCGTCAGCGTAAACAGTGACATGGGCCCAAAATCCTGTGAGATTCGAGAAACGAGATTCTTGCCATCGTTATCTTGTTCTCCGATTTTATCAGATGCTTGCCGGTGATGTGACAAGGTTCCAGCCATTACTTTTAAATAAAACTGAACATAAGCATATGCTCCCCCCCCCCCCCGCTTCACTGAATATTCATCTAGGCTTACAACAGGTATATAAAAATGGGAAGCAGTTGAGGTATAGCCCCCAGGGGAAGAGGGATATGCCTAGGCAGTGCCAGGAACAGGCTATGTGGGATGCCCCATTCTGGGAGGGGTTCCCCTTTATGTGTGATAGGGGAAGGGGCACGGTGCTTCTATGGGGTGAGAGTTGCCCTGATGCCTGTGTGGTGGGGAGGGGGGGGATGAAGGGTTATGGCTATGCTTGTGTGGTGGGGAGGGGAGTCACCTCGATATCTGTGTGGTGGGGGAAGGGTCACCCCTGATGCCTGTGCAGTTGGAGAGCCTGATGATTGTCGAGGAGGGGCGGTACCCAATGTCTACTAAGTAGTGGAGTTGCCTTGATGCTTGTGCAGAGTTCCTATGTGTCATGGGAGGGTGGGGGCAATTTATTTTTATTGCAGTTTGTGGCACCTTTAAAGATGGCGCCCTGATCTGTGTGGAGCTGGTCTTGCTGCCTCTATTAGGCCCGATTCTATTACAGTGATGACGAAAACCTTGCCCTCAGATAATTTTTGCACAGAGTGCAATAAAATGTGGAGAGAAAATATGGCTGTGCAGCCGAAAAGTTACATGCTGGTTTTCTCACCTTATGTGGAGATGCCGGCGTTGGACTGGGGTAAACACGGTAAGAAGTTTAACAACACCAGGTTAAAGTCCAACAGGTTTATTTGGTAGCAAATGCCACTAGCTTTCGGAGCGCTGTCAGGTGGAGTGGAGAAATGCTCACAAACAGGGCATAGAGAGACACAAACTCAATTTACAGAATAATGATTGGAATAATTACAGATAATCGAGCCTTAAAGGTACAAACAATGTGAGTGGAGGGAGCATAAAGCACAGGTTAAAGAGATGTGTATTGTCTCCAGACAGGACAGCTAGTGAGATTTTGCACATCCAGGCAGGTTGTGGAGGTGACAGATAGTGTGACATGAACCCAATATCCCGGTTGAGGCTGTCCTCATGTGTGCGGAACCTGGCTATCAGTCTCTGCTCAGCGAATCTGCGCTGTCATGTGTCATGAAGGCCGCCTTGGAGAACGCTTACCTGGAGATCAGAGGCTGAATGCCCGTGACTGCTGAAGTGCTCCCCAACGGGAAGAGAACAGTCTTGCCTGGTGATTGTCGAGCGGTGTTCATTCATCCATTGTCATAGCGTCTGCATGGTTTCCCCAATGTACCATGCCTCAGGACATCCTTTCCTGCAGCGTAACAGGTAGACAACGTTGGCCGAGTTGCAAGAGAATGTACTGTGTACCTAGTGGATGGTGTTCTCGCGTGAGATTATGGCATCCGTGTCGATGATCCGGCATGTCTTGCAGAGGTTGCAGAGGTGGCAGGGTTGTGTGGTGCCGTGGTCACTGTTCTCCTGATGGCTGGGTAGTTTGCTGCGGACAATGGTCTGTTTGAGGTTGTGCGGTTGTTTGAAGGCAAGAAGTGGGGGTGTGGGGATGGCCTTGGCGAGATGTTCGCTTCATCAACGACATGTTGAAGCCTCCGGAGAAGATGTCGTAGCTTCTCTGCTCCGGGGAAGTACTGGACGAGGAAGGATACTCTGTCCGTCATGTCCCGTGTTTGGAGCGTCGGAACTGTCAAGCAATGAGTCGAGCACCATATCCTGTTCTTATGAGGTCATCTTTCAGTGTCTGGCGGTGTCTGTTGCGATCCTCCTCATCCGAGCAGATCCTGTGTATACGGAGGGCTTGTCCGTAGGGGATGGCTTCTTTAACGTGTTTAGGGTGGAAGCTGGAGAAGTGGAGCATCGTGAGGTTATCCGTGGGCTTGTGGTACAGTGAGGTGCTGAGGTGACCGTCCTTAATGGAGATGCGTGTGTCCAAGAATGCAACCGATTCCGGAAAGTAGTCCATGGTGAGTCTGATGGTGGGATGGAACTTGTTGATGTCATCATATAGTTGTTTCAGTGATTGTTCACCATGAGTCCAAACGAAGAAAATGTCATCGATGTATCTAGTGTATAGCATCGGTTGAAGGTCCTGTGCGGTGAAGAAGTCTTGTTCGAACCTGTGCATGAAAATGTTGGCATATTGAGGTGCGAATTTGGTCCCCATGGCTGTTCCGTGTGTCTGGATGAAGAACTGGTCGTTGAAGGTGAAGACATTGTGGTCCAGGATGAAGCGGATGAGTTGTAAAATTACATCTGGAAACTGGCAGTTGACAGCGTTGAGCGGAGAAGCTACGACATCTCCTCTGGGCCTTCAACATGTCATTGATGAGGACGAACATCTCGCCAAGGCCATCCCCGCACCCCCACTTCTTGCCTTCAAACAACCGCACAACCTCAAACAGACCATTGTCTGCAGCAAACTACCCAGCCTTCAGGAGAACAGTGACCATGGCACCACACAACCCTGCCACAGCAACCTCTGCAAGACGTGCTGGATCATCGACATGGATGCCATCATCTCACGCAAGAACACCATCCACCAGGTACACGTTACATACTCTTGCAACTCGGTCAACGTTGTCTACCTGTTACGCTGCAGGAAAGGATGTCCCGAGGCATGGTACATTGGGGAAACCATGCAGATGCTACGACAACGGATGAATGAACATCGCTCGACAATCACCAGGCAAGACTGTTCTCTTCCCGTTGGGGAGCACTTCAGCGGTCACGGGCATTCAGCCTCTGATCTCCAGGTAAGCGTTCTCCAAGGCGGCCTTCACGACACACGACAGCGCAGAGTCGCTGAGCAGAGACTGATAGCCAGGTTCCGCACACATGGGGACGGCCTCAACCGGGATACTGCGTTCATGTCACACTATCTGTAACCCCCACAACCTGCCTGGATGTGCAAAATCTCACTAGCTGTCCTGTCTGGAGACAATACACGTCTCTTTAACCACATCATGCCCTGTTTGTGAGCATTTCTCCACTCCACCTGACAAAGGGGCAGCACTCCGAAAGCTAGTGGCATTTGCTACCAAATAAACCTGTTGGACTTTAACCTGGTGTTGTTAAACATCTTACTGTGTTTCTCACCTTAATGTGGAGATGCCGGCGTTGGACTGGGGTGAACACAGTAAGAAGTCTCACAACACCAGGTTAAAGTCCAACAGGTTTATTTGGTAGCAAATACCATAAGCTTTCGGAGCGCTGCTCCTTCGTCAGATGGAGTGGAAATTTCCACTTTCTTCAAAAATTCAAAAGTTTGGTCACGCATGACATTTCCTTTTGAAATTGTGCTGATTATTCTTCATTGTATTTTCTAATTTCTATTGCTTTAAACCTGATTCTGGAAGGTTTCTCTGCACTTTCTGTGGTTTTGTCTCTTTTTAAAGTATGACACGCATTTTAATTTGATTGATGAGAAATGTGTGTTGGATGTATCATGTTTAATTGTGTTGTTTGCAATCTGAAATGCAAGCATTTTTGGCATTGGGTGGGTTGATACACTTTTATTATAAACAGATTGTTATATCAGATAATGTGCTATTTATTATAGGGTTACTGACCATAGTGATCAAATTAAACTAATTCTGCTCTAATTATACAGCCCTATAGAATTTTTACCAGTGTTTTAGGCATCAAAAATCCATGATTTGTTTTTCCATCAAGATTACAAATGAATGGCCTTGATGATTAGTATATGTTCACTTAACTGTGTATTTAACTGTAGACTCAACCCTCAGAGAAGAAATTCCTCCTCACCTCGTGCTTAAATTGACATCCCTTTATTCTAAAACTGTACTCTCAGTCCATGTGCTGTGGGTTGACCTACAATGCCGTTAGGGAGGGAATTCCAGGATTTTGACCCAGTGACTTTGAAGGAACAGCGATATATTGCCAAGTCAGGATGGTGAGTGGTTTGGAGGGGAACTTGTAGGTGGTGGCGTTCCCATGTATCTGCTGCTCTTGTCCTTCTAGATGGAAGTGGTCATGGGTTTGGAAGGCGCTGCCTAAAGATCTTTGGTGAATTGTTGCAGTGCATCTTGTAGATAGTACACATTGCTGCTACTGAGTGTCGGTGGTGGATTGAATATTTGTAGATGTGGTGCCAATCAAGCGGGCTGCTTTGTCCTAGATGGTGTCAAGCTTCTTGAGTGTTGTTGGGGCTGCACCCATCCAGGCAAGTGGGGAGTATTCCATCACACTCCTGACTTGTGCCTTGTTGATGTTGGATAGGCTTTGGGGAGTCAGGAGGTGAGTTACTCGGCGTAGTATTCCTAGCCTCTGACCTACTCTTGTAGCCACTGTGTTTAGGTGGTGAGTCCAATTGAGTTTCTGGTCAATGGTAACTCCAAGGATTTGACAGTGGGGGATTCAGTGATGCTAATACCGTTGAATGTCAAGGGGCGGTGGTTAGAGTGTCTCTTATTCGCGATAGTCATTGCCTGGCATTTGTGTGGTGTGAATGTTATTTGCCACTTGTCAGCCCAAATCTGGATATTGTCCAGATCTTGTTGCATTTGAACATGGATTGCTTCAGTATCAGAGGAGTTGTGAATAGTGCTGAACATTGTGTAATCATCGGCAAACGTCCCTACTTCTGACCTTATGAGGGAAGGTCATTGATGAAACAGCTGAAGATGGTTGTGCCTAGGATACTAACCTGAGGGAGTCTGCAGAGATGTCCTGGATTGAGTTGACTGACCCCACACAACCGCAACTATTTTTCGATGTTCCAGGTATGACTCCAACCAGCAGAGCGTTTGCCCCAGATACCCATTGATTGCAGTTTTGCTAGGGCTCCTTAATGCCATGCTCGGTCGAACATGGCCTTGATGTCAAGGGCTGTCACTCTCATCTCACCTCTGGAATTCAGCTCTTTTGTCCATGTTTGAACCAAGACTGTAATGAGGTCAAGAGCTGAGACACCTGGCTAAACCCAAACTGGGTGTCACTGAGCAGGTGCTGCTTGATAGCACTGTTGATGACCCCTTCCATCACTTTACTGAAGACTTGTGTTCCAGAGTAGATCTTGTGATCAAGAGTAGATTGATGGGGTGGTAATTGGCTGGGTTGGATTTGTTGTTTTTTGTGTACAGGACATACCAGGGCAATTTTCCACATTGTTGGGTAGATTCCAGTGTTGTAACTGTACTGGAAGAGCTTGGCTAGAGGAGCTGCGAGTTCTGGAGCACAAGTCTTCAGTACTATGCTGGAATGTTATCAGGGCCCATTGCCTTTGCAGTATCCAGTGCCTGCAACCATTTCTTGCTATCACGTGGAGTGAATCAAATTGGCTGGAGACTAGCATCTGACTTGCTGGGGACCACTGAAGGAGGTCGAGATGAATCATCCACTCGGCCCTTCTGGCTGAAGATTGCTGCGAATGCTTCAGCCTTGTCTTTTGCACTGATGTGTTGGGCTCCCCCATCTCTGAGGATGGGGATGTTTGTGGAGCCTCCTCCTCCGCTGAGTTGTTTAATTGTCCACTACCATTCCTGACTGCATATGGCAGGACTGCAGAGTTTGGATCTGATCCATTGGTTGTGGGATCATTTAGCTCTTTACATCACTTGCTGTTTATGCTGTTTGGCATACAAATAGTCCTGTTTGGTAGCTTCACCAATTTGATACCTAATTTTACCACTGGCACGCCTTTTTGCACTTTCCATTGAACCAGGGTTGATCCCTTGACTTGATGGTAACTTTTGAGTGGGGGATATGCCTGGTGATGAGGTTGCAGATTGTGCTGGAGTATAGTTCTGCTGCTGTTCATGACCCACAGTGCCTCATGGATGCCCAGTCTTGAGTTGCTCGATCTATTCAAAATCTGTCCCATTTCACATGGTGATAGTGTCACACAACACGATGGAGGTTTTTCTCAATGTGAAGGCAGGACTTTGTCTCCAAAAGGACTGTGGTCACTCTTACAATACTGTCGTGGACAAATGCATCTGCAGCCGGCAAATTGGTAAGGATGAGGTCAAATGGATTTTCGCTGTTGTTGGTTCCCTCACCACTTGCTACAGACCCTGTCTGGCAGTTATATCCTTTCGGACCCAACAAGCTCAAATGGTAGTGCTGTTGCTGAGCCACTCCTGGTGGTTGACATTGAACTCCCCCACCCAGAGTTCATTTTGTACTCTTGCTACCCTTAGTTCGTCCTCCAAGTGTTGTTCAACATGGAGGAATATTGATTCATCTGCCAAAGGAGGACAGTACATGGTAACCAGCAAGATGTTTCCTTGCCCATGTTTAACCTGAAGCCATGAGACATAGGGTCCGGAGACAACGTTGAGGACTCCCATAAAGTCCCTCACGACTGTATACCACTGTGCTGCCGCCACCTCTAGTGGGTCTGTATACCACTGTGCTGCCACCACCTCTAGTTGGTGGGATAAGACACATCCAGGGATGGTAATGGGACATTGTCTGTAAGGTATGATTCTGTGAGAATGACTATGTCAGGCTTGACTAGTCTGTGAAACAGCTCTCCCAACTTTGGCACTAGCCCCCAGATGTTTGTAAGGAGGGCTTTGTAGGGTCGACAGGGCTGCTTGTTTTGCTGTTGTCTTTTCCAGTGCCTAGGTTTATGCCAGATGGTCTGTTTGGTTTCATTCCTTTTTATTGCCTTCATAGTGATTGATACAAGTGAGTGGCTTGCTAGGCCATTTCAGAGGGCAGTTGAGAGTCAACCACATTGTTGTGGCTCTGGAGGTCACATGTAGGCATGGTGGCACAGTGGTTACCAGTGCTGCCTCACAGCGCCAGGGGCCCGATTCGATTCCCGGCTTGTCTACGTGGAATCTGCATGCTTTTCCTGTATCTGCGTGGGTTTCCTCCAGGTGCTCCAGTTTTCTCCCACTGTCCAAAAGACGTGCTGGTTAGGTGTATTGACCATGCTAAATTCTCCCTCAGTGTACCCGAACAGGCACCAGAGTGTGGTGACCAGGGGATTTTTCACAGTAACTTCATTGCAGTGTTAATGTAAGCCTACTTGTGATGCTAATAAATAAACTTTAGGTCAGACCAGGTAAGGATGGCAGATTTCGTTCCCTAAAGGGCATTAGTGAACCAGATGGGTTTTTCTGATAATTGACAATGGTTTCATGGTCATCAGTAGACTCTTAATTCCAGATATTTTTTAGTGAATTCAAATTCCACTATCTGCTACGGTGGGATTCGAACCCAGGTCCCCAGAACATTAGCTGAGTTTCTAGATTAATAGTCTAGCAATCGCACCACTCTGGCATTACCTCCCCTATATCTGTACCTGTACCTTATGAATGATGTAACCTTTATCAATAACTGTGAGTGCTGAGAGATAACTCCTAGACCTTGGTTGGCATATGCTAATTACTTTTAATTGAATTTGAAACTATAACTGCTTGTGTATTCCTGAATTCTGGACTCTGGCTAGTTACTGGCACTGACCTGCGACTTTCCTGCGTCCTCGCTATATAGATGCATTTAAACAGCTGTTTAAGAGAACTCTGTGACTTGACCTGGTTACTTGAAGGGTAAGGATGTAATCAATTAAGAGGCTGAACATCAAAGTCTGCAACAAGGATGAAAATCCTGACTCGGGTTGCCATGCCCAGTAAAGATCTGGCTTGAGGCAATTCACACCTCTTTAACCTTGTTTATCCCTCTCTCCTGTAAAGACTTGATTACCTGTAAAAACTCGCATTCCAATCATTATCTTGCAATTGTGTCTCTGCCTATATATACCGAGTTTGTGAACCCACTTCTCCACTCACCTGACGAAGGAGCAGCGCTCCAAAAGCTCGTGATTCCAAATAAACCTGTTGGACTTTAACCTGATGTTGTGAGACTTCTTACTATGCCCAAGGCATGATATTTTCATAACTTTTAAAAGTAAACTGTGCTCAATGTGGAATCTTCTGGAACTGATTTCTCATTTTTTAAAATAAAGGACAATAATATGCTATAAAAGTTGGCCACCAATTGTCCCCTGATTAGTCTGGGGATTCCCAACTGCCTCATTGTCTCAAAGGGGTAAAATGATACATTCCAGGCTAAAACGTGTCACCATCCATCTCCTGGAGTCATCCACAAGACATTTTCTGACTAGAATTGGTCATTTGGAAACAAAGCCCGTGATTGTCTCAGTCCCCTACCTCTGGCCAAGAAACATCTTCAAACAATAACCGAGGTCATTGCCAATCAAACCAGGCCAAGCACCATATTTAGGAAACAGACCTGAGAAACCACATGGTAGAGCAGCCAAATGCCAGTTTCCCATCACTTACATTCTTTTATTATGCATCAAAGGAAAGGCTTACAGTTAAGTACTCTTCATCTCGGGACCTATAACAATGATCCAGGTAGAGTAACAGATTTGAAACCCTGGGTGACCACTTCCCATTGGACGAGCCTCTGCTGGCTCAATAAGGCAGTTCATACTCCATGAAGCCCTCGGGGAGATCTATTGATGATACCTCGTGGCCATCATAACATCTCTCCCTCCCTTTAGGTCTGAGTCTCTCCCAGTACCCGCACTGCAAGGAGGTCCTTTCCATCACTGGTGCTCGGTTGGAGGTCCATTGAAGGCAGGGCTGGGTCAGGTGGCGTAAACCGAACAGGAGTCCTTATTTTCTGCAGAGAGCATTGCAGGATTACTGATGCGGGTTACTGCCCAGAGTCCCACTTCTTCAGTCTCCATCTCCAAGTCTGTAACTACACTCGCTGGAGAGGCCAACGTGAGTCAGCTTCAAGCTGAGAGCTGGCACCGGCAGTGGCTACCTCCATGGCTGGTGGTGGGACCTACTGGGACAGGGACTCCCTGGTTCTGAGATGGTCCAAGTACTTTTTCAGGGTTTTAGCCTGAATTTTGACCTAAGATACTGGTCCCGTTTTCTCCATAACAATCCCATCTGGGTCCATCCTGGAAGTTCCACAAGTGAACCAGACCACCTGTTGCAAAAGTTCTCGCTGTCCTTGCAGATTCATCATTTTTTTTTGGTTTTCCCGTTGGGACTCCATCCTCCCCGCCAAGATTGGGAATAGCAGGCTCAATCTGGTATGAAGCTGTCGTCCCATCAATAGCTCTGCTAGAACAACAACTGCTGTTGTGTGCGATGTGCCCTGTAATCAAATAGAAATTGTGTAAGTTTAGTCTCCATGGATGTCATCAGTTGTTTTTTCCTGCCATTTTTGAAGATCTAACCTGCCCGTTCTGCCAGTCTATTTGATGGTAAGTGATAAGGTGCTGCTCGGATGTGTCAGATACCATTGAACAGCTGCTAGTAAAGGCTGTGCCGTTACTGGAAACCAGGACTTTCGATATTCCATGTACACTGAAGCTTTGTTATAATTTCTCGATTGTAGCCTGTGAAGTCGTGGAGCCCATGCGGTGTACCTCCAACCACTTGGAGTGTGCGTCCACTATGATTAAACACATGGAACCCATAAAGGGGCCTGCAAAATCCACAGGCACACGCACCCATGATGTGCCAGGCCACTCTCATGGGTGTAGGGAGGCTGAGGGTGAAAGTTTTTGATTTTCCTGGTACAGGTTACATCGCTTCACCAAGTCTGTGATGTCAAAGTCAAGACCAGGCTACCACATGTAACTCCTAGCCAGCATCTTTATTTTTGATTTTCCTGGGTGGCCATTATGTAGTTCCATTGATATTGGACGTCGTCCTGGGGGGTGAAACAATTACTTGGGACCCCCAAACAATAATCCCATCTTCAATACCAAGGTCAGCTTTCTTAATGAGGTAGGGCTTCGTTTCTTCATGGAGTTGTCCTTGGAATCCACCGTATAGAATCATGTGCTTTATTTTGGATAAGGTTGGATCTTTTTGGGTCCAGGCTTTTAATCTGCCTTGCTGACACAAGCAAGATCTCCAAAAAGTCATAAAAACCTGTTCCAATGGTAAAGGAGCCAGGCTAGTGGGCAATGGGAGACAGCTCAGTGCGTCAGCATTAGCTATCTTGGTTCCAGAGCAGTATTCCAGAAGATATTTGTAGGCTGCCAATAACAAGACCCAACATTGTAAAGTTAAAAAGTAAAGTTTATTTATTAGTCAGAAGTAAGGCTTACATTAACACTGCAAGAAGTTACTGTGAAATTCCCCTAGTCACCACACTCCGGCACCTGTTCGGGTCAATGCACCTAATCAGCGCGTCTTTCATTATATCCGAGCAGAGGCGATAGGGGGAATTCCTTTGACCAAGATGTCACCTCAGTATACTGCTACCTTGTGTAGCCTTTGAAAGATGTTCTCCATAACTCTTTGGAAGCCGGCACACACTAATGAGACCCGAAAGGGCAAACGGATATACTCATTGAGTGCCTTATGTATGTTGATTGTCACATATTTCCAGGAGGACTTGTCCAATTCAAGCTGAAGAAAGGTGTGGCTCATGTCCAACTTGGAGAACATCTTGCCACCTGTCAACTTAGCGTACAAATCTCTGATTTGGAGAACCTACTGAGTTTGGAGACCCGATTGACTGTTAGTTTATAGTTCACTCCCAAAGGCAAACTGATTTGTCAAGCTCTTAAGGTGCCATCGTTTGGTTTCCACCTTCTCCAGCATGGAGTAAGGGACTGACATTTCTCTGAAATACATAGGTGTAACATTGTAATCTTGGCCTTGGCTCCTTTCATTTTTCCCAGGCCCTCTTGAAAAACTTCAGAGTATCAGCTATTAACTTTGTACAGACCCCCATGCCTAGCCTGAAGACCTCCAAACAGGTCAGCTGGACCCAATCTCTCTCCATAAGGCTTGGTCCATGCCCCTGTCCAATAATGAGTTGGAGACAAGCAGAATGTTGCCTATAAGTGGTGCCTTTGATCTGTAAAGATTTCCCCGTGTAAGTGGCTACACTGGCCTTCGTATCCTCCAACCTCAGAAGTTGGATGCCCTATTGGAGACACTTTTATATATCTAATCTCTGATAACGGAGACTGCAGATCCCATGTCCAGTTCCATCTTCAACGGATGGCCATTCACTAGTAATTCTACTACCATCGGGGCAACATTTTTTGTACTAATATGATTGAGCTGTAGTGTCCCTGTCTCTGGAAGAGGGGATATTTCCCTGATACGCTCAGGTACTGGCCTCGGCTTTCTTCTTAGGCAGCATGCATTTTGCCTGTTCCTGAAACTTACCTGTGGCTGAGTCCTTTGACAGTGCTTGCAATAATCTGTCATCTGACAACCACACCTCTCTGGAGTACGTTCTCTAATACTCCTGGGGTTGTCACTGCCTTTCCTTGACTGTCTGGTGGTGACATTAGGGTTCCTACATCGAAAGGGGCTCTTTAACACTTGATTTATGCAAGCAGTTTTGATTAAGGACTGGTTACATGGGGTCCCTCCCCCTAATTGGAGGACATTGCTGTCTGATACCCCTTATAGTTCCTGAGCTCCTTTTTCTGAGTTCTCAAGTGACAAGGCTATTTCAATGGCTTTTTTAAAAAGTCCAAATTGGGTTCTGCCAACATCTTCTTTTGAGTGGTTAGGTCATTTATGCTACATACCAATCTGTCTCACAACATTCCATTTAGAGGTGGTCCAAATTCACAATATTGAGCTAATTTCCACAACCTAGCCAAGAACTCAGTGAGAGATTCCCCAGAACCTCTCTGGGGACAGGAGGATGTGACTGCAAGTGAGGCAGGTAGAGGGATCCAAGAGATAGCACTGCAGGAGCCTCAGCCACTGCCCTTGTCCAACAAGTTTGAAATTCTTGCTCCCTGTGTGGATGAAAGCAGTACTGTAGGGAGAATGAGCAAACTCATCACAGCACCTTGGTTCAAGTGGAGGGAGAAAAGGCAAATGTAGTTGTAATTGGGGATAGTATAGTCAGGAGAATAGACATTGTTCTCTGTAGCCAGGATCGAGAGTCTCGAAGGCTGTGTTGCCTGCCCAGTGCCAGAGTTCGGGACATATGCTGTGGGCTGGAGAGGAACTTGCAGTGGGAGTGATGGATCCCATGGCCATAGTTCATGTAGGTACCAACGACGTAGGTAGAACAAGGATGAAGATTTTGTGTTGGCAGTTTGAGGAGATGGCCACTAAATTAGCAAACAGAACTGCCAAGATAATAGAACATAGAACAGTACAGCATAGGAACAGGCCCTTCGGCCCACGATTTTGTGCCGAACATGACGCCAAATTAAGCTAATCCCATCTGACTGCCCTTGGTCCATTGCTCTCTATTCCTTGCATATTTATCTAAAAGCCCCCTAAATGCCTCTATTATATCTGCCTACACCACCACCCCTGGAAGTGTGTTCCAGACACCTACCACTCTATGTAATAAACTTGCCCCTCACATCTCCTTTGAACTTCCCCCCTCTCACCCTAAGTGCATGCCCCCTAGTATTAGACATATAAACTCTGAAGAAAAGATTCTGACTGTCAAACCTATCTATGCCTCTCATAATTTTATTTACGGCTCCAGAGAAAACAACCCTAGTTTGTCCAGCTTCTCCTTATAGCTCATACCCTCTAATCCAGGCCGCATCCTGGTCAACCTCTTCTGCACCCTTTCCAAAGTCTCCACATCCTTCCTGTAATGTAGCGACCAGAATTTAATGCAATATTCTTAAGTGCAACCTAACCAAAGTTTAATAAAGCTGCAACTTGACATCCTGACTCTTGTACTCAATGCCCTGACCAATAAAGGCAAGCATGCCATATGCCTTCTTTACCACCCTACCTACTTGTGTGGCCACTTTCAGGGAACTATGAACTTGTACCCCAAGATCCCTCTATACATCAATGCTGTTCTGGGTCCTGCCATTAACTGTATATTTACCATTTACATTTGATCTCCCAAAGTGCAGCACCTCGCACTCTCCCGTATTAAACTCCATCTGCCATTTCTCCACCCATATCTGCAACTGATCTATATCCCGCTGTATCCTTTGACAGCCTTCTGCAATATCCACACTCCACCTATCTTTGTATTGTCTGCAAACTTACTAACCTACCCATCTGCAATTTCATTCAAATCATTTATATATATATCACAAACTATATCCCAGTACGGATCTCTACGGAACACCATTAGTCACGGACGTCCAGCCAGAAAAACACCCTTCCACCACTACTCTCTGACTTCTATGGGCAAGATGTGGAGATGCCGGTGTTGAACTGGGGTAAGCACAGTAAGAAGTCTCACAACACCAGGTTAAAGTCCAACAGGTTACGGAGTTTAACCTGGTGTTGTGAGACTTCTTACTGTTCTATGGGCAAGCCAAGTCACTGTGGATCTCATGCATCTTATTCTACCATGAGGGACCTTGTTGAAAGCCTTTCTAAAATCCATGTAGACAATATCCATTGCTCTACTCTCATTGATCACCTTCTCGAAAAAATCAATCAAGATAGTAAGACAAGACCTTCCTCGCACAAAGCCATGCTGACCTTCCCTAATTAGGCCAAGGTTTTCCAAATGTTCGTAAATCCTATCCCTAAGAATCCTCTCCAATAGCATCCCAACCACCAATGTGAGACTAACCGATCTATAATTTCCTGGATTATCCCTTTTTCCTTTCTTGAATAGAGGAACAACTTTACCTACTAGCCAGTCCTCTGGGACTTCTCCGGTGGCTAGCGAGGATACAAAGATCTTTGTCAGTGCCCCAGCAATCTCCTCTCTTGCCCTCACAATAACCTGGGGTAGATCCCACCGGGCCCTGGGGACTTATCCACCTTAATACTCTTCAAGAGACCCAATACCACATTTTTCTTGATCTCAAAATGCCCTAACATATTAACATGCTCCACACTTATCTCATTATCCTCTATGTCCTTCTCCTTGGTGAATATAGATGCAAAGTGCTCATTTAGGATCTGGCCCACATCTTCCACCTCCAAGCACAAGTAATCTCTGAATTATTACCTGAGCCATGTGCAAATTGGCAAAGGGTACATAAAATTAGAGAGATGAAAATATGGCTTAAAGACTCTTGTGGAAGAAGTAGATTTTGATTCATGGGGCAATGGCATTAATACTGGGAAAAGTGAGGCCTGTACCACTGGGATGACCTACAACTGAACCATGCTGGGACTAGTGTTTTGGGAACCTTATATATATGGAAGTAGAGAGGGCTTTAAACTAAATAGTGGGGGTGAGGGTTCAGCTGCACAGAAAATTTATGAAGGTTTGAGTACAGGTTAGTGATGAGTCTGAGTATCAACAGAAAGCAAAGGGTAGTGACAGAGAAATGATATAGGCACTGGAGTCTAAGACGCAGAATGTCTAAGTAGAAATAAGAAATAGCAAGGGAAAGAAGTCCCTGGTGGGATGATCTACAGATCCCAAACACTAGTTCCACAGTGGCACAAAGTGTAAACCAAGAAATACTGAGGGCTTGAGAGAAAAGTATGGCACTAAAGATGGGTGATTTTAACTGTGTGGCCAAATTCCCCACCAACTCAATTTTCATGTTTGCTGATGACACAACCGTAGTGGGTCAGATCTCAAACAATGATGAGACAGAGTGCAGAAACAAAATAGAGAAGCTGGTGAATTGGTGCGACGACAATAATCTCTCCCTCAATGTCAGTAAAATGAAGCAGATAGTCATCGACTTCAGGAAGCGCAGAGGAGGACATGCCCTGTCTACATCAATGGGAATGAAGTGGTAATGGTCGAGAGCTTCAGGTTTCTAGGTGTCCAGATCACCAACTACCTGTCTTGGTCCCTCTACACTGATGCAATAGTTAAGAAAGCCCACCTTCGCATCTACTTTCTCAGGAGGCTAAGGGGATTCGCATGACTGCTACGACTCTCACCAACTTTGGCAGATGTACCAGAGAAAGCATCCTTTCTGGATGTGTCACAGCTTGATATGGCTCCTGTTCTGATCAAGATCACAGGAAACTACAAAGGGTGGTTAACGTAGCCCAGTGAAACACTGTTTTCCAGCCTCCCATCCATTGACTCTGTCTACACTTCCCGCTGCCTTGGAACAGCAGCCAGCATAAATCAAGGACCCCATGCACCCCGTCGGGAAAAAAGATACAGAAGTCTGAGGTCACGTACCAGCTGACTCAAGAACAGCTTCTTCCCTGCTACCATCAGACTTTTGAATGGACCTACCTTATATTAAGTTGATTTTTCTCTACACCCTAGCTATGACTGCAACACTACATTCTGCACTCTCTCCTTTCCTTCTCCCCTTTGTACTCTATGAATGGTATGCTTTCTCTGTATAGCGCTCAAGAAACAATACTTTTCATTGTATACCAATACATGCACAATAATAAATCAAAAACATGCATATTGACTGGAATAATCAAATTGGCAAGGATAACCTGAAGGTAGAGTTCAATGAATGTATTAGAGGTTGTCTTTTGGAGCAACATGTTGTGGAATCAACCAGGGAGCAGGTGATTCTAGTTTTGGTATTATGTAATGAGGTCGGGCAAATAAATGATGTCATTGTTAAGGATGGTAGAGTGATCATAGCATGATCATAGAATTTCAAATTCAGTTTGTGGGTGAGAAACTGGAGGCCCACACTAGCATTCTGGATTTAAACAAAGGAAATTACATAGGCATGAGGACAGATTTGGCCCTAGTGGACTGGGCAGGAAGGCTACATGGTAGGACTGTTGATGAACAGTGGCAGATACTTGAGATATTCAAGTTCTCCCAACCAGAATATATTCTTGACAGGAGGAAAGATGACAAGATGTAACAAGCAAGTTGGATAATGGAGATCCTGTGGATGTAGTCTATCTGGACTTCCAGAAGGCATTTGATAAGCTGCCACACAAAAGGTTAATACACAAGGTTAGTTCACATAGGATTAGGGGTAATTTATTAGCTTTTTAAATTCATTTATGGGATGTGAGCATCACTGGCAGGGCCAGCATTTATTGCCCATCACTAACCACCCTCCATTTCAGAGGACATTTGAGAGTTAACCACATTGCTAGAGAATAGAGGATTGTCTAACCAACAGAAAGCAGGGATTTGGGATAAATGTGTCTTTCTTGGGTCGGCAAAATGTAACTAGTGGGTGTCACAGGGTTCAGTCCTCGGGCCCCAACTACTTATAATCTGTAGTAATGACTTGGATTCAAGGATAGTAGGTACCATAGCCAAATTTGCAGATGACACTAAAATAGGTGGGATAATAAGTTGCAATAATGAAATAAGAAGTTTACAAATTAATATGGGTAGGTTAAGTGAATGGAGCAAAATTCTGCAGATGAAGTTTAACGTAAATTAGTGTGAGGTTATTCATTTTGGTAGGAAAAGTACAAAGGCAATTTATTATCTAAATGGAGAGGAACTTCGTAGTGCTACTGTGCAGAGAAATCTGGGTGTACTCGTGCTTGAATCACAGAAAATGAGTATACAGATAGAATATAAAAGTAATGAAGTGTTGCTGCTACTGTGCAAAGCATTAGTGAGACTGCACTTCAAATATTGTGTACAGTTTTGGTCCCCTTGAGGAGGGATGTAGTTGCATTGGAGGAGGTTCAGAGGTTCATTAGATTGATGCCAGAGATGAGGGGTTTGACTTATGAAGAGAGATTGAGCAGTTTACTCCCTGACATTTAGAAGAATGAGAGGAGATCTAATTGAGGTGTATAAGATGATAAGGGAGATCGGCAAAGTACACGTGGAGAGGGTGTTTCCTTTTGTCGGGAAATCTAGAACAAGAGGTCCTTGATTTATGCTGGCTGCTGTTCCAAGGCAGCGGGAAGTGTAGACAGAGTCAATGGATGGGAGGCTGGAAAACAGTGTTTCACTGGGCTACGTTAACCACCCTTTGTAGTTTCCTGTGATCTTGATCAGAACAGGAGCCATATCAAGCTATGATACATCCAGAAAGGATGCTTTCTCTGGTACATCTGCCAAAGTGGATAAGGATAAGTGGATTAGGATAAGGGGTAGCAGATTTAAATCAGAGATGAGGAGAAATTACTTCTCTCAAAGGGTCCTGGGTCTGTGGAATTCACTGCCCCAGAGTGTGGTGGATACCAGGACTTCAAGTAAATTTTAGGGAGAGAGATTTTTAATTAGTAAGGGTTTAAAGGGCTATGGTGAATGGGCAGTAAAGTGGAATTGAGGCTGAGATGAGATCAATCATCTTAAATAGCGGAGCAGGCTCAAGGGGCAGAATTGCCTTCTCCTTCTCTTAGTTCTTATGATTCTTATGAGTTCTTCCAGCCATGTCGAAGCAATACCTCTGGAGAATTGTACGGGGCTTCGGGGCACAGTGGTTTTTCACCAGGTCTACTGGCTCAGTAAAAGTTTTGAGTTGGGGGCATCCAGATAAGTCAAACTTATTTTCTCACTGAGAGTCGGGGCCCTGCATACTGTCAACAATTTTTCGTCTCCTTCAATGTTGTTAGCACAGAAGACGTAATGCATACACTCAGTATATCGGGCCTAGCCTTACCTGCTGGTGTCATAGGGCTCGAGTTTCCTGAAAAGAGGCATAATGGGTTTTTCTTACCGGAGAAGACTCTTGACTTACGGAGGTTGTCAGGAAGTGTTGAAATCTCCTCTTCCGAGTTTGACTTTAACACAAAGACACATTAACACAAGATACTTAACCGACTGTCTTCATTTTACTTGCTAGCTAGGGGGGTAGTCTCTCGACACAATGGATCAGAGATACCACTCTAACAGACAAAGAAAATCATCCTGGTTTATACAATTCTGTAACTCACAGTCAGTTGGACACAATCCAATTAAAAGTGTTACAAATGACATACTTTACGTAATGATCCAATAGAAAAAAGTACTGAACCACCCTCATCTATGAGATCACGATACCTTGTGGGATACCGCAGTATATCATCCCCAAGTCTGTCCTCGAGTCTCTTAGTGAGACATCATGTTTCTATTTTTGATAGTGGCCTCACAAAGCATTTTCACTAAAACAGTCTCACATGGGCATCCTTTAATTGATAAAGGGGGCCTACAAAAGCCATTAGTATTTTATGGCCTTGTCAATGCAGTTAACTGAATCTCTAAGGGATGTGGTCAATTCATCGTGCCTTCAGGGTATTTCCTAATTATAGCCCTGATAAGTTTTGCTTATTGCCAACATATTGAAACACATGTATATATTGCTTATCAATTCAATGACTGAGCTTTTTATCACTACCTGCAGTTTCAAAGGGTATCATTATTTTACCATTAATTCTTGTCAGTTCCCACTAAGTCCCCTACCATAACTTTTTCGTTAGCTAAGACATTAATATCTTTCTGATTCTGTTTTGATTAGAAACTGGGAAGGCAGCTTCATTAAAACTCTCTCTTGTATCAGTTGTTTCTGATAAGGTGTCTAGTGAGGCTATTAAGTGTCCTTTATGGCCTTGTGATTCCAACAGTTGGGTGCTTTAAAGGAATGTATCTAACATATGTTTGGTATCAAAGTTTCTTTGTTTAATTTCTAAAAATGTGTAGAAGATATATTTATGTGTATGGACTAATTAAAGATATTACATGTACCTTTAAAACTACAAGTATTTAAAACACCTCATTACAATTACCAGCAAACTTGCTCCCCATTGATTTAAAGTGAATCCTACATCTAAGTTGATTAAACAAAAACCCTAGCAGAGTCTGCCAATCTTATAGTAGCCCTTTTCTTTTCTATCTTTCTACAGAGGGAAGGAGAAAAACAATTTTCTCCCCATCGTCAGTGTAGTAATTCAGCTAAATGCCAGTTTCCTATCACCAACATCCTTTATTACGTACCAAAGGAAAGGGCTGCGCCTGCAGCTTACAGTCAGGTAGTCTTCATCAAGACCTACAACAGCCGGGTAGGGCAACAGGTTTAAAAACTCCTGCTGACCGCTTCTCAATGCACTCTGCTCGCACTCAATGAAGCCCACGGGCATATCTATTGATTCCCATGGCCTTCGTGGCCATCATTATGTTATTATTTCCTTTATAATGGATTCTAACAATTTTCCAACAACAGATGTTAAACTAATTGGCCTATGGTTTCCTATATTCTGACTATAGATGTATGAATGACTTTCCTCGGCAATTATCCAGGATCTTGCAATAGTATATTAAATATAGTGGAATACAAGAGATAGATGACAAGTTGAATGTATCAAATGGAAAATACATTGGTGAATGCAGTGTAGAGGAAGTCCTTAATGTAGTGTTTTCAAACCAGGTTTCCCTGGAACTCATGGGTTCCATGAGCATCACTAAAGGGTTCGGTGCAATTTTCAGATCATTTAAAAATTTTATCAAATTTTTCGATCTTTCAAGACATATTCTACTTATATTTAACAAAAATTAATCATTTTCATTCAATCATGTTTTACTTTTTCATTTTAAAAAATATAATAGGGAGAAAGGGGAGAGGGCAGGAGTTCCACAGAATTTCATGATGTATTGTAGGGTTCCTTAACCAAAAGAAGATTGAAAACCACAGCTTTAGTGAGGTTCATTGAGGTTCACTGAGGCTTTCTTGAAATTACTTTTTCGTTTAGATTCATATGGAAGTTGGTTAAGCAACAACATTGGTTGATTGACTGTTGTAGTGCTAATGTCAGATAGGGTTGCCAATTGTAATTAAATGTACTCCTGGGGGTTTCATTACCCGAACTGTCCCCACTTTATAGCTTTTAGTCAGTCAACACATCCATCGTTGTGACATACTGCCTTCCTACATCATTGGAAAGCAAAACGACTTATTACCCAGTTGAATGGTTCTTGACCATTACCCAAATAGCCTCCCCCTCCATTTTCAATATTTCTTTCATAAAATAAAATACTGCAGATGCTGGAGGTCTGAAAAAAACCAGAAGAATCATATCAATTCACACCAATTACTGAAAGTGGCAATGCAAGTGGATAAGGTAGTCAAGAAAGCATACGGTATGCTTGCCTTCATCGGTTGGTGCATTGAGTATAAAAATTGGCAGGTCATGCTGCAGCTGTACAGAACCTTAGTTAGACCTCATTTAGAATATTGTGTACAATTCTGGTCGCCACACTTACCAGAAGGATGTGGATGCTTTGGAGAGGGTACAGAAGAGGTTTACCAGGATGTCGCCTGGTCTGGAGGGTATTAGCTATGAGGAGAGATTGGATAAACTCGGTTTGTTCTCACTGGAATGGCAGAGGTTGCGGGGTGACCTGATAGAGGTTTACAAGATTATGAGTGGCATGGACAGAGTGGATAGTCAGATGCTCTTTCCTAGGGTAGAAAGGTCATGTGCTAGGGAACATAGATTTAAGGCGCATGGGGAGATGTACAAGGCAAGTTTTTTTTTTACACAGAGGGTGGTGAATGTATGGAATGCGCTGCCTGGGAAGGTGGTGGGAGTAGGTACGATAGCGGCATTTAAGGGGCAACTAGACGAATACATGAATAGGATGGGTATGGAAGGATACGGACTCCGTAAGTGCAGACGATTTTAGTTTAGGCAGACATCATGGTTGCCACAGGCTTGGAGGGCCGAAGGACCAGTTCCTGTGCTGTACTTTTCTTTGTTCATAGAATCTCTACAGTGCAGAGGGAAGCCATTCAGCCCATCAAGTCTTGATCAACCACAATCCTACCCAGACCCTATTCCCGTAACCCTCTACATTTACCCTGCGAATCCCCCTGACACTAAGGTCAATTTAGTAGAGCCAAAAGCATCTTTGGACTGTGGGAGGAAACCAGAGCACCCGAAGAAACCCAACACAGACATAGGGAGAAAGTGCAAACTCCACACATTCTTAATGTTAACTCCACTAATGCTGCTGCGTTTTTTTTTAGTACTTTCTGCTTCAATAATCTACCTGGTATAGAAAAATGCATAGACAAAATGACAAAAAAACGTTGTTAATATCCTATTGTTTTCTCTCTCCAGAGTTGCAGAGCTGTGTGATAGAGATTTACCTCCAGCGTCTGGAGACTCCAGGCCAATCCTGGAGGGTTGGCAACCCTAGTGCCAGTCGCAGCGTATGGCATTTTGATCTGTACTGGTCAGTGAGTGTGTCTGGAAATTTATGTTGATCTGCAGACTGACCAGGGTGAGCCATAGATGTACACTGAAGAAAACAAAACACGGCACAGCGCTCACTCGGTGTCTCACTCATTCAGCCCTCATGCCTGGCGGACCGATGCGCACCGGGAAACAGGGCTCACGCGCGGCGACCGTTTAAAATTTAACGGTCAGTCGGTGCCGCGCGCGCGGGCAGTGGTGCTCGTTCCCTGTCCATCCCAATGTGATGTGAGAACCGGGAGAGTGGGAGGCAAAGGAAGAGAATCGTCCAGAATGTAAAGGGGGGATGAGGAAAGAGACTGACATCAACAACAACATTCGACGCCTCCCTCTCAAGCTCCATCCACCCCACCCGTTAACATTATGTTTGCAGATATGTGTGGTGTTGCTCTCTGCTGTCCCCTGAGAAGTTTGTGTACGGTGGACTGGTAAGTGAAAACTCATGCTGAACTGGGACTTAAACTGCTGCCCTCACAGAAGAAAGAGAAATTGATCTTACTGGAGCGAGTGCGTGACCTTTGAACCACCCCCAAACTACCATGGGTGCCCATGTTTAAGTTTGATTGCAGTCTCAAGATACTGAAGGCAGTTTTCAAGGTTTGCCTGTATTGGGAGAGTACAGTCCACTTCATACCTGTATTACATACAGTATAGTAACAATACAGAAACAGATTAATTCGCCCAACAAGTCCATGTTGGTGTTTATGCTCCACATGAGCCTTCTCCTTTCTTACCTCATCTAAAACTACCATTGTAACCCTTCACCCTCATATGTTTCCTCAGTCGTGGTTTTGATTTGATTTATTATTGTCACGTGTTAGTATACAGTGAAATGTATTGTTTCTTGCGTGCTATATGGACTAAGCATACTGTACATAGAGAAGGAAACAAGAGAATGCAGAATGTAGTGTTATAGTTATAGCTAGGGAGAAAGATCAATTTAATGCAAGGTAGGTCCATTCAAAAATCTGATAGCAGCGGGGAAGAAGCTGTTCTTGAGTTAGTTGGTACATGACCTCAGGCTTTTGTATCTTTTTCCCGATGGAAGAAGGTGGAAGAAAGAATGTCCGGGGTGTGTGGTGTCCTTAATTATGCTGGCTGCTTTGCTGAGGCAACGGAAAGTGTAGCTAAGACAATGAATGGGAGGTTGGTTTGCATGGTGGATTGGACTACATTCACGACCTTTTGTAATTTCTTGCAGTCTTGGGCAGAGCAGGAGCCGTACCAAACTAATACAACCAGAAAGAACGTTTTCTATGGTGCATCTGTAAAAGCTGGTGAGAGTCGTAGCTGACATGCCAAATCTCCTTAATCTTCTGAGAAAGTAGAAAGTTGGTGGGCTGTCTTAACTATAGTGTCGGCATGGGGGGACCAGGACAGATTGTTGGTGATCTGGACACCTAAAAACTTGAAGATCTCAACCCTTTTTACTTCATCCTCATTGATGTAGACAGGGGCCTGTTGTCCTCTACGCTTTCACCCACTGTGGTTGAGAGGGCTCTCAACTGTGTCTGATTCATCCCGCGGGTCACTGTTCTCACTCCCTTCCCTCCCTCCCAGAATCAGGATAGGGTCCTTCTTGTCCTCACTTTTCACCCCACCAGTCTCCGCGAATCAAACACCAACGCAAACTGGAGGAACAGCACCTCATCTTTCGATTGGGCACTTTACAGCCTTCTGGACTGAACACTGAGTTCAGCAACTTGAGAGCATGAACTCTCTCCCCCACCTTCACCCCATTTCCATTTATTTTATTTTATTTCATCTCATTCACCTATTTTATCATCATGTTTTCTCACTTCCATTTTTTCCACTTCTCCATTCCAGCTCTCCTCCTTTCCATCCACCACTCTCACTCTCACACTCACTCCTTCAGGTCAACTGCCACATTCCTCAGGCAGTCCTTTAACAATTTGTACCTCTGTTCTGCCATTAACACATTCTGATCACTTAATGAACACTTTTAGCACCTTTTCAATCTTCTGTATCGTTGTTTACATTCCCTTTGTCCAATTCCTCCACCCTCCCCATAATATACATCTCTGCTGATTCTCTTTACTCTCAGCTCTGACGAAGGGTAACCTGGACTTCAAACATTGACTCTATTCTCTCCCCACAGATGCTGTCAGACCTACTGAAATGTTCCAGCATTTTCTGCTTTTGTTTCAGATTCCAGCATCCGCAGTATTTTACTTTTACCCTCATATGTTTGTCTAGCTTCCCCTTAAATGCGCCTATAGTATTTGCTTCAACAATTTCCTGTGGTACTGAATTACATATTCTCACCACTTTGGGTGAAGAAGTTTCTTCTGAATTCTCTGTAAAATTTATTTAATTGACCATCTTATATAAGCCTATTCTTCCCCACAAGGGGAAACATTCTCTCTCTGTCCACTCTATCAAAACTTTTCATAATTTGAAATGTCAATCAGGTTACCCCCTCAGCCGCCTTTTCTCCAGAGTAACATAAGGCTTGAACCGTTACGCTTATTTACACTGGGTTGGTGAGCTGCCAAAGTCTCGGTAAGAATCTGTGGACATTTGGCTGACCTGGAGCAGTGAGCGATGCAGCAGTAAGAAGGGCTGAGGGTAGCACTGCATGACCAGCATCAGATCACAGTATTTCTGTGGCATTCCCTCTTCCAGTTTTTTGAGTGGACTCCTGTGGTCTCTTTAAGAACCCTGGTTGGGCTGCCCAAGGATTAGTACCAATGGATGAGCATATACAGGGAATGCTTCAACCCGGATAAATGTGTAGTGGTACATTTTGGCAGGTCAAATGGGATGACGGAGTATAATATCAAGGGTAAGACTCTTAGCAGTGCAGAGGATCAGAAGGACCTTGGGGTCCGGGTCCGTAGGACTCTTAAATCAGGTAGAGGAGGTGGTTAAGAAGGCGTATGGTGTGCTGGCCTGCATCAATCGAGGGATTGAGTTTAGGAGTCGGGAGATAATGATGCAGCTTTATAAGACCCTTGTCAGACCCCACCTAGAGTACTGTGCTCAGTTCTGGTCGCCTCATTACAGGAAGGATGTAGAAATTATTGAAAGGGTGCAGAGAAGATTTACAAGGATGTTGCCTGGATTGGGTGGCATGCCTTATGAGGATAGGTTGAGGGACTCGGTCTTTTCTCCTTGGAGAGACAAAGGATGAGAGGCGACCTGGTAGAGGTGTACAAGATGTTGAGAGGTATAGATCGGGTGGATTCTCAGAGGCTTTTTCCCAGGGCTGAAATGACTGCTACGAGAGGACACAGGTTAAAGGTGCTGGGGAGTAGGTACAGAGGAGATGTCAGGGGTAAGTTTTTCACCCAGAGGGTGGTGGGTGAGTGGAATCGGCTGCCATCAATGGTGGTGGAGGCAAACTCGATAGGGTCTTTTAAGAGACTTCTGGATGAGTACATGGGACTTAATAGGATTGAGGGTTATAGGTAAGCCTATATATAGGCCTAGGTAGGTAGGGACATGACCGGCGCAACTTGTGGGCCGAAGGGCCTGTTTGTGCTATAGTTTTTCTATGTTCTATGCTCCCTGTCATTTGCACTGAACATTACAAACAGGCTCCTACAAATAGACCTTTGTTTGCAAATTCAAATTGGCTCCTGCCTGTTTTGGGTGGGATGCAGACTTGCCTGGGTCTTAGACTCCCAAGTGGAGACAGTTTTTTAAAAATTGTTTACCGCTTAATGTCCCAGCATAAATAGACCTGTCAGCAGCTGAAACTTGCCTTCATGGATAAAGGTATACTATCCAGAAAGTCTTTATTTTGCAGTATTGCCAACGATTTTATAAATATTATTTTTAAATCCTCCCATCCCAATACAGCTGAATGAATTAATATGGTGGTGAATTCCTAAAGATATATTTTCAGGGATGTTGCAATCTCAATGGATAAATATATTGACTACAGTGTAATGAAAGAAATAACAAGCTGCTTTACCATGCCAAATTGTTTCACAATGCGGAGATGCCGGTGTTGGACTGGGGTAAACACAGTAAGAAGTCTCACAACACCAGGTTAAAGTCCAACAGGTTTATTTGGTAGCAAAATCCACTAGCTTTTGGAGCGCTGCTCCTTTTAAATCCTATTAAATTGTTTCACAGCCAGAGCTACTTTTAAACAATTGTCAAAGGTAAAGGCAAACAATCTACACACAGCATGGTTCCATGAACAGCACTGAGACAAATCTGTGAGTGCTTTTTGTGGTTTTGATTGAAGGAAACCACTTGCATCCAGTTTACCAGGCCTCAGTTTTGCATCTCATCCAAAGTCTGTGACAGTGTATTGCCTCCTCAGTAGTGCACATGAATATCAGTCCAGATTGCATGTTGAAATGCTGGAGTGAAGTTGAAGCTACTATGTTCTTATTCAGTGATGAGAAGTGCTACTACTGAGCCAAATTAGGCACTTAAATAACATTAAACAATTTTTAAAAAACTTTAATCTCTAAACTAACTGCAACATTTCACACTAACAGCCTGGGTTTACTAAGTTGTGTTTTAGAGTCAGTGTCTGCTGAAAAAAGTCAGTGCTTCCAACCTGCCATTCGTCTGTAGCTCTCCCATGATGTCCACATTCCCACCAATGTACAGAGCTTTCAAATATGTATGTTTTTAAAAATTCATTCGTGGGACATGGGCATCACTGGCTGGCCAGCATTTATTGCCCATCCCTAGTTGCCCTTGAGAAAGTGGTGGTGAGCTGCCTTCTTGAATCGCTGCAGCCCATGTTCTGTGGGTTGACCCCCAATGCCATAAGGGAGGGAATTCGAGGATTTTGACCCAGCGACTGTGAAGGAATAGCGATATATTTCCAAGTCAGGCTGGTGAGTGACTTGGAGGAGAACTTGCAGGTGGTGTTGTTCCCATGTATCTGCGGCCCTTGCCCATCTAATTGGAAGTGGTTGTGGGTTTGGAAGGTGTTGTCTGAGGCTCTTTGGTGAATTGCTGCAGTGCATCTTGTAGATAATACACACTGCTGCTACTGAACGTCGGTGGGGGAGGGATTGAATGTTTGTAGATGTGGTGCCAATCAAGTGGGCTGCTTTGTCCTGGATGGTGTCAAGTTTCTTGAGTGTTGTTGGAGCTGCACCATCTAGGCAAGTGGGGATTATTCCACTCTCCTGACTTGTGTCTTGTCGATGGTGGATAGGCTTTGGGGAGTCAGGAGGATCTTGTTGCATTTGAACATGTAGCACCCAGCAGCAGTCAAGAAAGTGAAAAATATTCCTTCATGCTGTGCCATAGAGCTCACACAAATCAACATCAGATCTGTGTCCATCTCTTAGCATTTGCTAAGTTAATTTGCCATGTTATTATTTGCTGAATGGCAAACTACTGGAGTACCTTGCCAAGCAGATCCATGAACCAACATATGGAAGTCCATGATCATCAATGCCTTCTTAGGGCTTGGTACCTGAAGAGAGAGAAAGAGACTGTTTGCTGCATTATCTTTACTATTAGCAATTGTCTTGATTTATCTTTTCTAGTTAATATTTGCTGGTGTAATCTTGAGTGTGAGCATTTATGTCACAACTGACATGCTGCTGAGCTTGCACATGAGGAAAGGGTACCCAGTAGCATTTAAGTACATCAAACCCTCAGAAGCAAATACACTGTTGGAAACTTTTTTTGGAAATTGGAGAGACTGTTTGTTGCTCATCTTCCAAGCTTATACCATAACTTCCAAATAAACCCTGTTTACATGTGTCAATGGGACTTCCATTGAATTTTTGATTTTCCCTAAGCAATTTAAGTTACATTGCAATTTTGAGCAAATATGCAGCAGAAACTGATGTAGAGTGCATAATGTAGAATGATTAATCAGGAGGGTAAGACATGTCAATTAGCATATGACTTATTCTAGATTAAGCTGGTGTGAAAATGTTTAATAGAAACAATACCAAGTTCCACTCGCTCACCTTTTATTCTAGTTGTTCCTCAGATATGAGCAATGCTGGAACCACCATAGGGGTAATTCTCTGAGCTCGCCATGCCTGGCTCAAATTGTGCTGATCCATGAGAATAGAATGTAGGCCTACAAATCAGCTTTGCAACCAGCTCTAAACAGTTTGCGATCCTCCTGGCCCCTTTCTAATGGCACGAAACAGATCGTGTCCAAAAAGGGTGTGAGGTCATTTAACATAATTAAAGCTGCATTTAAATATGCATAACCCATTAGATTCCCTGCACATGGAAGTCTTTGGGTGTGGTGCGAGAATAGCGAAATCAAGACTGGTCTCCACTAGCAGAAACCTGGCACGATGGCTACACTGTGGGGCTCGAGGGCATTGAAGCCTTTGGGGGCATAGCCATTGGTCACCATGGCAGTGGCCACCAGGCAGTCTGGCAATGATAGTTGGGTATCACCTGTGTGCCGGGGCAGTGCCAAAAGGGTGGGGCCTGAGTGGGGTTTATGAGAGGGAGGTTAAGTTGGGGGGGGGGGGGGGGGCTGGTGTCATGATGCAGGGATGGTTCATGTTGGGGGTCATGATGGGGAGCATGTCAGGGATCAGGCGGGGACCCATTGGGAGGGCCCCGTTGCCCTGATGTCGGCGACCCATGTCGGGAAGGGGTTGGGGGAACATGCCGCCGATGGGGGAGGGGGGTGTCCCAATGTCCGTGGGGGGTCTCCCAGTGCACTGTGAGATCAGGGAGTCCTTGAGAAAGAGCACTCTGAAGTCGTGCTCACCAGCAAGTCTAAGCCCACCCACCCCCCAGCAAAACTCCCAACACTCCAAAGACTGACTGATTGGGGTGTGGAACATGCCTGAGAGACTGGCACGGATTGCTCTGTTATTCTCGCTGTGGTGATTTAGTCATTTTTTAGGAGGATTCTGCTCCATATTTATTACCCATCTGCAATTGTTGTAGAGAATGTGATGGTGAACTCTTTGTTTTGCAATTGAGAGCCTTGCTAGGCCAGTAGAATGGCACACCCAGTCTGGTAGATGCTGAAAAGTCCTCCTTAGTAATGTCAGAGGGTTTCTACCAAGATTGGGAGAGCTGACTTACAGACGAATCAAGCAACAGCCTGTTATAGTCATACCAACTGAATCATACCTCATAATAAATATCCCAGACTCTTGCATTATCATTCATGGTATGTTTGCCCTACCAGCAGACAGGCGCAGTGCCATGGTATATAGTTGGGAGGGAGTTGTCCTCAACATTGATTTCAGACTTCATGAAATCTCTAGAATCTCTGAGAATATAAAGACTGACAAATCCCCAGGGCCTGATGGAATCTATCCAAGGCTGCTCAGGGAGACGAGAGGTGAAATCGTTGGGCCTCTGACGCAAATCTTTGTCTCGTCACTGGACGCAGGTGAGGTCCCAGAGGATTGGAGGATAGCCAATGTGGTCCCGTTGTTTAAGAAGGGTAGGAAGGACAACCCGGGTAATTATAGGCCGGTGAGCTTGACGTCCGTGGTGGGGAAGTTGTTGGAGAAGATTCTTAGAGATAGGATGTATGCGCATTTAGAAAGGAATAAACTCATTAACGATAGTCAGCATGGTTTTGTGAGAGGGAGGTCATGCCTCACTAACCTGGTGGTGTTTTTCGAAGAAGTGACCAGAATGGTTGACGAAGGAAGGGCCGTGGATGTTGTCTATATGGACTTTAGTAAAGCGTTTGACAAAGTCCCTCATGGTAGGCTAGTGAAAAAGGTTGGATCTCATGGGATAAAGGGGGAGGTGGCTAGATGGGTGGAGAACTGGCTTGGTCATAGAAGACAGAGGGTGGTAGTGGAAGGATCTTTTTCCGGCTGGAGGCCTGTGACTAGTGGTGTTCCGCAGGGCTCTGTATTGGGACCTCTGCTGTTTGTGATTTATATAAATGATCTGAAAGAAGGAGTAACTGGGGTGATCAGTAAGTTTGCGGACGACACAAAACTGGCAGGACTTGCAGATAGTGAGGAACATTGTCAGAGGCTACAGAAGGATATAGATAGGCTGGAAATTTGGGCAAAGAAATGGCAGATGGAGTTCAATCCTGATGAATGCGAAGTGATGCATTTTGGTGGGAATAATGTAGGGAGGAGCTACACGATAAATGGAAGAACCATAAAGGGTGTAGAGACGCAGAGGGACCTGGGTGTGCAGGTCCACAGATCTTTGAAGGTGACGTCACAGGTGGAGAAGGTGGTGAAGAAGGCATATGGCATGCTTGCCTTTATAGGACGGGGCATAGAGTATAAAAGTTGGGGTCTGATGTTGCAGATGTATAGAACGTTGGTTCGGCCGCATTTGGAATACTGCGTCCAGTTCTGGTCGCCACACTACCAGAAGGACGTGGAGGCTTTGGAGAGAGTACAGAGGAGGTTTACCAAGATGTTGCCTGGTATGGAGGGGCTTGGTTATGAGGAGAGATTGGGGAAACTGGGGTCGTTCTCCTTGGAAAGACAGAGGATGAGGGGAGACTTAATAGGGGTGTATAAAATTATGAAAGGCATAGATAGGGTGAACGGTGGGAAGCTTTTCCCCGGGTCGGTGGTGACGTTCACGAGGGGTCATAGGTTCAAGGTGAAGGGGGGGAGGTTTAACACAGATATCAGAAGGACATATTTTACACAGAGGGTCGTGGGGGCCTGGAATATGTTGCCGGGCAAGGTGGTGGAGGCGGACACACTGGGAACGTTTAAGACTTATCTCGACAGCTATATGAACGGAGTGGGAATGGAGGGATACAAAAGAGTGGTCTAGTTTGGACCAGAGAGCGGCGCGGGCTAATTGTTCTTTGTTTCTCGTTTCAAGGCTTCATTCTATGATCATCTTGCTGGTGCCAGTACAGAGCGAGACTGCGGATAGTTGGGAACCTGTCTCGGGGGCAGGGAATTCAGATGGTGTTCGTAAAGCAGAAGTGGAAATGACTAGGGTTGGGAAGCATTTTCTGATCAGGGCCAGTGTGATCTCCTGGACTCGTTTCGATCGCCTCAGGGGGTCGGAGAGGAATTTCCCAGATTTTCTTTTCCCCATATTGGCCCTGGGGTTTTCACTCTGGGTTTTCGCCTCTCCCTGGAGATCACATGGTCTGGAATGGGGTGGTGGGGGTGAGTTAATAGGTTGTGATGAACAAAGCACCGTAGCTGTGAGGGACAGCTCGGTGGATAGGATATTAGGATGTAGATAGGCTGGAAAATTGGGCGGGGATCCTGGTTTCAGGATTCAATCCTGGACCGGGGAGCGGCGCGGGCTTGGAGGGCCAAAGGGCCTGTTCCTGTGCTGTATTGTTCTTTGTTCTAATCACAGAATCTTTGAAGGAAGCCATTCAGCCCTTTGAGTCTGGCTCTCTGAAAGCACATTCTACCTAGTACCACTCCTGTGCCATGAGGAAGCATTGTGGCGCTGTGGTAACGTCCCTGTCTTTGGCCCGAAAGCTCTGAGTTTGAATCCAACACCAGGACTCGTTGACTATGAAAGGAACGGCTCAATGGGCTGATAATCTACCACTTCCCCAAAAAGTGTGGATGCAAAGTTATCCTGAAACAAAAAACTCCACTCCTGTGTCATAACCTTGCATATTATTTCTATTTTGGATCATAATCCAATTTCCTTTTAAATAATGTGATCAAACCTGCCTACACCACTCTCTCAGGAAGTTCATTCCAGACTCCAAATACTTTCTGGGTGAAAAATATCTTCCTCACATCACTTCTACTCCTTTTGCCAATTGTTTTGAAAGTGTGCTTCCTAGTTCTCGATGTTCTCTTGAGTGGGAACAGTTTCAAAAGAACAAAGAACAATACAGCACAGGAACAGGCCCTTCGGCCCTCCAAGCCCGTGCCGCTCCCCGGTCCAGGATTGAATCCTGAATCCAGGATCCCCGCCCAATTTTCCAGCCTATCTACATCCTAATATCCTATCCACCGAGCTGTCCCTCACAGCTACGATGCTTTGTTCATCACAACCTATTAACTCACCCCCACCCCCCCATTCCAGACCATGTGATCTCCAGGGAGAGACGAAAACCCCAGGGCCAATATGGGGAAAAGAAAATCTGGGAAATTCCTCTCCGACCCCCTGTGGCGATCGAAACGAGTCCAGGAGATCACACTGGCCCTGATCAGAAAATGCTTCCCAACCCTATTCATTTCCACTTCTGCTTTACGAACACCATCTGAATTCCCTGCCCCCGAGACAGGTTCCCAACTATCCGCAGTCTCGCTCTGTACTGGCACCAGCAAGATGATCATAGAATGAAGCCTGCTACGCTCCTTGCATTGAAGTATAAGCACTCCAGACCTCCAGGCCCAGTGAGGTCGTCCTCCCCCAGAGTGCTCTTCTTCTTTGCCAGCCTTGTCCCAGCCCCAAGCCTCCACACTTGTAGACCTAATATTTTGATCCCCACCCCCCTGCCATACTAGTTTAAACCCCCCCGAACTGCACTAGCAAAGCTCCCAGCCAGGATATTTGTGCCCTTCCAACTTAGTTGTGACCCCTCCCTCTTGTACAGGTGCCATCCTCTCCTGAAAACTTCCCATTGATCTATGAAAATGAAGCCCTCCCTCCTGGACCAGTCCTTTAGCCAGGCATTCATTTGTACCAACTCCCTATTCTTAGCCTCACTGGCACGAGGCATTGGGAGCAGCCCAGAGATGGCCACCCTAGTGACCCTACTTTTTAACCTATTTCCCAACTCCCTGAATTGCTCTCTTAGGATCCCCCTACTCTTCCTATCTACGTCATTTCGTGCTATTTACCCTGTCCATACACCTCAAGATCTTGAATATCTCTATCAAGTCTCCCCTAGGCCGCCTTTTCTCCAAAGTAAACCATATCAACCTCTCCAACCTATCCTCATACCTGCAGTTATTTATCCTATGGACTCATTCTTGTGTATCTCCTTTGTACTCTCTCAAAAGCCTTCATATCCTTCCTCAAGAATGGTGCTTAGACTTGGGCGCAGTATTTCAAATGAGGCCTCACTAGTGTCTTATACATGTTCAATGTTACTCTTGTGCTAATTGCTCCTACTAATAAAGCCTGAGATACTATATATTTTATTAACTGCTCTCTCAACATTCCCTGCAATCTTCAATGACTTATGTACAGAGACACCAAGGTCCCTCTGTTCCTGCACCTCTTTAGGGTTTCTCCATTTATTTTATATTATCTCCATTTTCTTGCCAAAACAAATCATCTCGCACTTCACTGTATTGAACTTCATCTTCCACTGGCTGCCCAATCCATCAACCTATCTTATGTACTTTTGAATTTCAATACAATCCTTATCACAGTTGATAACATTTCCAATCTGTATCATCTATAATACCCTGATCAACACAGTCCAGGTCATTAATATCAGGAAGAGCAAGGGCCCCAACATTGACTCCTGGGGAACTTCACTAAAACCTTCAACTAATCTGAAAAACAACCATTTATCACAACTTTCTGTTTCCTGTCACTCAGCTAATTTCTTATCCAAGTGTTTATTGTCTATTCTATGAGCTAGAATTTTGCTTGCAAATCTGTTCTGTTGAACTGTTTCAAATGACTTTTGAAAATCCATATACATCACATCAACAATGTTGCCCTTATCAACCTTCTCTGTTACCTCCTTAAAAAAACTCCAGAAAGTTAGTTAAACATGATTTTCCCTTAATAAATCAAAGCTGGTTTTCCATAATTATTTTGCACTTGTTTAAGTGACTGTTGATTTACTCCCGTACTATTGGCCGGGATTCTCTCAAAAAAACCTAAATGCCCAACAGGCAGGAAAACGTGGGATTTTCCCACTCGTTTTTTGGGCATACTTAGTGGAACAAATCTCTGGCACTACAGCGTGTCTCAAAGGGATTCACACCGGTAAGCGGGGGTGGGGCCGGAACCTGCTGGAGAGCCCGGCAGCATAGAGATGAACGGGCCACTGCACATGCGCCAATTTGTCAGTGGGGAGATTGGCATATGTGCACTGCCCCCCCCCCCCCCCATTCGCTGGTCTCCCGAAGGCTGGCTTGCTGATTGTTTCCCAATACTGCCCCCCCACCCACATGCAGCCCCGATCGCCTCCTCCCTCCCAATCGCAGTGCACAGCGGGTCCTCCCCACCACCACCGATCGCCCTCCCAGTAGGCCCCACCCCCTTGGCATTGTCCAGTGGCAGGGAGCCCAGTGGGTGTTGCCAGGTTGGTACTGCCAGACTGGCACTATCCAAGGGGTATCGCTGGCCACCCCTGACCTCCCGGGGAGGGGGGGGGGGCTTCAATAGCATCTGATCGCTGGGACCTGGAGCACCCTGGACAACTTTCAGGTGTCACAGATGTGGCCGTGCCACCCTGTTTAGCCCACTGCACATGAGATGCACCAGTGTAAGCAAGGGGGATTTGGAAGGGTTGGGAACAGTCGGGGTCTCCTGGATGGAAGGCCCCAGCATGGGGTCCAGTGCTTCCTCCTCCCTTGGGGTGCCCGTGGACCCCTGGGACATTCAATGGGGATGGCGGTACACCTGGAGTGAGCTCCAGAGACCACTCCGTTATCTGACTCTGCTAGTCAAGATATCCAGCTGCGTCTGCCCCATGGTGTGTGAACCTTCGGCAGTAGGCTTCCGAGTGTGGACCAAGTTTTGGATCCCCTCGGGCCGTGCTCTCTGAGACTGGGCCAAACTCTCATCCCGCAGCAAGTGCTCGCTGTGACTGGGCCATGCTCCCGAGGCCTCAGCCATGGCCCTCTGAGACTCAGCAGTGCGTGAACCCTGCCAGCCAAGGCGACCGTTTCTTGCCCCAATCTTTCCACCGTGGTCGCCACCCTGCAGTTCTGGTTTGGGTGCTGACACCATCTCCTGTGACTGAAGGTTGTGGGTCTCCTCAAAACAGCCTTGCAGTTGCTGGTAGGTTGCTGACACCCCTCCTGCACTCCCTGTCATTGCTTCTGCATCTCCAGCAGCTTCAGGAGAGCTGGTCCCAGTGGCCTGGCTGGGGGCCATCTGTATCCTTGGCTCTGGCAGACATCCACGTGCCCAAACCTTCAGATCTTCCTGCCTCGACCTGATGTGCATCTACTGCTGTGATGCTCACCAGAAAGTGCCCTGGAAGCCTCACCATTAACATGTCCCACTGTGGTGACCTTATCTGCACTGGTGGATTTTGCATGTGTTGCCTGTGTTGACTGTTGGGTACTTTACTCGGAGATGTCGTTAGAACCTTCCTCCCAAGGTGTGCGATCTCCACAGGGCCAGGTGGTGGGTTGAGGCGCCAACTCCTGAAGGCCCAGCCTCGTCAGGTTCTGCTCTTGCAAAATGAGGCACATGGGTAAGTACAAGGGAGGGACAAGTATCTGGGTAAATTGCAACTCACTTGAGATTGGTCATATTCATGTTTTGTGACTCCTCACTTCTGTGGTGCATCCTGACCTGGCTGTCGGCTACAGCTCTATCCTCTGACTCCCCAACATGGTTCACTCCTTGTATGCAGTGAGGATGCACAACATACAGCGCATGGACTGTAGTGATTCAAGAAGGTGGCCACCACTTTTCAAGGGAAGCTATGGATGGGCAATAAATACTGGCCAGCCAGCGATGCCCATGTCCCACAAAAAAACATAATCAATCATCCCATTCTTCTCAGCTGTCGCCTGTCTTCTTGATCAGTACAAAAGTCATAAAAACATAAATGTATTCTTCCAATATTCTTGTTCAATAGGAACAGGTCTTAAAACCTTATAGTTTTGCAATGTCCATTCATAGTTCAGCAGCACAGCTGTGTATTGTATTCTTTTAGCAATGTCACTGGCCAATTGCTGACCCATTAAATTCATCCAAGTATCTTTGTTTCCCAAATTTCTCCACTAACTCCTGCTTCCATCACCAACAGTGATTTTTACAGGAATATAATGACAGAGGCAGTGTTCTTTAATTCCTTGTCCAGAAGGCCAATTTGGCACACGTGAACTTTGGCAGTCAGTGTTTGTATATTTCAACTGCAAGTGGAATCAAAGCAAAACCTGATGCTATATTCCCCCAACATCCATACATGTAGTTAACAGCAGGGGTCACTGGATTGTTGCAAGAGCAAGGAACCTTTCTTAATGTTTCCCTTCCTTTTTGACTCAGGGAACCTGAGGCCAGGTGTCGTACCCCAGATGTTTACTTAGCATAAACTAATGATGAATGGATGTTTTGCTCTGAATGGCTCAGTGCAACATTACTAGGTTATTTTACCATATTTTAAAAGACATCCTTCAGTTACTCAAGATGTTGTAAAATGGGCTTTTTATGACATTTTATGGTGAAAATGACATCACTTTCCTAGTGTTTATCATTCTGAGCCCGATTAGAATCACCAAACACCATGCTGCATCCTTTAAATGGTTATAGTACATGATTTAGACAACATTTCCCTTTGTTCAAAAAAAGGACATTTACATTTGTCATGTAAAGTAGAACCTTTGAGCAAAACCAATGGGAAAGGCAGATTTGAAAAGTGTGATTCCCGAGAATGTAATTTCATTATCAATCATAATAAAACCAATAATCTGTAATAAAGATTGTGAAATGCTTTAATTCTTCAAATGTATAAACTCGAATGGAGCCAGGTTTATGCAATTTTGTCCTCAAATGCAATTGTCTAACCCGTGTATAATTCTGGTGAACCCAATATTTAATTCCTGAGATACAGTTCCCAACATTTAAACCAGTACTCTGAATGGGGCCTGATTATGACTGCACAACTGAAACATAACTCTGCTATCAGGAGGGATAAATCTCAAACACATGCTTTTGATCATTAGGAGTGATACGTGGAAAATTTTCAAATCCATAAAGATGGTATGGCAAGTTGATGAACTGGTTAAAAAGGCTTTCCTTTAAAAAAAGTTGGGTTTATAAATAGAGGGACAGGATATAAAAGCATAGAGATCAGTACGCCAACTGAGGCCTTTATAGGCCTTATGGCATATTGTGGGCAATTCTAGGTACAACATTAAGGAAACATTTAAATACCTTACGATACAGTGAAGGTTTACCAGGATATTACCAAGGATTATGATCTTCAGTTATTAGGAGAGGTTAGAAATGTTTGCACCATCCCCCTCAACAGAAAAAACTAGAGGTAATGAAGTAGAATTTTTCAAGATGATGAGGGGTTTTGCTAGAGTAAACAGAGAAAACTATTCCACCTGGAATGTGGATAATCAACACATTTAAAATCATTTGCAAAAGATCCAGAAATAATATGAAGAGAAATTCTTTCACTTGGAACTTTCAGAATCTGGAACTTAAAAATATAATGCAAGCTGATTGCATAAATAATTTTGGACAGGTTGGACAGGCTTTTGAGAATGAAGAACTTGAGGGTTTCTGTCAAAACTGGGGATGTGGGACTATGCACACATGCTCTTTCAAAGAATCAGCACAGGCTTAATGAACCAATAGATGTTTTAACTTGAGTTTCATTATCAGAAAAGTTAGATGGCAAGTAAGGTACTTACCTATTAAGAGAATTAAACTCCACATTCTTGTCTTGATTCTATTTAGAAGGTTAGATGTTCACTACATCGTATAAGCATTGTGACTATGTTGTTTAAAAATCATTTTGGCTTGGAAGCAAAAAGAATTGGTAGAAACCTTTGTGTGAAAACAGTGTATTTTCTAGTAATGTTTTACTGGCAAAATAATGGGTTTAAATTTTCCTTTGAAAATCAGGCCCATAACTACAAGTTAGGATAGAACAAAACCTCAAGAAGTACATTTGATCAAAGACATCTCTATAATCTGTAAACCCAAAAGGAAAGCTGATTGAAAAAAAATTGTACAATAATAGATAAGATTGTTTATGAGATTTAAAAGAAAGACTGTGAGCACTTGAATAGAAGCTGAACATATAAGTATCATCCATTAATGGTGGAATCTGAACCAGTGGAACTGGGTGCGGTTGCAATAGACACTTCAGAAGCTTTGCATGTTTCAAGAGAGATTTCGTGGATATCATGCTAAAATAAAACAAAACAAAACACTTCAATCACAAGGAGAGGTTTAGGATGCAAGACTTCATCTGATGTAAACAGGATTTGTCATCCATTTGACTGACTTTGTTCAGCCTGCCTTCCAAATATGCTGCATATCATATTCACACCTTTACTGAATCTGTCTTATGTTCTTATAAGGAAAGGCAAAAGGACAACAAACACAAAGGCACAGGGAAATCATTAACAAAGGGTACAACAATGCAAATGAAATTCCATTGTGGAGGTGGACAATATATTACCTGAAAAATGTAATATCAAATTAGTTTAATCTGCAAAATGTGATTATAATCAGTTTTATTGAGAAAGATGTGAAAGGAGAGGCTGTATTTGAATCATTGTTACTATGAATGGATAGAATTAAGTAAAACTAGGACATATTGGATAAGTTGTTTCCCATGCACAAGCCAGAAATTAGGTCTTTTTTTGGTTGAGCTGCTGGACATTAGTTGCTGTTCAGTTCCAAAAGATGATGGAGCGACATTAGGTAATTGTAATCTAATCTCAGAGGCTAAAATTCCTGTCTTCCTTAAAGTTAGCAAAAAAGTAGCTGTGAAAAGCTTTAGAGCATCATTAATTGAATGCCTAGCCATATTTGGTGATTGTCTCAGGATTCCTACTCATTCAAAAATAAAGTCAGAATGACATTGAAAAGGCTTAAAGAAAAAAAAATCCGCTTTTATTTATTTAGTGCTTCACAGTGATATAATCAAGGAAAATGGATGCAGAGTCAAAGAAGTTTATGTTAGGAAGTGGTGATCAAATGATTAGTCAAAGGATGGAGTTTTAGGGACAGAATCCTAGAACATGGGGCCTAGATGCCAGAAGGCACAATCGCTGGTATTGGACAAGGAGAGGAGAGGTGCACAGCATGTTTAGGATCTGAGGGATGATGAGGTAAAAGTGAAGACAATAATAAATTGAAAATGGTGAAAAATCAAGAGGTGGTATGGGTCAGCATGGATAGGAAGGACAAATGAATGGGACTTGGTGCAGGATTGGATAGGGACAGCAAAGTTTTGGATGAACTGAAATTTACAGAGCATGGAAAATGGGAGGCTGGCTTGCAGAGCTATGGAATAATCAAACCTGGAGCTGACAAAAGCATGAATGAGAGTTTCAATTAGATGGACTGAAGTAGCAATGAACCAAGAAATGCAATTATAGAAAAGATTTGGGATTAGAAACACAGATGGGATGCTGAATTTGTGAACAGTTTGTGCAGAGATAGTGGCTGGCGGAGAATGTGATTAGTGCTTGTAATGGGTGCAGTAGATGACAACTTTCGTCTACCCAAAGTTTAATTTGAAATACCTGTTAAAGCGATGTGTCAAGTTAATTGAGGAAACACAATTGCAGTATTGGCCATTCTTTGAATCTGTGATGCAACGTTTCATGGCCATTGTCTCTGCTGCTATTGTAGCACAAGCAGAAGCCACCCAATGTTTGTGTGCTGCAGTAAATGATCAGACTGAACTTCGGAAATCTCAACTGCCTGCAGGTTCAGACTACTACCAAAATGACTGTGTGTTTGTTGGTGCAAATGTGCTTTCAGCATCTCATAGCAGTCCAGCAACCCATGCTCCTGTGGATTTTTAAAAAATCTTTCATGGGATGTGGGTGACACAGGCTAGGCCAGTATTTATTGTTGGGATTGCTGAGAGGCTTCTCCAGCTGAGTGGAAGTGGCTTTGTGGAGCACAAACTTTCTGTCCTCTCTTAGGATGACGGCCTTCTTTCTCCCACTACCACTCTGCTGGTGCCTTGGCTGTTGCCTGTCAACCTGTTGCAATCTCCCCTCACTGGAAGTCAGCCAACTCCCATCAAGCCTTCTGCAGCCACTGGGGCAGGAGCACTAGGTTGGACAAGGGCAGCTGTAAGATGGACACCAAGGAAATGCATAATGATGATTATTGAATGCACTGTTATGCTTTGTTGAATATAATTAGATGGAATGGTTTCATGATGGCTTGTATTTCAGAATAAAGGTGAAGAAGACACAGTGATGGTCTATAATGGAGGGATAAGGTGTGGAACTATTGACAATGTGAGTCTGGACTTGAGAAATCGAGTTGAATTAGACATTTAAAAAAATTATGGACAGTTCTTTCAGAACATGACTCCCTCCTCCTTTTCTTCCGCTTCCTTTCTTCCCCTTTCCTCTTTCACCTTCTCTACCCTCTGAAGACATAGCAGTGTGGGCTGTATCCTCATGATGGTCAGGTTGTGGATAATACAGCAGCATACCATCATGAATCAGGACAGCTGACCTGGTGAGTGCTGAAAGGTAGTTGAAGCAATGGGATCTTTGCTTCAGTCGTCTGCCACCTTTCTCATGGCAACATTGTTTTTATCATATGAGTGCTGGCCACAAGTCATTAAGTTGCAGAATAGAGTCATCAGCCAGTAAAGATAGGATATCTATTTTCCACAGCAGCCACCCTCTAGTTCATTGTGACTGCAGAAAGATTGCTGGAACAGTAGGCTAGTGTAGCGTGAGCACATCATGTCTGCTGTCAGGATTGTGGGAATTCACCAGCATTTTCCTTTATTCATTTATGGGACATAGACATCGCTGGTTAGGGCAGAATTTATTGCCCATCCCTAATTGCCCTTGAGAAGGAGGTGATTAGCCGTCTTTCTGAACTGCTGCAGTCCATGTGGTATATGCATACCCATAATGCTTTTAGGAAGGTAGTCCCTGAAAGGACTTTTACCCAGCAACAGTGAAGAAATGCCAATATAGTTCAGAGCGAACATATTAAAGTCTCCTTTTCTAGCATATAGAATCTGTCAGCTCTTGGATGGAGCAATGGATGGCGAACCATAAAATATTAGCTATGTCACCTGTTTGTGCCTGGAAGGATCGCAATGCAGAGGTTACCGGGCAGTGGTCACTTTCCTCACCACTGACAGCTGTTTTGAACATCTCCGAGTCAGGTTCCAAGAGGTGGCAGATTTCCGTGACTACTACTCTTAGTGAGATGGAGGTAGGTTGGAGGTTCAGTGAAGAATTCAGGAGGACGTTGATTGTGATGGCAACCAGGAACAGCATCAGATATACCAAAAAATGAGGCATCAAACCAGTGAAGCAACAACACAGGACTACGTGCCTGCCAGACAGTGAATGCAGCATGCAAACAACAGAGCTCAGCAATCCCATAGCCAATGGATCAGATGTAAACTCTATAGTCATGCCACAACCAGGTATAAAAGTATTGATTAAAAATAGAGGAGGAAAGTTAAGCATCATCCAATTGGGAAATAATTTGTTTTGCTTTCCAATTGGCTTCGGAAGGCAGTATGTCACAAGAATGGATGTGTTGGCTGATTATTGGCTGGAGCATGGGAGAAAGTCAAGTGAAAAATTTTCCAAGAGTACATTTATCACAGTAGGCAACCCAACTTGCAGTAGGAACCAAGGCCTTTCCCACCTCCAGCACCAACCTTGGCCTTCCCCAATTGCAGTACCACTCTTCAACTTTAAACAACTCCTCCAAACACTTAATTTTTTTTGGGTTGTCTCATAATAAAAGATGGCGGTGGTGTGGAACAATTATTCTAATCAGTGAAAAAGTCTGTCAAGTGATTTAAAAAAAAATTGGGGGTATGTGGCAGCATTGACATCAGCTCTCTCCTCCACTATTAGGAGATGGTATAAGTGCTGTCTGTGGAAAAAGGAAAGGGAGAGAGAGGAGAGAGAAAAAAAAACTGTGTGTGCAGTGTTCCCTGTACATTCGGGAAAGCCAATGTACAAGACCCTTGGAATGTGGCATGTGTCCTTGTTGTTGGAGGACTATGGCACAGTATAACAATACATTTTTCATCCCACAACCAAACTGTGGTGTGTCGGAAGATTACGGCACAGTATAATGTGGGCAGATAAAAAGCCCTTTTCAATTGGGTGATGCGTAGAGTGGGTGGATAAAGCTATTTACAATTTGGACCATGAAGCCCTGATTCCTCCTCATCAGAGGGAGCCTACGTGGGCTGGCTTTGGCTGCTCAGTATCTGTAGTGCCACCACCTCTGCTAGTGAGCACCAAGTCGGGCGGTTTTGAGAGTCTCTGTACCAGGGACGCCATAAGGGGTTAACATTTTCTGGTGCCCCGGAGTCCTTTTGGTCGAGGTCCCCTTAGACAGGGCCTTCCTCCTGATGACTGGTGAATTGGAGCTGGGACCGGGCAGGCTGGGATTGAATCCGGAGACATAGGATGGAGGTTCGAGGCCTGGAGTACAGGGTTGTAGTGGCATGTTGGGCTGGTCCTTCGAGGGGCATGGGTTGGGGTCCATCGTTGGGAACCGCTGAGACGGTCGTGTGGGGTAGTTGGTTGGTGCCCTACAGTCCCAGGCGAAATGATTGGTTTGCCTGCAGTTATAACACACTGTGCTTGTGGGGATGGGCTTCTGGGCTCGGCTCTGTATGGTTCTCCGTGTCGGGGGTTGGGCGTATGTCCTGTAAGGGCTTGTGGTTCCCTGTGTCGGCGATCAGCAGGGGTGTATGGGTGTTCAGGGTTTGCTGGTCCCCTGAAGTTTGGTGGTACCCTACAGTCCCGGGCAAAATAGTTGGGTTGCCTGCAGTTATAACACTATGCTTGTGGGGGTGGATATCTGGGGTTGGTTTTGTCTTGTTCCCTGTACCTGGGGTTGGGAATATATTGGGGTTTTGCGCAGGCTGCGGTTCTCTCCATCGATGATTGGCAGGGGTATATAGGGGTGGGTGCCCTGAGTTTCCCAGTCCCCTGTTTCCACCTCCCCCATCGTTACGCCAAACTGGGGCTGGGTCTGGGTGGATCGGGTTTATCTTTGTGTTTCGTGGACTTGGGGGTGTCTGTTTGCCTGACTTCCTGTTCCCACACGTGAGGCATTTTGCAGATGGCCCAGGCTTCTGTATATGTATTATCATCGGGGTCAAAATTCTCACAGGTTTTCCAGCTACCCTCAGTGGCGTGTGCTGTCAGGGTCCGGATCCCATGTGGACCAGTAATGTGCGTTTAATTGAACTCAATTTAATTGGCCGAAAACTGCAACAAATTGGTTCCATAGTCAGCCAGCCATCGGGAGTTCCCCTCTCTTTTGATGGCAGTTGTTTACTCTTTTACCGGGTATCCCTATTGTAGCCTACGGTGGTCAGAATGGCTGCCTTCATGTCTGGTAGGGTTCCTCTGGCCATGTTCTGGGGTTCTGGTAGGGCGGAACGGATGGTGGGACTTAAACGTAACAGAATAATTTTAACTTCTTCTGCCTCGTCTAGGCCGTTTAAAACACGATATTGAGTGACGTGGTCAAAGAGAGCATGTGGATCCCCGGAGGGTTCGAATACCCCAATCGTTTTAGCTATGTCAGTGAGTTGGGTCATGGTGTATGGAATTATATAAGTCACACTGTGCTTCTGTCTGTCCTGTCGTCGGGTGGTGACCGCTTTCATCGGCACGGGAACCGGATTAGTGACTGGAGTTATCAGGATGGGAATCAGACTAGGATGGGATCTACTGGGGTGGGAACCGGACTAGGGGCGGGATCTACTGGGATGGGAATCGGACTGGGGGCTGAGACTGAATTTTTCAGGATGGGGGCCAGATTGGGTGGTGCCGTTGGTTCTATTACTGGGAATTAGGGGGTCCCTAGTCGGCAGTGGCGTTAGCTGTTGCATAATGGCAGGCATCCTCTTATAATTCCCCCCACTCTACCCCTGGGTCACTATCCCTGCTTTCGGTGGTGTATGCACACATTACACCCCTTTTTATGGCTAGTTGTGATTTTAAATTTTCAATCTCACGCAGGCATTTGGAGTGGTCTGTTGCTCAGGCAGTATTTTCTTTTCCTGTTTGGTGCAAAACTTTTACTGCAGCCTGCCGGTTGCTGCATTTACGTTTAACTTCCTCTACCTGTTGCAGCGCAGCCTCTCTCTCATTGACAGCGCGCTGTGCCTTTTGGTAGGCTTTATCACATTGAGCCTGGAACTGGCTCGTGTATCATATTAATTTGGTTCCTTTCCTCTTGTGTGGCTACCTCTGCTTCCAATTCTTGTATGTGCATGGTAGCACTGCTTTAGTTGGGTTGCCTGGGCCTCTCTGTCCTGTTTAACCCGGATCATTTCCGCTTCTCTACCATGGAGCTATTCTAGACAACTAACGATCGCAATCGCCTTATTAAGCTTGGGAGCCCTTTTACCCCTTCCTTACGGTCATGAGTCCAACAATTCTCTCCCTCGGATCCCAGATCTGGTTTCAGGGTGTCACCCCACTGCACCCATTTGGACCATTTATGGTTCAAATATATACAGAGGATTTCCTCCCATGACTGGCCATAATTATTTCCTTTTAGGGTTCGTCACATGGGTATGGGTAAGGGATTGGGGTAGGGGTCCAGTTTTCACTAAATTCCCTTCCGTAGATTTTACCCAAACTCCCTTGACTATCCTAGTTCTAACTACACAGTTTGTCCATCTCGTGTTACAGACACCGGGTTTATAGCCCAATTTACTGGTCGAATCTGATTTGTCCTTCACTCACTTAAGACTGGCCATCACATGGGGACACCTGCCCTCTTAATTCAGGCTCAGACGGAGTGTTGGAGAAAATGGGGTTGGTGGGTTCGAATTCGGAGCAATGTGGTTACTTCTTATCGAAGTCCCATCTGGGGTGCCGAATGTTGCACCTGTAAAACTTCAGATACTTTCAACCAATTTACTTACTCAGAAGTTTTACCCCGGTGCCCTTATTTGCAAGATGGACAAAGGACAAACACAAGTAAATGTTTAATAAGTTTATTAATAACCCTTAAATTACCCACATTAAACAAGAGGATACCCCAGATTCAAGTGTACTACCCGCAAAGATGGTTTGGTTAAACTGGAGGCCCAATTCTCTGAGTCCCTCTGGTCTGTCGTCACAAAGGTGAGCCTCGATAGCAGCTTCTTCCTTCCTTCTCTGCTCAATCTTCCTGATGGTCAAGGTCACCTCCCTCGTTGAGTCTTCACTGCTGGTGTGTCTGAGATGCATACCTTTACCCCCCTCCTTCCCTGCCTTTCCAGAAACTTCTCTGGCTTCTGGCCAATGAGGTCTCAGGAGGGTGTCCCAATGCCCAGTGGGCTTCTTGATGTCCACCTGACAGGATACCGGGGGCTCGTGCCCAGGTGTTCATCGCCATGGTGTTGCTTACATGTAACCTGTTGCCATATAAGGTAACAGCAGGAACTCTGGGTGACAGAAAGTCTGGCCCGATCTGGGTCAGTGCATTTCAATGGGGTGCGATGATCTGTTGGGTCTCAGTGCGATGATCTTTGATGGATTATTGATGGGACAGGCCCAGACTTGTTTCTGTGTCTTTGTATTTTTGACCTTAGTCAAGTCTGGCCTGCCTGAGGTTTGACTGTGTTTGATTTTAATATGCCCAATCCTTTAATTTAGGATATTCAATCTAATCGGCCCTATAACCAGGCCCTGATTATATTACCACAGAGTGGTACTATGTTTGCCAATAAAGAGAATCAGGTGAAGGGACACCAGCCTCTGAGGAGTTATTTCAGTGGCAATGAGGAAAAGGTACGACCCTAAGGAACTTGATTGCCAACGTCCAGCTTCGTTTGGCCTAAGCCATTTTCAGGCATCATGCCTCTGATTGGAAAACTGGACTCTTTTGACCCTGCTGTGGAAGACTGGGCCCAATATATGGAATACATGCATTACTTTTTAAGGGCTAATGATATTGTGGCAGATGAAAAGCAATGGGTCATTCTTCTGACCGCTTGTGGCCATCGGCATTTGCCATTGTTTGCAGTTTAACTTCCCTGGAGGTACCAGATACCAAACCTTCCAAGAATTGGCAGACCTAGTGAGGAAATATTATGACCCTAAGCCACCTCTGATCTTGAGAAGGTACTGGCTTTACTTGACACTCCTGGAGATGGTGGAATGTGTTACGAGTTTCCTAACAAGGCTGTTTGGTTAAACTGGACAGGTTAAAATGACTGGCGGAAGCAGTGAATTTGGGTTAACACTTTGCTAAGAGTCTGTTTGGTATGCAGGATAAATATTGTAACTATCCAAAAATGCCTGTTGGCTAAAGCCCAATTAGACTTCAAACAGGCGCTACAGCCTTATCGAAGAAAAATGGTTCAAGTGGAGCACATGAGTTGCAAGGTATCCCAAAGGAAGTGGAACCCATGCCAATTCAAATGAGTTCGGGGACCACCACTTGAGCGTAGGCGATTACAGAGCCTCCCTCTGGAAATATCTGGATACAAGTAAACTCGGGTCTGCCCACAGCACAACCCCAAAGCAAAGCCAAGCTTTGACCAGACATTCAACAGTCCCTTCAGAATCCCCACCAGCGAGGCATTCTAACTGATGCCGATATGTGGAGTCGGAACAGCAAAGCAAGCTTTCAAGACTTAGATTTAGGAAAACAACATGTAAACCGGTGTCCAAGAGAGTACATACCCTGGAAGGGCCACGTACATCCGATGTGGAACAATTAACTGCATAGCAATGTCCAAATCAGACCCAATTAAGATAACCGCAAGATTATATGGACATTCAGTATTAATGGAGGTTGATACAGGCGCAGCAGTATTGGTGGATGGAGAATCAGTGTTCAGTAAAATTCGCATTGGACTCCAACCCTTTTACCATAATTAAGGTTCAGCAAGACTGAGAACTTACATAGGGAAACCTCCAAGAATTGTGGGAACAACCTTTATTCCTGCCTCATACAAAAGGCAACTGGTTTGGTTACCATTAATAGCAGTGGAGGGCTTGAGCCCAAGCCTAATGGGGCAAATCTGGTTGAGAGAAATCCATCTGGATTGGGTAAATATTTTCCAGTTGGAAAATGTTCGCTTGAGTGAAGTCCTGCTCAAATACTTGGAGGTTTTCCAAGAAGGGCTAGGAACTATACAAGGAGCCAAGGTGACCTTGCATGTCGACCAGGGAGTAGTCCCACAATGTTGCAAGGCATAGCCAGTATCTTTTGCTTTAAGGGAAAATGTGAAAACAGAAATTAGAAGACTGGAACAAGAAGGTATCATAAAACCTGTCCAGTTCGGAGAATGGGCAGCACCAGTCATGCCTACTTTGGAGCCAGATGGTTCAATCTGCCTTTGCAGGGACTTTTAACAAACAATAAACTGTTATTCACAGCTGGACAAATACCTGATTCCCTGGATCGAGGATTTATATGCAAATTTGGCAAAGGGACTCTTATTCATGAAATTAGATGCGAGTCATGCTTATTTGCAGTTGCAGCTGGATGAGGATTCGCAGAAATATTCCACAATCAATACTCTGAAGGGCCTCTTTCAATACACAAGGTTATCTTTTGGGGTGTCATCAACTTGTTCGACCTCCCAGAGAATAATGGAAAACATGTTACAAGGTGTACCCCAAGTGGCCATTTATCTGATCACGTTCTTGTTACAGGTAAAACAAAGGCGGAACACCTACAGAACCTAGAGGAAGTTCTTAGTCATTATTCAAGGCCTGGTGTGCGCCTAAGAAAGGAGAAATACATCTTCCTGGTACCTCAAGTGACCTATCTGAGCTACAAAGTGGACAAGTCGGGTCAACATCCTTTGAATGGTGGTGTTAGCTTGAAGGGCCGAATGGCCTATTCCTGCACCTATTTTCTATGTTCTATGTAAGAGATGAGTGCCTGTGCAATACATTCTCCCCACGTTGGATGATAATTTGGAGGAACCGGATCCGGTGCTGAAACATCGCAAGAGACCCATGAGGGACGTGAGCCTCCATGGTTTCTTGGACTAAAGATGGAAGGGGGGTAATGATCTTAATGAAGTTAGCCGCTTCAAATATGAGCTCACTGATTGAGGTAACGATTGCCTGCCCGATTAGGGAGTCTCACCTGTGTATATATTAAGGACTCTCAGTGCTACTGACACTCTGGATTCTGACTTTGTACCTGAAGCACTCTTAGGAGTTTGTAAATAAAGGGAATCTTTTGAAGGGACACTGGCTTCTGAGGAATTATTTCACATAGGTAAACACTTGCTTTTCTCACTGATAGGCTAATTCCCATCTCAAAATCTCTTCAGACAGCTGCCCTTATCAACTCTGTTTTACTTTCTTTTACCTCAATTTAATTTATTAATCTTAATTTTCCCCAGTTCTTAACATTGGACACAACTGCATCTCAATGATACGGTGTTGCAAACCTACTTTAAGCAAAGGAAACATGATTTGCTGGTATATGATGAGAGGTTAGTGATTCCAGCCTCACTGAGATCAGTGATCTTGGAAAGAATACACTAGAGCCACGTGGGTAACACAAAATGCAGAGCTTTATCTTCTGTGTGATGACTGGGATTATCAATTACTATAAAGGAAAGGATTTCTCAGTGCGAGATATGCACAGACCAGAACATGGGGAGGCGTTGGTGTAGTGGTACTGTCACTGGACTAGTGATGATGTGTAGTTGCCGAAGGACTGACGAAGGAGCAGCGCTCCGAAAGCTAATGGTATTTGCTACCAAATAAACCTGTTGGACTTTAACCTGGTGTTGTTAAAACTCTTACTGGACTAGTGACCCAGGGTACAGATCCGGGAACTTAGGTTCAAATTCCACCACATCAAATGGTGAAATTTGCATTCAGTCAAAATAAAATCTGGAATTAAAAGTCTAATAGTGACCATAAAACCATTGTCAATTGTTGTAAAGATCCATCTGGTTCACTAATATCCTTTAGGGAAGGAAATCTGCCATCCTTACCTGGTCTGGCCTACATGTGACTCCAGACCCAGAGCAATGTGGTTGACTCTTATCTGTCCTCTGAAGTGGCCAAGCATTCAAGGGCAATTAGGGATTGGCAACAAATGCTGCCCTTGCCAGCGATGCCCTCTTTCCATGAAAGAATAAAGAAAGAAAGGGAAGCCATTATCTCAACTCAGTTCCAGCCCAGACAATGGAATGTCTGGGCATGGATTTGTTTAAGTTTGATGGAAAATCCTCCTTTATTGTCATTGATTACTTCTCCAGATGCATTGAGGTAAAACATCTATATGCTACAACTACAGCGGTAGTCATTCCGGCTTTAAAGGAAATCTTTGCAACATAGATTTCTCCAATTTTTTTCTCTAATAATGATCCAAAATTTGCCAATGATTACTTCACAGCATTTGTGGTTTGTGCATCTCACAAGTTCCCCGAGATATCCCCAATCCAATGAAACGGAAAGAGATGTCCAAACTATCAAAGCACTAATAAAGAAGAATGAGTATTTTACAATTACAATCCCAAATGACTGATTACCTCAGAATTGTCGTTGATGGGCAGAAAACTCTGAACACAGTTTCCCATCCTATCAAAATGTAACTTCCAGAACTAGAAGTCTGAGAATATCAGAGTTCAAGAACCATAGAATCTCTACAGTGCAGAAAGAGGCCATTCGGCCTACTGAGTCTCACCAACTCTCCAAAAGAGCATCCCACCCAGACCCTCCCCTCCGGCCTATCCCTGTATCCCAGGGCAATTATCATGGCTAATCTACACATTTTTGGACACTAAGGGGCAATTTAGCAGGAGCAATCCACCTAACCAGCACATCTTTGGACTGTGGCAGGAAACCAGAGCACCCGGAGGCAACCCACGTTGACTTTGGGAGAACATGCAAACTCCAGAAGAACAAGAGCAATCCTATCGAAAACAACAGACTTATAGCTATAACTGGAGATACTGTACCAGGAACTTACACCGATGGATGGAAACAGAAAAGGTATGGGTAGGGAACAAGAGAAAGAATGATTAATAGTCCAGAGAGATGACAATCAACAGATTTCTTATTTAGTGCGTAGTTCAGAACATACTGTAATAGAAACCGGAGTTAATAAAGATCCAGATTCTACAATTCAATGAAGACCATCCAAGGCGGAAAAAAAGTTCAGAGAGAAACCACTGATCTTCCAACTTTGACAAGAACATGATCAGGGAGAGTTGTGAAGCCTCCTGATAGAATATATCTGTGATATCAGAAACTTGGGAATAGAAAGCAGAGAGTTGGAATAAATGGGTGCTTTTCCAGTTGGCAATCAGTAACTAGTGGCATGCCGCAGGGATCGGTGCTGGGGCCTCAACTATTTACCATATACATAGACGATCTGGAGGAGGGGACCGAGTGTAGGGTAACAAAGTTTGCGGATGACACGAAGGTGAGTGGGAAAGCAAATTGTGTGGAGGACACAGAGTCTGCAGAGAGATTTGGATAGGCTAAGTGAGTGGGCAAGGATCTGGCAGATGGAGTATAACGTTGGTAAGTGTGAGGTTATCCACTTTGGAAGGAATAATAGTAAAATGAACTATTATTTAAACGGTGAAAAATTACAACATGCTACTGTGCAGAGGGACCTGGGGGTCCTTGTGCATGAATCACAAAAACTCAGTTTGCAGGTACAGCACGTAATCAAGAAGGCAAATGGAATGTTGGCCTTTATCACGAGAGGGATGGAGTATAAAAGCAGGGAGGTCATGCTGCAACTGTACAGGGTACTGGTGAGGCCGCACCTAGAGTACTGCGTACAATTTTGGTCCCCTTATTTAAGAAAGGATATATTAGCTTTGGAGGGGGTACAGAGAAGGTTCACCAGGTTGATTCTGGAGATGAGGGGGTTAGCTTATGAGGAGAGATTGAGTAGACTGGGCCTGTACTCATTGGAGTTTAGAAGGTTGAGGGGAGATCTTATAGAGACATATAAGATAATGAAGGGGCAAGACAGGGTAGAAACAAGACCTAGGGGGCATAGCCTCAAAATACGGGGGAGTCAATTTAGAACAGAGTTGAGGAGGAACTTCTTCTCCCAGAAGGTAGTGAATCTTTGGAATTCTCTGCCCAATGAAGCAGCAGAGGCTACCTCGTTAAATGTGTTTAAGTCACAGATAGATAGATTTTTAACCATTAAGGGAATTAAGGGTTATGGGGAGCGGGCGGGTAAGTAGAGCTGAACCCACTATCAGATCAGCCATGATCTTATTGAATGGCAGGGCAGGCTTGAGGGCTAGATGGCCTACTCCTGCTCCTATTTCTTATGTTCTTATAGGGTGTAAGTAAATACGAAAAAAATATGGACAAGGATTTGGGGGGATATAGTTTTAGGGTTTGTAAGGGGTGATGTGTTGGACTGTGTAAATACCACCTTCCTTAATAATTTAAGAACACTGGAACATCCAAGAAAGAGAAGCAGGAGCAGGTCACCAGGCCCTTCAAGCCTGCCATGCCATTCAATATAATCATGGCTGATCTTTGCCGGCCTCAACCCCTTTTCTGTGCAATTTCCCCATAGCGTGCTGTTCCTTATAGAATCATAGAATCCCCACAGTACAGAAGGAGGCCATTAGACCCATCGAGGCTGCATCGACAACAATCCCATCCTATCCCCATAACCGCACATATTTACCCTGCTAATCCCCCTGAAACTAGAGTCAATTTAGCATGGTCAATCAACCCAACCCACACATCTTTGGACTGTGGGAGGAAACCGGAGCACCCGAAGGAAACACACGGAGAGAACGTGCAAGCTCCACACAGACAGTGACCCAAGCCAGGAATCAAACCTGGGTCCCTGGCATTGTGAGGCATCAGTGCTAACCACTGTGCAACCATGCCATCCTCAATCTATCAAATATTTATCCACCTCCATTTTGAATACTTCCAATGATCCAGCCTCCATCACCCTTTGGGGCAGAGAATTCCAGAGATTCACCATTCTCTGTGAGAAGAAATTTCTAAGCACCTTAGTTTTAAATGACGCCCCTTTCCAGTCATTTAAAAAGAGAACACATGGCTGGAGAGGAGGGGGAGCACTGGTTTCAGCATTGTAACGCCTCGTCCTGGATTGCTGTACATAGTTCGGTTGTATAGAATAAACCAGTTATTGTTTGAGCATACCAATGTCTCAGTAATGTCTCAGAGAGCTTGGCGAAGATAGGGATCTAGATGAGTATACGGCTTGTAGGAAGCGACTTAAGAAGGAAATTAGGAGAGCCAGAAGGGTTCACGAAAAGGCCTTGGCAAGTAGAATTAAAGAAAACCCTAAGGCGTTCTATAAATATGTGAAGAGTAAAAGGATGAGACGTGAAGGAATAGGGCCTATAAAAGGTGAAGGCGGGAAAGTCTGTATGGAACCAGTAGAAATGGCAGAGGTGCTTAATGAGTATTTTGCCTCGGTTTTCACAGAGGAGAAGGACATGGGTGGATGTACTGTAGGCTTGCGGTGGACTGAAAAGATTGAGTATGTGGACTTTAACAAAGAGGTTGTGCTGGAATCTTTGAATGGCATCAAGATAGATAAGTCGCCGGGTCCGGATGGGATGTACCCCAGGTTACTGTGGGAGGCGAGGAAGGAGATTGCAGAGCCTCTGGCGATGATCTTTGCGTCATCGATGGAGACGGGAGAGGTGCCGGAGGATTGGAGGATTGCGGATGTGGTTCCTATTTTCAAGAAGGGGAATAGGAATAGCCCAGGAAATTACCGACCGGTGAGTCTAACCTCAGTGGTTGGTAAGCTGATGGAGAAGATTCTGAGGGACAAGATTTATGAGCATTTAGAGAGGTTCAGTATGCTCAAGAATACTCAGCATGGCTTTGTCAAAGGCAGATCGTGCCTTACGAGCCTGGTGGAGTTCTTCGAAAATGTGACTAAACACATTGACGAAGGGAAGGCGGTAGATGTGGTTTATATGGATTTTAGCAAGGTGTTCGATAAGGTCCCCCATGCAAGGCTTCTCAAAAAAGTGAGAGGGCATGGGATCCAAGGGGCTGCTGCCCTGTGGATCCAGAACTGGCTTGCCCAAAGGAGGCAGAGAGTGTGTATAGATGGGTCTTTTTCTAATTGGAGGTCGGTCACGAGTGGTGTGCCCCAGGGATCTGTTCTGGGACCCTTGCTGTTTGTCATTTTCATAAATGACCTGGATGAGGAAGTGGAGGGATGGGTTGGTAAGTTTGCCGACGACACGAAGGTTGGTGGGGTTGTGGATAGTCTGGAGGGATGTCAGAAGTTACAGAGGGACATAGATAGGATGCAAGACTGGGCGGAGAAGTGGCAGATGGACTTCAACCCAGATAAATGCGTAGTGGTCCATTTTGGCAGGCTGAATGGGATGAAGGAGTACAATATAAAGGGAAAGACTCTTAGTACGGTAGAGGATCAGAAGGACCTTGGGGTCCGGGTCCACAGGACTCTAAAATCAGCTCCACAGGTGGAGGTGGTGGTTAAGAAGGCGTATGGTGTGCTGGCCTTTATCAATCGAGGGATTGGGTTTAGGAGTCCGGGGATAATGATGCAGCTATATAAGACCCTCGTCAGACCCCACTTGGAGTACTGTGCTCAGTTCTGGTCGCCTCATTACAGGAAGGATGTAGAAAAGATTGAAAGGGTGCAGAGGAGATTTACAAGGATGTTGCATGGATTGAGTGGCATGCCTTATGAGGATAGGCTGAGGGAGCTCGGTCTTTTCTCCTTGGAGAGACATAGGATGAGAGGAGACCTAATAGAGGTATATAAGATGTTGAGAGGCATAGATGGGGTGGACTCTCAGAGGCTTTTTCCCAGGGTGGAAATGGCTGCTACGAGAGGACACAGGTTTAAGGTGCTGGGGGGTAGGTACAGGGGAAATGTGAGGGGGAAGTTTTTCACACAGGGTGGTGGGCGAGTGGAATCGGCTGCCGTCAGTGGTGGTGGAGGCAAACTCAATAGGGTCTTTTAAGAGACTCCTGGATGAGTACATGGGACTTAATAGGATGGAGGGTTATAGGTAGGCCTAAAAGGTAGGGATATGTTCGGCACAACTTGTGGGGCCGAAGGGCCTGTTTTGTGCTGTAGTTTTCTATGTTTCTATGTTTCTAAACTAACCAACACAACATAAACATCTTCCTTTATTTTGTGGAGTATGTTCCTGATGAGCAACAGAGCTTCCAGGGGAGTAGAGGAAAGAGTGAAGGAAATCATATTTAATAGAGAGATAGGTTTCATATTTCTGAAAATATTCGATGGAAGGTGACACTGGGAACAAAAATGGCTGTGTAGCAACAGGCACAAGTACCAAAAAGGTAACAAACATTTGGATCACCTTATTCAAAAGGAGGTATGCCCCAAATAATCAAGGTTTTGGTACCTGTCTGGCCAAGCATCTTTGGTGGGTAACTCATGTGCCCAAAACACTAATCAGAAATTGGGGCATATGACAAACAAATATTTCCAGGTTGCATTCTTGTCAGTTGAGGTTTCAGATTTGGAAAATACCCTGTTTTACTTTCTGATTTTGAGCCATAAACAACAAGCTGACCCACTTTAAGTTGCCAAACTTTCTAATTCAGTCAGACAGATGCATATAATCCATATAATAAATGTAGAGTAATGTTGTTCCCACATTGATTAAGCACTCCCAAGTCAAGTATGTCATGAGTTAGATACAGAACGGTGCTCCACCTATATGCGTCCCTTTTTGAAAAGATTGTTGATGTTTGAAATCTGAGATCTAAATAGAAAATACTAGAAAACTCAAATAGGTCAGGCACCATTTGTGGAGAGAGAGACAAAGTTCTGACAATTTGAAATGTTAGAAGCAATTACATTAAAAAAGAAAAGTGGTTTGGGAGAGATGAAGTGTTAAAATTTGTAAAACCTTAAACCTACTTCCAGTTTTAATAGAGGTGGAGGGGCAGGGGGTTGTAGTGGACACCAAATCATTACCTTGGGGATCCAACTTCCAACTCTCATTTCAGGAATTGGGGACTCTCCCACAGAATCATTAATATAGATGCAGGTTTCCTACCTGTTCCTGGAGCTGCAGCCACATCCAGAGATGGGAAGCCAATTCTGGGTGGTGAGTCTGCTAGAAAGAAAATACACATTGTGGAAGTAAAACCCAAAATGATCTCCTTCTCACTTGTGCTCGACTGTTTACCAAGGAATTTCTTCCAGTTAGTATCAGAGCAAATAACTTGGTCTCCTTTCTACAGATTTTTTAAAAATTCATGTGCTGTGGGGTCACTGGCTAGGCCAGTATTTGCCACCCTAGTTGCACTTGAGAAGGTGGTGATGAGCCACATTCTTGGAACTACTGCAGTCCTTGAGGTGTAAATATACCCATAGTGCTGCTAGGGAGAGAGTTCCAGGATTTTGACGCAGTGACAGTGAAGGAAAGCAACTATATTTCCAAGTCAAGACAGTGAGTGACTTGGAGGGGAATTTCCAAGTGCTGGTGTTCCCAGGTATCTGCTGCCCTAGCCCTTCAAGATGATAGTGATCATGGGTTTGGAAGGTGCTGTCTAAGGAATCTTGGTGAGTTCGTGCAATGCATTTCGTAGATGGTACCCACTATTGCTACTGTTCATTGGTGGTGGAGGGAATGAATGTTTGTAGAAGAGATACTGATCACGAGGGCTGCTTTAAATGGATGGTGTTGAGCTTCTTCAGTGTTGTTGGAGCTGCATGCATCCATGCAAGTGGGGAGTATTCTGTCACACTCCTGACTTGTGCCTTGTAGATGGTGGACACATTTTGGGGAGTCAAAAGGTGAGTTATTCACCACAGGTTCCTAACCTCTGACTTGTTCTTGTAGCCACAGTATTTATACGGCTAGTTCAGTTCGGTTTCTGTTCAATGGTAGCCCCCAGGATGTTGAAACTGGGGGTTCAGCGATGATAATGCCATTGAATGTCAAGGGGTGATGGTTAGATCCTCTCTTGTTGGAGATGGTCATTGCCTGGTTCTTGTGTGGTGTGACTGGTACTTGCCATGTCAGCCCAAGCCTGCATATTGTCCAGGTCTTGCTGCATTTGGGAATGGACTGTTTCAGTAATTGAGGTCCTAAAAAGTTCTGAACATTATGCAGTCATCAATGTGCATCCTTACTTCTGATCTTAAGATGGAAGGAAGATCATTGATAAAATATCTGAAAGTGGTGGAGCCTAGAACACTGTACTGAGTAGTGATGTCCTGAAACTGAGTTGATTGATCTGCAACCACCACAACCATCTTCCTTTGTGCCAAGCATGACTCTCATCAGTGGAGGGTTTCCCCCTGATTCCTATTGATTCCAGTTTTCCCAGGGCTCTTTGACGCCACACTTGGTTAAATGCTGCATTGATGTCAAGGACAGTCACTCAGGATGATCCGTCTTGGCCTCCTCCAGCATCTCCGTCTTCAAGCAATTCCATTTGCTCTACATGATATCAAGAAGCGGCTGATACTGGATACTGCAAAGGCTATGAGCCCTGACAATATTCTGGCAATAGTTGTGAAGACTTGTGCCCCAAAACTTGCCATGCCGCTAGCCAAGCTGCTCCAGTACAGCTACAACAATGGCATGTACCCAGCAATGTGGAAAATTGCTCAGGTATGTACTGTACACAAGAAACAGGGCAAATCCAACCCTGCCAATTACTGCCCCATTAGTTTACTCTTGATTATCAAAGTGACAGAAGGCATCATCAACAGTGCTATCAAGCGGCAGTTGCTTAGCAATAACCTGCTCACTAACATTCAGTTTGGGTTCCTCCAGAGTCAGTTAGCTCCTGACCTCATTACAGCCTAGCTTCAAAGACGGACAAAAGAACTGCATTCCAGAGCTGATTATCGAATCATTCAGACTCTTTTTCAGACAATTGAATGCAGGTCTACTTGCATGACAAACAGCATAAGTAGTTCTGTCTTGTAGCTTCATCAGGTTGGCATCTCATTTTTAGGTGTGCCTGGTGCTGCTCCTGGTGTGCCCACTTGCACTTACACGGTAGTAGTGCCACACAGCATGATGGAGGGTATCCTCGATGTGAAGACGGATCTTTGTCTCCAAAATCACTCTTAGTGATAATGTCATGGCCAGTTGCATCTGCGGCAGACAGGTTGGAGAGGATGAGGTGAAGTATGTTTTTCTCTTTTTGTTTGTTCCCTCACCATCTGCCGCCAACCCAGTCTAGCACCTATGTCCTTTAGGACACAATCAGCTTGGCTGTGGTAGTGCTACCGAGCCACTCTTGGTGATGGACATTGAAGTCCCCCACCCGTAGTACATTCTGTGCCCTTGCTACCATTGATGCCTCTTCAAACATGGAGGAGTACTGATTCATCAACTGAAGGGGGATGGTATGTGGTAATCATCAGGAGGTATCCTTGCCCATGTTTGACCTGGTGCCATGAGACCTCTTGCTGTCCAGAGTTGATGCTGAGGACTCACAGAGCTCTCCCTTCCAAATGCACACCATTGTGCCGCTATCTCTGCTTGTGATGATGGTGTCTGGGACAATATCTGTAAGGTATGATTCTGTGAGTATGTTGGTCTCCCAATCTTGGCACAAGCCCCAGATGTTAGTAAGGAGAACTTTGCAAGGTTGATAGGACTGGGTTTGCGGTTGTTATTTCCAGTGCCTAGGTTGATGTCAGGTGGTTTATCTGGTTTAATTCCTTCTTTTTCAACTTTATAACAGTTTGACACAAACAATTTGCTGTTGGCTTGGAGTCACATGTAGGCCAGGCCAGGGTAAGAGCAGCAGTCTCCTGAAGGACACAAGTGAATCAGACGGGTTTTTACGAAGATTGGCAACAATTTCCTGGTTATTATTAGACTTTTAGGGCAGGAATTTCCACCCCCCTCCCGGTGGCCTGATTTGCGGCGGTGGAGGTGACCCGCCAGTAGTGGCATCTTGCACTGTCGATGGGGTTTCCTGTTAATCTTACAATTGACCTCTGGCGAATCCGCAGTGGGGGATTGCCATCGGTGGGATTGGAAAATCCCAAATTTAACTGTCGTGTTGGGATTCGAACCCCAGTCCCCAGAACATTACCTTGGGTATCTGGATTACAACAATACCATTGTGCCACCTGCCTGATCTGCTATTTCCAGCAGTTCCTGTTTATGCTCCACCATCTATCATCTTGGACAACGCCAGAGTGTTCACATTAAGCTGAGCTTCCAAAAGCATTTCAATTCCATCACAAAGACAACTTAATTTCATCTCCTTTAACAGCTTTTATCACTTCCTGTCTTGATAATTTTATATCCTTTGGATGTCTTCCCTCATTTATCCTCTACAGGATTTTGCTCATCTAGTTCTCTTTCACCTGCAATCAAACCCAGAATCCCCTTTCTGTGCTGGCCTATATTGGCTCTTATTCTTCCAATGTCTCAAATCTAAAATTCTTACCCTCACATTGAAATTTGTTCATGGCCTCCTTTTCCTGCTACTGTAACCTTCTCCAACACTACAGGTCTACAAAAAATAGCAAAAGCAAATAATTTCAGTTGCATTTTTGTATTTGTGTTTTCAGTATGGAAGTTTGCTCTGTTGTACCAAGGAATTATTTGTGGTTCTGTTATGCGCTCCTTATTTGAGGGAGTAGTACAGATAACTGGCTCATTAGCCAAGTAGGAAACTGCTGAGGTTGGGTTGAAGGCACATTAGTTTTGTTTGGACGAGTGTCATAATTTTTTTGTTGTCGTCGGTGTAAATTCATTACTTTTAGAGATACTTACTGCCACTTACATTGAGCTAGCTGAAGGTACCAGACTACCAATGCTAAAGATGTTGATTAGCTGCTGCTCTCTGTCTCCCTCTATAGAACCGGTTATCATTGACAACACTGTGACTAGAGTGGTGCCTAGATGCACCAACAAACAACTTTACCTTCTACCCACAGAGGTGGACATAAAAGATCCTAAATTTCAAAGAAGAGTAGGGGAATGTTGGTATTATAACCAATATTTCTTTCTCATCCAACCTCGCTTAAAAACAGAGTTGACCTACTTAAAGTTGCCAAATTTTCTGACTGAGTCAGGCTGGTGTGTATAATCTTTATATTACCTTTAAATTATGGAGCTGTCACTAATGTCAACCCCAACTTCAGCAGTGTAAACCTGAGGATTAGCAAAGCAACATGCTCCCTTTCAGGCAGCAAGCACACGCACATGAGATAATCATATGAGTTAGATGCAAAGTATTGCTCTCCCTACACTGATCAAACACCCACAAATTAGATATATCATGGGTTAGATGTAAAGTAATTCACCCTCTACACAATACCACAAAGCATTACCACATACAATACTTACAACACCAGCTTAAAGTCCAACAGGTTTATTTAGAATCATGAGCTTTTGGAGCACTGCTCCTTCATCAGGTGAGTGGAGAGGTAGATTTCACAAACACGGCATATTTGGACAAAGACACAATTGCAAGATAATGGTTGGAATGCGAGTCTTTTCAGGTGATCAAGTTTTTACAGGTACAGACAGAGAGTGGAGAGAAGGATAATCACAGGTTAAAGAGGTGTGAATTGTCTCAAGCCAGGACAGTTAGTAGAATTTTGCAAGCCCAGGTCAAATAGTGGGGGTTACATGTAGTGTGACATGAACCCAAGATCCCGGTTGAGGCTGTCCTCATGCATGCAGAACTTGGCTATCAGTTTCTGCTCAGTGATATAGCATTGTCGTGTGTCTTGAAGGCCACCTTGGAGAATGCTTACCCGAAGATCGGAGGCTGAATGCCTTTGACTGCTGAAGTGTTCCCCGACTGGAAGGAAACACTCCTGCTTGGTGATTGTCACATGGTTTCCGTTCATCTGTTGTCGTAGTGTCTGCATGGTCTCGCCGATGTACCATGCCTTGGGACATCCTTTCTTACAGCGTATGAGGTAGACAACATTGGCTAACCACTGTGCTGTCCATAATTTTTAACAGTTTTCAGATTGTTGTTAATAGTCCACAGGGATTGTTCCAGCTGGTGCTGAAGTACTTTTTGGTGGGTGGATTCTTACCAAAAGATGGCAAAATGTCAGGATCTGACTGAAAACCATTGTGTTTCTCTCCACATTTTATGACACCTCATTAGCAAAAAGCAGGGAGGCATGTTTCACGCTGTCACTTTGAAAGGCAAGGGCTAAAGACACCAACAAAGCCCAGCCACACAGGATCAAGGTGCACTTTTTAAAGGGTGCTCTGATCGGAGCAAATAATAATCTTCCCTTCTTCCCTCTACCCCTGCATGGAGGTATCAGGGCCCCCTCCTCCAAAATACTAATTGATGACATCTCCTTCCCTCCCTCCCCAAGGCCCCTCCCCGATCACCACCGGCCGCGCACACACACACACCCCCCTCCCGCCCCCCCAACCCCCCTGTCCTCGATGGCAACTCCCTCTCCCCCACCCTTCCCATCATTGCTGGCACTTCCCTCTCCTTGACCACCACTCATTGTCAGCATCTCCCTACCCTCCCCTCCCCCAACACCGACCATCACCGGCATCTCTCCAATCATCACCAGTATCTCCCCCCCCCCCCCCCCCCAACCAATCAGCAGCAACTCCTTCTCTCCGTGCTGCACCCCCCCCCCCCCCTGCAAATCATCACCGGCATTTCCTCCCCCCTTCAGTGCATGCTTTCTTCACGCCCGCCCCCCCCACCCCCATCATTGCCGGCATTTCCTCCCCCCCCTTCAATGCATGCTCTCTTCAACATCCCCTCCCCAACCTACATCCCCAACCTACACTCCCCACTACAGTTTCGCTTTTCTTCTTCCTTGTATTCTGCGCATATGCACAGGGCCAATTCCCGGCCTGAAGATGGGAAATGTGCAGTCCTTTCCTGTCCAGTACATGTATGAAAGTTCTGAGTGTTGCCAAGAACTGTAGTTCCTGGCCTCCAAACTCCCAATCTCCACTCCTGACATTGCACCCGGCATATGTTGGCACTGCCAGGTTGGCTATACTCATCTTTGTGTCCCCAGAGGGGCAATGATTGGGTGAACTTGTCAGCTCTGACGAATGGTCATCCAGAATCAAAACGTTAGCTCTATTCTCTCTCCACAGGCCTGCTGAGATTTTCCAGCGTTTCTGTTTTTGTTTGATTCCAGTATCCGCAGTAATTTGCTTTTATCTGTTGTTAATTCACGTTGGAGATGAAAGGCAAAATATAAGGGAGGGGGTGGGTGGGGGGTCTCATAATTATATTAAAATCTATGTAAATGCATTAAAATGAGTTTCTTGCCCTTTGTGAGTGTGAACTTTGTGATGCAACGGTGAGGAGTGAGGAAAATTGCGGAATGCGATCTCTCCAGAGAGAATTGCGTTTCCCAATTCTCTCAGGATTTTCAGCCCATGTCACTGTTCTCTCTGACGGCGAAAATGGGCTAAAGACCATCCCAGGTATCTCAAAAGATGTGACTAAGGAACTTATCTTAACTAGAAATCAGAAATTGGGGCGGACTTCTCCCAGAAAAATTCTAAATGTTGAATTCATGGGAAAACTGGAGTAATTCATGTTGGTTTGTCAGTGGGAGTAGAGACCAGAATCGCCCACACTCTGTGCACTGCAGAGGCCACCAGAGTGAATATCATTAGATTTCAGGGGGTGGGGCCTATTCCCGCCCAAGAGGCTGAAACCAGTGACCTCAAACTGTCATCTTCTCTTTTGCTGGCTAGCTCAATTGCTGGCCAGCCCGGGAGCCTCACAGTGCTGCCCCTCCAACACCCCAAGGCCTGATAGCAGTCCCCCAACCATTCTCTGCCCCCCCCCCCCACCCCAATCCCAGACCGCCCCAATCACCCCCAGCTCGCCCACCCCCCACACACACACAGCTTGCCCTGGTCGCTGGCCTCTCTCCTGCCCCCCCCCCCCCCCCCCACCGATCCCTAGGCAGAGTAGCAGTGACCGTCTTCTGGGACCTGGCTCTGTCTCATTCTCTGGTTTAAGATATTCGTCTTTGGGACCATTTTCTTTGGGCGGCATGGTGGTTAGCACTACTGCCTCACAACTCCAGGAACCTGGATTCGATTCCTGGCTTGGGTCACTGTGTGGAGTTTGCACGTTCTCCCCGCGTGGGGAGTTCCGCCGGGTGCTCCGGTTTCCTCCCACAGTCCAAAGATGTGCGGGTTAGGTGCATCGGTCATGCTAGATTGTCCCTTAGTGTTCCGGGATAGGTAGGTTAGAAGGATTAGTGGGGTAAATATGTGGAGTTACAGGGATAAGGCCTCGGTGAGATTGTTGTTAGTGCAGACTCAATGGGCTGAATGGTCTCCTTCTTCACTGCAACATTTCTATGATCATGGGTCATCTATATAAAGTGACAGCTGCAAAGATTTCTGGGAAAAGTTGAAGAAGATGCCAAAGACAATCATGGGAATCACTGGCATGAAACTAATGTTATACTTTGACTGTTGTCACCATCATCTATTTTGCATACTTCCAGTGTGTACTCTTAACACCTTTGCAGCTGATCTTCTCAATATGGTGTTCGGTATAGTATGGTGGAAGTGTTTGCGCACGCATAGGCACTATCTTGGAACCAAAGTGACACCTATGCCACAAACTATGGATACTAGTGAGCTGATTTCTGTGGTCTGTAGCTACTACTCCTTCTGTCCCTTCCAACTTTACCCATCAATGACCTCAACAATGACATAATCTATAGTCGATGATGATCGATGTACTTGGTCCTACTGTATAGAGTGAAGTATGGGCAATCAGATATAATAATGTTTATAGCAGTATAATGGAGTCATCACTGCCAGGCTTCAGAAACTTATTTTTAAAAGTGAATTGCCAGCTATCTTGCATTCAAATTAAAGAGTTATAAAAATGTACAGAGACTAGTGACAAAGAAACACAAAACCACAGCTCGAGCTATCAATTTCTTTTAAGAAATCTAGGACATAACACACTAATTTTTCAGATCAAATGACATCCTTTGAAAAACAAACAATAAACCTCCATGGAAGCCTGGGGAGTAGAACGAAGAGTGTGTTCAGGGCAGAAAACCAAAAGATGAAACAGATAATATTACTGAAAGGTCCACAGAGTAAATTTGGACAAGTCCTAACAATCTGAATACCTCTCAATACCAGGATAATTGTCAATTTGAACATGCGAATACTAAAATGAAATGAAAACATTTATCACACCAATTGGTATCTGAAAGCTAATGTGTATGTTGCCTGCATCAAATGGCAGTAAATAAAATGCAGAGAAATTGTAATGTGTTGGTAATGACTGAAAACTCCACCTTCAATCAAATTCAACATAGGTTGCACAGAATCGAGATCATCAGAGTACACAAATCAATGTCTTCATTCGAAGCTGCTACTTTTAAAGCATTAACAGCATATTATGGAGCAACTTTAATGGTACTTCCATGGTGGTGTAAAAGTTGGATTTGAATTAAGTTGTAGCACATCATATTATCCATAACTGTTCAAAGAAACATTGAAAAAAAATGGGAATCTGGCAAAGATATCGAGAGTAAATAATTTTCTCCTCAACTGTTTACATTCCTCTCGTCAAGGTGCTAACTTCTGGCTAGGATACTAAAGACACACATTTCTGGCTAATGTCTGGCTCCATGGTAATTGTGAGGTGGGCATTATTCATGTGTAATTCTAAACAGTGAAGGCCAACAGGCTATTCCACTATGGAGGGATCACTGCAAAGTTGAACTTCATTCCCTTGAACGTTCAGAAGGAGTTCCAGCACAGGTGAAGGGAAAGTGACCAGGAACAGGAACCCTGTTATTCACCACAGTGACACCAACAGTTGCTCATCATTTGAAAATACCTTTTTAAATGCTGAGTGGCCTCATCAGAATAGAAAAGAAGAGAACCTGACCATTTTTAGCCAGATGCTTCCTACTACTCCAGCATCTTCTCTTCAATCTCTTGCTAACCGATGTTCTGGGTTTGGCAAAGTGGATGGCTGTTTGCTGGTTCTTACCTGAGTCAGAGTCAGATCAGCAGTTACTGATCTGGTGCTCTACAGATAGACCTGTTTTTAATTCTTTCATGGGATTTAGACGTCACAGGCTGGCCAGCATTAATTGCCCATCCCTAATTGTCCTTGAGAAGGTGGTGGTGAGCTGCCTTCTTGAATTACTGCAATCTATGTGGTGTAGGTACACTCACAGCGCAGGATGGTGTGTGGCTTGGAGGGCAACTTGCAGGAGTCAATGGGAATAAGAACATAAGAAATAGGAGCAGGAGTAGGCCATCTAGTTCCTCGAGCCAGCCCCGCCATTCAATAATATCATGGCTGATCTGATAGTGGTTTAGTGCCACTTACCCGCCCACTCCCCATAACCCTCAATTCCCTTATTGATCAGAAATCTATCTACCTGTGACTTAAACATATTTAGCGAGGTAGCCTCCACTGCTTCAATGAGCAGAGAATTCCAGAGATTCACTACCCTCTGAGAGAAGACGTTCCTCCTCAACTCTGCTCTAAACTGACTCCCCCTTATTTTGAGGCTGTGTCCTTTAGTTCTTGTTTCCTTTCTAAGTGGAAAGAATCTCCCTGCCTCTACCCTGTCGAGCCCCTTCATTATCTTATATGTCTCTATAAGATCTCTCCTCAGCCTTCTAAACTCCGAGTACAGGCCCAATCTATTCAATCTCTCCTCATAAGTTAACCCCCTCATCTCCGGTATCAACCTGTACTCCCCCCAAGGCCAATATATCCTTCCGCAAATAAGGGGACCAAAATTGCACACAGTACTCTAGTTGTGGCCTCACCAGTACCTTGTACAATTGCAGCAAGACCTCCCTGCTTTTATACTCCATCCCCTTTGCGATAAAGGCCAACATTCCATTTGCCTTCTTGATCACCTGCTGCACCTGCAAACTGAATCAAGGGGTTAAGCCCTCCACCAGTTGGAATCATACCTAGCACAAAGGGAAATGGTTGTGGTCATTGGATGTTAATCATCTCAGCTCCAGGACATCACTGCAGGAGCTCTTCACGGTAGTGTCCTAGGCCTAACCAAGACAGAAGTGGGGATGTTCAGTGGTGACTCCACAATGTTCAGCACCATTCGTGACACCTTGGATACTGAAGCAGTCCATGCCCCAAATGCAGCAAGACCTGGACAATATCTCGGCTTGGGCTGACAAGTGCCAAGTAACATTCATGCCACACAAATGTTAGGCAATGACCATCTCCAACAAGAGAGTATCTAACCATCACCCCTTGACATGTAATGGCATTACCATTGCTGAATCCCCCACTAGCAACATTCTGAGGGTTACCGTAATAATCTCACCGAGGCCAGTCTTCTATTACCAACACCCTTTATTTACATTGTGAATAAAGCACTGCTTCTGCGTCTACAAGTCTAATCAAGCAATTGCTACTCCATCAGGCCCACTAGGAGATCTATTGACAATTCCCCGTGACCATCATAACATCCTTGCCCCCTTAAGGGGCAGTACCCTGCCTTGGGAAGTTCCTTTCAACCACTTGGCAATCAGCCTGGTGTTGATCAAAGACGGGACTGGATCTGTGGTGTGAACCAAATTGAAAACCTTCATTTTTGGAAGGAATGTCGTAAAGCCACTGATGTAGATTCTTCCTGGGGTTATGCTTCAGTTGGGGCACCAGCTTCTTCTGCTTCCATCTTGGAATCCATGTTCTCATCACGCAGAGTGGCAGACATACGGTCAGCTTCAAGTCATGGCCTTATGCTGGTAGTGGCTGCCTCGTGGCCAGTAACGAGGCCTGCACTGTGCGGACTGCCGACTCCTGAGGTGGTCCAGGTGCTTCTTCACAACCTTGCCCTGCATTTTTACTTTATTAGACACTGCCTCGTTCTCTCCATTTTGATCCCAGGGACTCAGCTGAGACTGTCTCCGGAGTTCCTCATGTGAACCGGATCGCCGGTTTTGAATGTTTATTTTGTACTTGCAAAATCATGATTTTTCTTCTGGTTCTCTTTTTGGGATGCCATCCTCCTTGTCAGGTTTGGGGACAGTAGACTTAGTCTTGTCCAAAGCCGGCGTCCCATTAACAATTCTGTTGGGGAAATTCCTGGTGTTGTGAGAGGGTGTCCACTGATCGAATAGAAATCATGCCAGTTTGATCCCTATGAATGCTGGGGTTGTTTATTCATGCCGAGCTTAAAAGTCTGTACCGCCCATTCAGCCAACCCATTTGATGATGGGTGCTGTTCTAATGTGTCTAATGCCATTAGAAAGCATGAAGTTCTTGAACTCGGTGCTTGTAAAGGCAGTGCCATTGTCAGAAATCAGGACTTCTGGTATTCTGTGCATGCAGAAACTCTGTTTTGGTTTCTTAATCATAGCGTGGCAAGTGGTGGAGCTCATGCAATGTTTCTCCTGAACAATTTGGAGCATGCGTCCATCATGATCAAAAACATGGAACCCATAAAAGACCCGGCAATGGCCACATGCACTCCACCCAAGGCCTGCTAGGCAACTCCCATGGATGTAGGGATGCTGAAGGGGAGAATGTTTGATTCTCTTGGTATGAATCACACTATCTGACTGTATCTGTAATGTCTGCATCAAGGCCGTGCCACCATACTTAGCTTCTGACTACCATTTTCATTTTTTAATACTCCAGAGTGGCCATGGTGTAATTCCATGAGTATCTGTTGTCATCCTGGGCGAGGGACAACTGCACCCAGACAATGATACCATCTTCAACATAGCTCATCTTTCTTCATCAGATCGCATTTCACTTCATCTGAGGGTTGTCTTCTGAATCCACCTTTCAGAATCATGTATTTTAATTTAAATAGGATTGTGTCCATTTGATTCCAGGCCTTGATTTGCCTTGCAGACCCAACAGAGTCTCCAAAAAAGTTAATGCCGTCAAGACCTCTTCCAATGCTGGTAAAGAAGCAGGCTTGTGAGCAACGTCAGGCGACTCAGTCCATCGGCATTGGATATCCAGGTTCCAGGGTGGCGCTCTAGGAGGTATTCATGGGCCACCAGTAACCAGGCACAATGCTGTATCCGGGCAGAGGCGATAGGGGGCCTACTCTTTTTTAAAAGAGCAGTGGCTTCTTTTTTCTTTAAAAGCAGAGGCCTTATCTTCAAAAAGCCCTAATAAGGATTTGTGTTTGGTTACTATTAAGAAGTGTCTACCGTGGGCATATTGATGGAACTTTTTAACGCTGAATACGGCCATCAACCCCTTTATCTCAGTTTGGGACTAACTCCATTCAGAGTCTGAATTTGTCCTAGGTGCATATGCAATAGGCTTTTTGTTCCACTTTTCTAGCAGTGTGCCAGTGCAGCCCCAACCCCTTAAGGGGAAACATCGCATGTCAGGATGAGTTCACTTTTGGGGTCAAAATGGGTCAATAAGTTAGATGACCGAAGCTGTGTTTAGCATTATTGCGGCTCCTCCCAAGACCACCTTTGGTGTTTTTGTAGTAGAAAATGCAAGGGGGCCAGTGAGGAAGCCACATTTGTAATACATTTCCAGTAATAATTTACTAACCCCAGAAAGGATTTCAACTCTGTGGTGTTCCTTGGATTTGATGCTTCCTTAATGGCCCTTACCTTGTCCTCCACTGGATGGAGATCCTTGCTATCCACCCGATAGCCTCAGTAGATTATGGCATTTGCTTGGAAGACACATTTTTCCCTCTTCAGACCTACCTCAACTTTTCAGAATCTCCACATGATCTCTTCTGTGTTTGCCAGATGTTCTTGTTTTGAAATCCCCATGACCAGGTGTCGTCCAGGTACACCACCACTTGGGGTAATCCTTCAAGTATATTCTCCATAACCTGTTGGAAAATGGCATACGTGGACAAAACACCAAAGGGAAGGTGTGTGTACTTGTATAGGCCTTTATGTGTATTAATTGTCACATGCCTTTGGGAAGGCTAATCTAATTCAAGTTGGAGAAACACATGGCTCATGTCCAACTTAGAGAATGTTTGGCCTCCTGTTAATCTAGTGTACAGGTCATTGATTTTGGGCATGGGTATCTATCAAGTTTAGAAACCCAATTGACTGTGAGTTTATAGTCTCAGCAAATCTGGACTGACTTATCTGGCTTAAAGACAGGGAAGACAAGCGCAACACACTCTGCAAATTGTACGGGCCTTAGTATGCACAGATTTTCCAGGACTTCAAGTTCTGTCTCCACTTTTTCCAATGAAGAGTACGGAACCAATCTTCTTTTAAAATACTTAGGGGTAGCATCGGGGTCAGCGTAGATGTTGGCTTTGGCCCCGTTTATTTTTCTAAGTCCTTCCTGGAAAACTTCAGGGTACTTGATAACTTCATATAGATCCCCCACCCCTAGCATGAAGATCTCTAGCTGGTTCAGTCTGATGTGCTGGAGCCAATCTCTCCCCATAAGGCTAGGTCCTTGTCCCCGTACAATGATGAGTAAGAGTCCAGCTAATTTCTGCTTGTGAGTCACTGGGGTCACTGTGGTGCCTCTTATTTGTAATGGCTCCCCCATTTAAGTAGCTAGCCTGGCCTTTGCGCCTTCTAAGCTCAGGAGCTAAATACCAGTTTGGAAGCAATCATAGATCTGCTCCCCAATAACAGAGACTGCAGCCCCTATGTCCACCTCCATTTTTAATGGGTGGCCATTTACTAACAGCTCCACCACTATGGGGCGACTTTTGTCATGGAGATGCAGTTTAGTTGCATTATCCCTGTTTCTGGTCGTGGACATACCTGCAAAGTATGGTCTGGTACTGGCATTGGCCTCTTTCCTAAACAGCACGTGCTTTGCCTGTCCCTGTAACTTTGCTGCTGGTGTGGATCTCCACTGGCAGGGGCAGAAATATAACAAGCCCAGACAATTGAGTCCTGGGCTCACCAAATAGACGCAGAGCAGCTTCTGCATATTGTAATTAGCCTCGCGCTGTCTCCCAGCACAAGGCTGATTACGTCTAGAAAATGGACTCGGAGGACCGGTCACGAATCCCGTTTTTTCCCTCCTACTGACATTTCCCAGCCTGGTGTGCTACTCGACCAAAGTAGGCGGGAAAACTGCGCCCAAAGACTGCATTGCCAGTTGGCCTGCCCGCCTACCATAAAAGCAGATGGGCCATGTAACATTGCAGCCAGTTGGCCCCTTAATGAGCTAAATAGCTTGTTTGATTGTTGGCGGGCATGCTTACGACTTTCACTCGCACCTGCCATCCAAAATATCGCATGAGTGTGTCCTTACCTCAGAGGCAATGGCCACGTGGTATTGTCGCTAGACTAATAATCCAGAAATTCAGCTAATGTTCTGGGGACCCAGGTTCAAATCCCACCATGGCAGTTGGTGGAATTTGAATTCAACAAAAAATATCTGGAATTAAAAGTCTAATGATGACCACGAAACCATTGTCGATTGTCAGAAAAAGCCATCTGGTTCACTAATGTTCTTTAGTGAAGGAAATCTGCTGTCCTTACCTAGTCTGGCCTACATATGACTCCAAAGCCACAGCAATGTGGTTGACTCTGAACTGCCCTCGGGCAACTAGGGATGGACAATAAATTCTGGCGAGCCAGTGACGCCCATGTTCTATGAATGAATAAAGAAAAAAGAGTCCTCTGCCTTGAATGCTGGGGGTGAGGCCCATGTGTAGGCTGTAATGACCGATCTGTTCAGTGCATCGTGTATATGCTTGGTCTGGTTAATTGTGATGGTAACCAGGAGGTTACTGGTTAATAGCATCCATATCACTTCCATCCATTTTCAGTGTGGCCCTCGCCAAAAGACAAGGGCATCAGTGCAGGCATTATAAGCATGCACCGGGAGTATGTCGAGTTGGCAGATTCAGTACTTAACAGTACTTTGATGCCAGAATTGTCATTTTCAACTCCGTCACTGTAGTTAATGCAATCTGTTAAACATGCACAATATGTTCAAAGCAATAAAGGAATCCTATTAGCAGATGCAAGAACAATTGAAGTTTGGTTGTCTATTACTTTCTTCTGCTTAAGTGTTTGGAAGTATTGAGTGGAGGAGTTGCTTAAAGTTGAAGAGTGATGCTGCAATTGGGGGAGGCCAAGGTTGATGCTGGAGGTGGGAAAGGCCTTGGTTCCTACTGCAAGTTGGGTTGCCTACTGTGATAAATGTACTCTTGGAGAATTTATCACATGACTTTCTCCCATGCTCCAGTCAATAATCAGCCAACGCATCCATCCTTGTGATATACTGCCTTCTGAAGCCAGTTGGAAAGCAAAACAAATTATTTCCCAATTGGATGATGCTCGACTGTCAGCCAAACAGCCTTTCCCCCTCCATTTTTAATCAATACTTTTATACCTGGTTGTGGCATGACTATAGAGTTTACATCTATAGTCTACATCTACCGTGGGCGGCATGGTGGCACAATGGTGGGCAGACACACATGCACACAAGAAAAGATTATTTTTAGAGATGTAACATGCACTTAGATAATTAACAGAGTAACAAGAAACAGGTCACTTATTTTTAATCAGTCCTTTAAGATGGAGTTGAAGAAGCATTGCAAGCTTGAAGGATTCTCTCTCTTTGTTTTTGGAGATTGGAGCATCTATCTAGAAGAAAAGTAATTTTTCAGTTGAGATGAATTAGCCCCCTTTTTTGTTGCCTGAGATAACTGACATTTTCTGCTTCATTGGGTGTGATCCCTCTGTGCTTCTGATTGATTGTATTCCCATCACCAAACCAGTTACAGTTAGATTTTAACATTTAAGAAAAACTTGGACGGGTTCATGGATGAGAGGGGTGTGGAGGGATATGGTCCAAGTGCAGGTCAGTGGGACTAGGCATAAAATGGTTCGGCACAGACAAGAAGGGCCAAAAGGCCTGTTTCTGAGCTGTAATTTTCTATGGTTCTATGGTTCTAGATCACTGGAAAAACTTTATTTGATATTCCATCTTCTTGGGGCCAACAGATCTGCTAGCCATTGTCCTTTAAATCTCTTCCATTGAAATGATGACGGACTGCCAATTTGCACCTGGAAAGCCCATTTGCATAATCAAGTAACTCCCTCGACATGTTGGCCTGAAGTTTTGCACAAATTGAGAGACTCACCATCTTTGTGAAAATGACATTGGAACCCAAATCTGGAAGGCCTGCCTCTGAACCTGGCTTCCACCATTTTCTCAGGGGGTTTAACGGGAGTAAATCGAACTTTCACATCAGTGGTTCATGGAGGCAGCTGCACATGAAAGTACAGCTGCCTTCAATCTGACCCTTTTGGAGAGGTGTGGTAGTCTTTTGGATATGGTCCTGGAACACCTTTGGGAGAGGTCAAGTGCCCTTTGGGATTGTTAACAGAGACATGATTTTGCATAAAAAGTGGATAAACCCATTGAAACTATCAGAATGCTGTCAAAGGGAGGTGTTAAGGCATTTAATTCCCCCTTTAAATATTTGAAAAAAACTGTCTGTAGTGTTGAAAAAAAATCCTTCTATTTTACGCTGTGTATTGATGTAAGTCTGAGGGTTATCATTATAGAATTAGAGCTGCAGGACTGATTTTGCAACTATCATCACACTCGGGTGCCAATCAGTTCACAGTTTGACAGACCCAAGTCCTTAAGTCTTTGAAGTGGAACTATGATGCATAACTTCCGATTTCTGGAAGCAGAGGGGTTCATGCCCAGGAGGTACCCCAGAAGATGTTTTGGGGGAACTACATGGAGGTCCCCATATAAGGACAACACAGCAAATCCGCAGCAAGTTCAAAGTTCCAATGGGCTATTACCCTGCAGTGCAAGCCATCTGATACATAGAACATAGAACAGTACAGCACAGAACAGGCCCTTCGGCCCACGATGTTGTGCCGACCTTCATCTGAAACCAAGATCAAGCTATCCCACTCCCTACCATCCTGGTGTGCTCCATGTGCCTATCCAATAACCGCTTAAATGTTCCTAAAGTGTCTGACTCCACTATCACTGCAGGCAGTCCATTCCACACCCCAACCACTCTCTGCGTGAAGAACCTACCTCTGATATCCTTCCTATATCTCCCACCATGAACCCTATAGTTATGCCCCCTTGTAATAGCTCCATCCTCCCGAGGAAATAGTCTTTGAACGTTCACTCGATCTATCCCCTTCATCATTTTATAAACCTCTATTAAGTCTCCCCTCAATCTCCTCCGCTCCAGAGAGAACAGCCCCAGCTCCCTCAACCTTTCCTCATAAGACCGACACTCCAAACCAGGCAGCATCCTGGTAAATCTCCTCTGCACTCTCTCCAGCGCTTCCACATCCTTCTTATAGTGAGGTGACCAGAACTGCACGCAATATTCCAAATGCGGTCTCACCAAGGTCCTGTACAGTTGCAGCATAACCCCACGGCTCTTAAACTCCAACCCCCTGTTAATAAAAGCTAACACACTACATGCCTTCTTCACAGCTCTATCCACTTGAGTGGCAACCTTTAGAGATCTGTGGATATGGACCCCAAGATCTCTCTGTTCCTCCACAGTCTTCAGAACCCTACCTTTGACCCTGTAATCCACATTTAAATTTGTCCGACCAAAATGAATCACCTCACATTTATCAGGGTTAAACTCCATTTGCCATTTTTCAGCCCAGCTTTGCATCCTATCTATGTCTCTTTGCAGCCTACAACACCCCTCCACCTCATCCACTACTCCACCAATCTTGGTGTCATCAGCAAATTTACTGATCCACCCTTCAGCCCCCTCCTCTAAGTCATTAATAAAAATCACAAAGAGCAGAGGACCAAGCACCGATCCCTGCGGCACTCCGCTAGCAACCTGCCTCCAGTCCGAAAATTTTCCATCCACCACCACCCTCTGTCTTCGATCAGATAGCCAGTTACCTATCCAATCGGCCAACTTTCCCTCTATCCCACACCTCCTTACTTTCATCATAAGCCGACCATGGGGGACCTTATCAAACGCCTTACTAAAATCCATGTATATGACATCAACCGCCCTACCTTCATCAACACACCTAGTTACCTCCTCAAAAAATTCTATCAAATTTGTGAGGCACGATTTGCCCTTCACAAATCCGTGCTGACTATCCCAGATTAATCCGCATCTTTCTAAATGGTCGTAAATCCCATCTCTAAGGACCTTTTCCATCAATTTACCAACCACCGAAGTCAGACTAACCGGTCTATAATTACCAGGGTCATTTCTATTCCCTTTCTTAAACAGAGGAACAACATTTGCCACTCTCCAGTCCTCTGGCACCATCCCCGTGGACAGCGAGGACCCAAAGATCAAAGCCAAAGGCTCTGCAATCTCATCCCTCGCCTCCCAAAGAATCCTAGGATACATTTCATCAGGCCCAGGGGACTTATCGACCTTCAGTTTATTCAAAACTGCCAATACATCCTCCCTCCGAACATCTATTTCCTCCAGCCTATTAGCCTGTAACACCTTCTCTTCCTGAAAAACATGGCCCCTCTCCTTGGTGAACACTGAAGAAAAGTATTCATTCATCACCTCGCCTATCTCTACTGATTCCATACACAAGTTCCCACCACTGTCCTTGACCGGCCCTAACCTCACCCTGGTCATTCTTTTATTCCTCACATAAGAGTAAAAAGCCTTGGGGTTTTCCTTGATCCGACCCGCCAAGGACTTCTCATGTCCCCTCCTAGCTCTCCTCAGCCCCTTTTTCAGCTCATTCCTTGCTAACTTGTAACCCTCAATCGAGCCATCTGAACCTTGTTTCCTCATCCCTACATAAGCTTCCCTCTTCCTTTTCACAAGACATTCCACCTCTTTCGTGAACCACGGTTCCCTCACTCGGCCATTTCCTCCCTGCCTGACAGGGACATACCTATCAAGTACACCCAGTATTTGTTCCTTGAAAAAGTTCCACTTTTCATCAGTGCCTTTCCCTGACAGTTTCTGTTCCCATCTTATGCCCCCTAATTCTTGCCTAATCGCATCATAATTACCTCTCCCCCAATTGTAAGCCTTGCCCTGCCGTCCGGCCCTATCCCTCTCCATTGCAATAACAAAAGACACCGAATTGTGGTCACTATCTCCAAAGTTCTCTCCCACAACCAAATCTAACACTTGGCCCGGTTCATTTCCCAGTACCAAATCCAATGTGGCCTCACCCCTTGTCGGCCTATCCACATATTGTGTCAGGAAACCCTCCTGCACACACTGCACAAAAAGTGCCCCATCCAAACTATTCGACCTACAAAGGTTCCAATCAATATTTGGAAAGTTAAAGTCCCCCATGACAACTACCCTGTGACCCCCACACGTATCCATAATCTGCTTAGCAATTTCTTCCTCCACATCTCTATTACTATTTGGGGGCCTATAGTAAACTCCTAACAACGTGACCGCTCCTTTCCTGTTTCTAACTGCAGCCCATATTACCTCAGTGTGCATATCCCCCTCAAAGTGCTTTTCCGCAGCCGTTAAACTATCCTTGATTAACAATGCTACTCCTCCACCTCTTTTACCAGCTTCCCTACACTTACTGAAACATCTATACCCCGGAACGTCCAACAACCATTCCTGTCCTTGTTCTACCCACGTCTCCGTAATGGCCACAACATCGTAGTCCCAAGTAGCAATCCACGCCCCAAGTTCATCCACCTTGTTCCGGATGCTCCTTGCATTGAAGTAGACACACTTCAACCCACCTTCCTGTCTACCGGTACCCACCCTTGACCTTGATACCTTCCCCAATACCTCACCACCCTCAACACTGACTTCCGGACTACAACTCCTTTTCCCACTCCCCTGACAAATTAGTTTAAATCCCCCTGAAGAGCCGTAGCAAATTTCCCTCCCAGGATATTGGTGCCCCTCTGGTTCAGGTGCACCCCGTCCTGTTTGTAGAGGTCCCACCTTCCCCAGAACGTGTTCCAATTATCCACGTATCTGAAACCCTCCCTCCTGCACCATCCCTGCAACCACATGTTTAAGTGCACTCTCTCCCTGTTCCTCAACTCGCTATCACGTGGCACCGGTAGCGTACCAGAGATGACCACATGTTTTGTCTTTGCTCTCAGCTTCCAGCCCAGCTCCCGAAATTCCTGTTTTAAATCCCCGTCCCCTCTCCTACCTATGTCGTTGGTACCAATGTGTACCACGACTTGTGACTGTTTCCCCTCCCCCTTAAGAATCCGGAAAACACGGTCCGAGACGTCACGGACCCTGGCATCCGGTAGGCAACAAACCATCCTCGAGTCTCTTTTGCTGCCACAGAACCTCCTATCTATCCCTCTAACTAACGAGTCCCCAATAACTATTGCCCTCCCGCTCTCCTCCTTACCCTCCTGAGCCACAGGGACGGACTCAGTGCCGGAGATCCTCTCACTGCGGCTCACCACTGGTATGTCGTCCCCCTCAACCGTATCCAAAGCGGAATACTTATTGCTAAGGGGAACGACCACAGGGGATCCCTGCACCGACTGCTTCTTCCCAGCCCCTCTCACCGTCACCCATCTATTTTCATTCCGCGGAGTAACTGTATCCCTGAAGCTTCTGTCTATGGCCATCTCTGCATCCCTAATGATCCTAAGTTCCTCCAACTCCAGCTCCAGTTCCCTTACACGGTTTTGGAGGAGCTGCAGATGGATGCACTTCTCACAGGTATAATCAGCAGGGACACTGACGTCGTCCCTCACCTCGAACATAGTGCAAGAGGAACATTGCACTGCCTTCACACCCATCCCCTCTAGGTACCTTGCCAGTACCAGGTAGAAACAGCAAAAAATGAATTAACTCACCCCTGCTCAAGCCCTGTGAGCCAAAGCCCTACAGCTTTCACTCTGCCTCCTGCTCACTCTGCTGCCCGCTAACGATGCTGCCCGCTCAAAAGTGCGGCCTACTTTTAAACCCTCCAAAAACCTTCCCAGACTCCTGCTGGGCCCACTTCCTGTTTTAAAAAAAACCTCCGATTTTTTACACAAATTTAACTTAAAATAAATAAATAAATGTAGTGAACAAACCAACTGCCTTCTCCTCAGCCTGGTCCTGTGGAACAATGAGGCTGAAAACTGCAAGTTAAGCACTTTTAAACCCTCCAAAAACCTTCCCAGACTCCTGCTGGGCCCACTTCCTGTTTTAAAAAAAACCTCCGATTTTTTACACAAATTTAACTTAAAATAAATAAATAAATGTAGTGAACAAACCAACTGCCTTCTCCTCAGCCTGGTCCTGTGGATACTTTGATTTAAATCTCTTAGCAAAATAGTTACCCAGGAAAAGGTATTGCAGTGTAAGTAAAAAGGAGTGGAGTGGCAATCTGACTGTGATTGCCACTCCTTGAAAGTTCTGACCCTATGACTACAAATGCTTGTTCTTATAAGCACTTAAAGGAGGGTTTTTTTCATAGTGAATTAATCAGTAGAGACTTAAGAGCTTTATTTATTCTCAGCATGGGTCCTGAGGTCTTCTCATGATAGATAGTAAGAGAGTTGGCATGGATGCTATAAAGGCGAAGGATGGTGGGTGGGGTCAGATGACCTCATTTGATGATCCTTCTGCCATATGATCTCTTCTCATAGCTATAATTGTTTCTTTAATCAATATTGTGCCCACCCTCCTTATATCTCCCTAGCTTGTCTGAAAATCCTATAACCCGAGACATTATGATGCCATTTCTACCCTTCTTTCATCTCAGTAGTGTGGTAAACCACTGTTAGCTTATTGCCTGTGTGTGTGTGTGTGTGTGTGTGTGAGACATGCCTGGGCATGCCACTGCCGGCCCTGCCTCAGACTCCTCCCCCACCTCCCCCCCGGTCCAGGTATAAAGGTGACTGCTCCCAACCCCCCTGCCTCAGTCGCTGGACCAGTTCATCAGCATGGGTGTGCTCCAAGTCTTTTGTGAATAAAAGCCTATTTGTTCTTGCATACAAACAAGTCTTTGCTTGATTGATAGTGCATCAATTTTATTCACAAAAAGTTTTGGGATGGAGCCCGATAGATTAGAATTGGATCCTCAAGCCGTAGGAGCCTCTAACAGCCTCGATCACTGGCTGCGATGTTTCGAAACTTTCCTCACCGCCTCCGTCGTCCGGACTGAAACCGACAAGCTACACGTGCTCCACGCCCGGGGAAGCGATCAAGTATTCTCGATGATTAGAGACGCTGAAACTTACGAGGATGCGATCGAACTTTTAAAAGGCCAGTACAACAAACAGACTAATGTAATCTACGCCAGACATCTTCTGGCTACTCGCAGACAACAGCCAGGAGAATCGGGCGACCAATTCCTGCATGCGTTGCGAGCACTTGGCAGGGCCTGCAACTGCAAGGCCGTAACAGCCGCCCAAAACACTGAGAACTTAATCAGAGATGCCTATGTCACGGGTATCAGTCAAACTATATCCGACAACGACTGCTGGAACAGGGTGGGCTGGATCTACAAAAGACTGTAGCGCTTGCCGACTCGTTAGAGGTGGCCTTCCGTAATCTTGAGGCCTACACCTCCGACCATGGGGGCGCATCATGGACGCCGCAGTCGCCGCCACCTCTGTACTCAGGAGGGCCGCAAGCCTATGCCACGCCACGTCCCACCAATGACCCGACCGCTGCGGCAGTCTCTGGAGGCCCGAAGTGCTACTTCTGCGGCCTGGGGAAGCACCCCCGACAACACTGCCCGGCAAAGGATGCGATCTGCTCCGGGTGTGGAAAGAAGGGCCATTACACGAAGGTATGCAGGGCGAAGTCGACCTCCAAGCCCAGTAGCGCCGCATGCGACCCGCCATCTTGGACGCCTTCAGCCGCGTGTGAGCCGTGCGGGCCGCCATCTTGGACGCCTTCAGCCACGCCGCAAAATCCAACGGTGGCTTCGGTTACGCTGGACCAATCCAGGCCTCACCAACTCGCCAGGTCCATGATGGACATCGAGGTAAACGGTGGCACTACAAACTGTTTATTTGACTGTGGGAGTACGGAGAGCTTCATTCACCCTAACACAGTGAGTCGCTACACCCTGTCAGTACTGCCAGAGAAGCAAACGATCTCCATGGCTTCAAAGTCCCACTCGGTGGATGTCCTCGGGTACTGCGTGGCGACCCTGACTGTACGGGGCACAGTGTACAAAAACTTCAGGCTCCTCGTGCTGCCACAACTCTGCGCTGCCGTACTCCTGGGGCTAGATTTCCTGAGTCACCTTCAGAGTGTCACCATGGAGTATAATGGGCCTTTTCCCCCGCTCTCTGTTTGCAATCTCCAGTTCTTAGATCGCCCACCGCGCACCACCTGCAGCCTCTCGACCCTTAAAGTCGCCCCTCCCTCACTGTTTGAAAATCTCACCCCCGACTGCAAGCCCATCACCACCAAGAGCAGACGGTACAGTGCTGAAGACAGGGCTTTTATCAGGTCCGAAGTACAACGGCTCCTAGGGGAGGGGATCATCGAGGCCAGTACCAGCCCCTGGAGAGCCCAAGTAGCAGTTGTTAAGACTGGGGAGAAACATCGCATGGTCATTGACTACAGTCAGGCCATTAACCGCTACACGCAGCTGGACACATACCTCCTTCCCCGCATATCTGACATGGTTAATCAGATTGCGCAATATCGGGTGTTCTCCACCGACTTAAAATCTGCATACCACCAGCTCCCTATCCGCCCGGAAGACCGCCAGTATACTGCCTTCGAGGCGGATGGCCGCCTCTATCACTTCCTTAGGGCCCCCTTCGGCGTCACCAACCGGGTCTCGGTTTTCCAGCGTGAGATGGGCCGAATGGTAGACCAGAACGGGTTGCGGGCCACCTTCCCATACCTGTATAACGTCACCATCTGCGGCCTTGATCAGCAGGACCACGACGCCAACCTCCACAAATTCCTTCACACCGCCACACTCCTAAATCTGACCTATAATAAGGAGAAGTGCGTATTCCGCACACGCCGCCTCACCATCCTTGGTTGTGTTGTGGAAAACGGGGTCATCGGTCCCGATCCCGACCGCATGCGTCCCCTCCTGGAACTTCCCCTCCCCACCAGCCTCAAAGCACTGAGGAGATGCCTGGGCTTCTTCTCGTATTACGCCCAGTGGGTCCCCAATTATGCGGATAAAGCCCGTCCGCTCATCAAATCCACCTCTTTTCCCCTGACAGCAGAGGCCCGCCTGGCCTTCGACCGCATCAAAGCAGACATCGCGTAGGCCACGATGCACGCTGTAGACGAATCCATCCCGTTCCAGGTGGAGAGCGATGCGTCTGACTTCGCCCTAGCCGCCACCCTTAACCAGGCGGGCAGACCCGTGGCCTTCTTCTCACAAACCCTCCATGGCCCTGAAATTTGACACTCCTCTGTCAAGCCATAGTGGAAGCTGTACGGCACTGGCGCCACTACTTAGCTGGTAAATGATTCGCCCTACTCACGGACCAACGGTCGGTTGCATTCATGTTTAACAACATGCAGCGGGGCAAGATCAAAAATGATAAAATATTGAGGTGGAGAATCGAGCTTTCCACCTACAATTACGACATCTTATACCAGCCCGGGAAGCTCAATGAACCCCCAGACGCCCTGTCCCGGGGAATATGTGCCAGCTCACAAATAGACCAATTGCAGACTCTCCACATCGACCTCTGCCACTCAGGGGTCACCAGGTTTTTTCACTTCATTAAAGCCCGTAACCTGCCCTACTCCATTGAGGAGGTCAAGTCTATAACCAGACACTGCCAGATCTGCGCAGAGTGCAAGCCGCACTTCTTTCAGCCAGACAGAGCACACCTCATAAAGGCCACCCGCCCTTTCGAACGCCTAAGCGTCGACTTCAAAGGCCCCCTCCCCTCTTCTGACCGCAACATATACTTCCTCAAAGTCATTGACGAATATTCACGTTTCCCCTTCGCTATTCCCTGCCCGGATATGACCTCGGCCACGGTTGTCAGGGCCCTGTTCTGTTTCCCTAGCTATATCCATAGCGACCGGGGATCCTCCTTTATGAGTCTTGAGCTGCGACAGTACCTGCTCTCCAAAGGCTTAGCCTCGAGTAGGACCACCAGCTACAACCCCAGGGGGAACGGACAGGTAGAGAGGGAGAACGCGACAGTCTGGAAGGCTGTTTTACTAGCTCTGAGGTGTAAAGGTCTTCCAGGCACCTGCTGGCAAGAGGTCCTCCCTGATGCACTACACTCGATTAGATCACTCCTTTGCACAGCTACCAATGCTACCCCTAATGAAAGAATATTTGTTTTCCCCAGGAAGTCCTCCTCGGGGACCTCACTACCATCGTGGCTGGCGTCCCCAGGCCCTGTCCTTGCTCCGGAAGCACGTGAGGACCCATAAGTCGGACTCCCTGATCGAAAGGGTCCAGGTCCTCCACGCCAACCCCCAATACGCCTATGTGGCGTACCACGACGGGCAGAAGGACACAGTCTCCATTCGAGACCTGGCACCTGCAGGTGCCCCAGGGACCACATCGACCCACAACCCCACATCCCCAACCCCCGTATACAGCACGCCTGAGCCCCAGGAGCCGCCACCACGCACCCGACAATCGGAAGGGACTACAGACGACTCGAGCGACTACGGCCTGGCGCCTGAACCAACACCGCGGCCACCGGAACCAACACCACAACCGGCACTACGGCGGCCGCAGTGGCAGATCAAGCCCCCAGAGAGACTGAATTTGTAAATTTGTAATTCTGTAAATATCGTTCCACCCACCTCACCCCCGCCGGACTCTTTTTTTAAAAGCAGGGGGTGAATGTGGTAAACCACTGTTAGCTTATTGCCTGCGTGTGTGTGTGAGACATGCCTGGGCATGCCCCTGCCGGCCCTGCCTGAGACTCCTCCCCCCCTGGGTCCAGGTATAAAGGTGACTGCTCCCAACCCCCCTGCCTCAGTTGCTGGACCAGTTCATCAGCATGTGTGTGCTCCAAGTCTTTTGTGAATAAAAGCCTATTTGTTCTTGCATACAAACTAGTCTTTGCTTGATTGATAGTGCATCAAGTAGTAACTATACCACACTCCTTATGTCAATCTGTCCTCTCAGCTCATTGTCTTTAATCTCTGGACCACTTGCATTGAAGTATGTGCCATTTGGTACGACCACACTTGTCTATTTTCTTGTCTTTGTTTCCTCTGCCTTATAAACATGCTTACTGCCTTTCATTTCCAACATTTTCCCCCCATTAATACAACCTCAGGCCCTCAGGCTCCCAGCTCCCTGCCTAGCTACTGTAAACCACCCCCTGCTCCCCTCCCCCACCTACCAAACAGCCAGTAGTAAACCCCCGTGGAAATATAGGAGCCTTTCAGTCCCTAAACCCTGCTCCTCCATTCAATATGATCATACCTGATCTTCTCTCTGAATGCCATACTCCTGCTATGTCCCCATACCCCTTGGCATGTTTAGTGTCTAAATGTCAATTTATTTCCTTCTTAAGTAATTTGGCCTCCACAGCCTTCGTGAGAAAGAATTCCACAGGTTCACCACCCTCAAAATGAAGAAATTTCTCCCCATCTCAGTCCCAAATGGCCGAACCTGTATTCTGAGACTATGAGGCCTTGTTCTAGACTCGCCAATCAAAGGAGACATCATCCCTGCATCTAGTCTGTCTAACCCTGTCAGAATGTTATACATTTCATAATTTCATAATGAAAATTCGTAAGAAAGATAGAACAGGAGGTAAGAGAGGAGGGGGAGTTGCACTTTTGATTAGGGAAAACACCACGGCAGTACTGAGAGGGGATATATCCAAGGGTTCGCCCACTGAGTCTATATGGGTAGAACTGAGAAATAAGAAGGGGGAAATCACTTTGATAGGCTTGTACTATAGGCCTCCAAATAGTCAGTGGGAAATTGAGGGGCAAATATGTAAGGAGATTACAGATAGCTGCAAGAAAAATAGGGTGGTAATAGTAGGGGATTTTAACTTTCCCAACATTGACTGGGACAGCCATGGTATTAGAGGGTTGGATGGAGAGAAATTTGTTGAGTATATTCAGGAGGGATTTCTCATTCAGTATGTGGATGGCCCGACTAGAGAGGGGGCAAAACTTGACCTCTTGGGAAATAAGGAAGGGCAGGTGACAGAAGTGTTAGTGAGGGATCACTTTGGGACCAATGACTATAATTCCATTAGTTTTAAGATAGCTATGGAGAACGATAGGTCTGGCCCAAAAGTTAAAATTCTAAATTGGGACAAGTACAATTTTGATGATATCAGACAGTAACTTTCAAAAGTTAATTGGGGGAGTCTGTTGGCAGACAAAGGGATGTCTGGTAAGTGGGAGACTTTTGAAAGTATGTTAACCAGGGTTCAAGGTAAGCACATTCTTCTTAGAGTGAAGGGCAAGGCTGGTAGAAGTAGGGAACCCTGGATGACTTGGGATATTGAGGCCCTGGTCAAGAAGAAGAAGGAGGCACATGACATGCATAGGCAGCTGGGATCAAGTGGATCCTTTGAAAAGTATGGAGGGTGTGGAAGTAGAGTTAAGAGAGAAATCAGGAGGGCAAAAAGGGGACACGAGATTGCTTTGGCAGATAAGGCAAAGGGGAATCCAAAGAGATTCTACAAATACATAAGGGGAAAATGAGTAACTAGGGAGAGAGTAGGACCACTTAAGGATCAACAAGGTCATCTATGTGCGGATCCACAAGAGATGGGTGAGATCCTAAATGAATATTTGTCATCAGTATTTACTGTTGAGAAAGGCATGGATGTTAGGTAACTTGGGGAAATAAATAGTGATGTCTTGAGGAGTATACATATAACAGAGAAGGAGGTGCTGGAAGTCTTAAAGCACATCAAAGTAGATAAATCCCCAGGACCTGATGAAGTGTATCCCAGGATGTTGTGGGAGGCTAGGGATGAAATTGCGGGTCCCCTAGCAGAGAAATTTGAATCATCGACAGGTAAGGTGCCTGAAGATTGGAGGGTGGCAAATGTGCCTTTGTTTAAGAAGGACTGCAGGGAAAAGCCTGGGAACTACAGGCCAGTGAGCCTCACATCTGTAGTGGGTAAGTTATTAGAAGGTATTCTGAGAGACAGGATCTACAGGCATTTAGAGAGACAGGGATTGATTCAGGGGAGTCAACATGGATTTGTGAGTGGAAAATCATGTCTCACAAATTTGATTGAGTTTTTTGAAGGGGTAACCAAAAAGGTGGATGAGGGCAGTGCAGTTGATGATGTCTATATGGACTTTAGCAAGGCCTTTGACAAGGTACCGTATGGTAGGTTGTTGCATAAGATTAAATCTCACGGGATCCAGGGTGAGGTAGCCAAATGGATACAAAATTGGCTTGATGACAGAAGACAGAGGGTGGTTGTAGAGGGTTGTATTTCAAACTGGAGGCCTGCGACCAGCGGTGTGCCTCAGGAATCGGTTATCGGTCCACTGTTATTTGTCATTTATATTAATGATTTGAATGAGAATTTAGGAGGCATGGTTAGTAAGTTTGCAGATGACACCAAGATTGGTGGCATAGTGGACCGTGAAGAAGGTTATCTTGGATTGCAGTGGGATCTTGATCAATTGGGCCAATGGGCTGACGAATGGCAGATGGAGTTTAATTTAGATAAATGTGAGGGATGCATTTTGGTAGATCGAACCAGGGTAGGACTTCGTCAGTTAATGGTAGGGTGTTGGGAAGAGTTATAGAACTAAGGGATCTCGGGGTACATGTTCATAGCTCATTGAAAGTGGAGTCACAGGTGAACAGGGTGGTAAAGAAGGCATTCGGCATGCTTGGTTTCATTGGTCAGAACATTGAATACAGGAGTTGGGACGTCTTGTTGAAGTTGTACAAGACATTCGTAAGGCCACACTTGGAATTCTGTGTACAATTCTGGTCACCCTATTATAGAAAGGATATTATTAAACTAGAATAAATGCAGAAAAGATTTACTGGGATACTACCATGACTTGATTGTTTGAGTATAAGGAGAGGCTGGATAGACAGGGGCTTTTTCTCTGGAGCATAGGAGGCTGAGGATGATCTTATCAAGGTCTATATAATAATGAGGGGCATAGATCAGCTAGATAGTCAATATCTTTTCCCAAAGGTAGGAGAGTCTAAAACTAGAGGGCATAGGTTTAAGGTGAGAGGGGCAATTTTTTCACACAGAGGGTAGTGAGTGTCTGGAACAAGCTGCCAGAAGCGGGTACAATTTTGTCTTTTAAAAAGCGTTTAGACAATTACATGAGTAAGATGGTTATCAAGGGATGTGGGCCAAATGTGGGCAATTGGAACTAGCTTAGTCATTTTAAAAAAAGGGCGGCATGGACAGGTTGGGCCGAAGGATCTGTTTCCATGCTGTAAATCTCTATGACTCTATCTCCCCTCTCATTCTTCTAAACTCCAGTGAATATAGGCCTAGTTGACCCAATCTCTCTTCATACGACAATCATGTCATCCCAGGATTTAGTTTGTTGAAACTTCACTGCACTCCATCTATGGCAAGTATACCCTTTCTTAGGTAAATATTTCAACACTGCACACAATACTCCAGGTGTGGTTTCACCAAGGCCTTGTACAGCTGCGGTAAGACATCCTTGCTGCTGTATTTAAAACCGCTTGCAATGAAGACCAACAAACTATTTGCCTTCCTAACTGCTTGCTCCATCTATGTGCTTGTTTTCAGTGACCGGTGTACAAGGACACCTAGGTCCCTTTGTAAATCAACATTTCCCAATTTATCATGCTTTAAATAATATTCTGCCATTCTGTTTTTCATACTGAAATGGATAACTTCACACTTATTCACGTTATACTGCATCTGCCATGTATTTGCCCATTCACTCAACTTGTCCAAATCACCTTGAAGCCTCTTTACATCCTCTTTATCATTCACATTCCCACCTTGTTCAGTGTCATCAGCAAACTTGGAAGTATTAGATTTGGTTCCCACATCCAAATCGTTGATATATATTGTGAATAACTGAGGTCCAAGCACTGAACGCTGCAGTGTCCCAGTATTTACTGCCTTCCATTCTGGAAAAGGCCCATTTACCCCTACTCTTTTTCTTGTCTGCTAACCAATTCTCAATCTATGCCAATATATCACCTTCAATCCCACATGCTTTAATGTTGCACACTAGCCTCTCATTTGGGCCTTTGTGAAAAGCTTCCTGAAAATCCAAATTCAGCACATCCATTGATTCTCCCATATCTATATTAGTTACGTTCTCAAAAAACCTCCAGTAGGTTTGTCAAACATAATATCCATTTCATAAATCCATGTTAATTTTGTTTAATCCATTAATATTTTCAAAGTATCTAGTTGCCACATCCTTTATATAGACTGCAGTATTTTAGGCTAATGATGATAGGTGAAGATTACAAGGTTTGTAATTCCCTGTTTCCTCCCTCCTTTTTGTAAACAATAGGGTTGTAGGCAACCCTACAGTGTGCCAGGACTGTTCCAGAATCTACAGAATTTTGGAAGATGAAAACAAACAGATCCATTGTCTCCATGGCCATATCCTTTAGTACTCTGGTATGCATATTATCAGGTCCTGGGAATTTATCTGTTTTCAGTCCCATTAATTTCCCCAGCAGTATATTTTTACTAATACTTTAATTCCTCCTCCTCACTGGATCATTGATTCCCTAGTTATTTGTGTCTTCTTCTGTGAAGACAGAATTAAAATAGTTTTTTACTTGCTCTGCCATTTCCTTGTTCTCCATTATAAATTCTCTCATTTCAGACTGTATGGAACCTACATTTGTTACAACTAACCCTTTTCTTTTTGCATACTTATAGAAACTTTTACAGCTCACTTTTATGTTCCTTGCACGTTTACTCTCATGCTCTCTATTTTTCCCCTCTTAATCAGTCTCTTGGTTCTCCTTTGCTGAATTCTAAACTACTCCTAATCTTCAAGCTTACTACTTTTTCTTGCAATTTCATACGACACCTCTTTGGATCTTATACTATCCTTAATTTCCTTTGTTAGCTGTAGTTGGGCCACTTTTCCTGGTGCGTTTTTGCGCCAGTAAGGAATGTATAACTTTTGCAATTGTACCTTAAATGTTAGCTATTACCAACCACCATCATGCTTTTTAATGAAGTTCCCAATCTATCATAGCCGCTTCACCTCTCAAACCTTTGTAGTTTCCTTTGTTTAGATTTGGGAGCTTAGTTTCAGTTTGGACAACTTCACTTTCCATCCTAATGAAAATCTCTAATTATGGTCACTCTTTCCTAAAGGAACCCGTACAACAAGATTATTAATTAAGCCTTTCTCAATGCTCATTACCAAATCTAGGAAAATCTGTTTCCTAGTTGGTTCCTGGATGTACTGGTCTAAAAATTCATCTCATAACACACCACGAATTAATCAGGCGCAGTATTATTGCTAATTTGGTTTGCCCAATATATATGTAGATTAAAAGTAGCCATGATTACTGTAGCACTATTGTTACATGTATCTCTAATTTTCTGTTTAGCTCCGTCCTCTACCTTAACCCGACTGTTTAGAGGCCTATAGACAACTCCCATTAATGTTTCCACCCTTTGTTGCTTCTTAGCTCCACCCAGACTGATTCTATATCTTGATTTTCTGAGCCAATAATCTTTCTCACTAATGCATTGATTTCATCCTGTACTAACAATTCCAACTGACCTCCTTTTCCTTTTGGCCTGTCCTTCCTAAGTATCAAATATCCTTGGAAATTCCATCCTCAGACTTGGTGAACATGTAGCCATGCCTCCGTAATTGTAGTAATATTGCTCCTCAGAAAAGCAGCCAGTATAATCAAGGGAACCCACATACCCCGGAAATTCTCTCTTCCACCTTCTTCTATCAGGAAAAAGATACAAAAGTCTGAGGACACGTACCAACCGACTCAAGAATAGCTTCTTCCCTGCTGCCATCAGACTTTTGAATGGGTCTACTTCACAAGTTGATCTTTCTCTGTACCTTGGCTTTGACTGTAACACCACATTCTGCACTTTCTCCTTTCCTTCTCTATGTACGGTATGCTTTGCCTGTACAGCACGCAAGAAACAATACTTTTCACTGTATCCCAATATATGTGACAATAAATAAAATAAAATCAAATACATCTATTTGCATTGTTAATTTGTCTGTCTTATTGTAAATGCTCTGTGCATTCAGATGCAGTGTCTTTTAAGACGTGTTTTTTTTTACATTTTTACACCTTTTCTGTATTTATAGCCCTATTCACTGCAAGCTCTTGTTTCCTTTACCTTTCACTTACGTTTTTTAACTCTTCTATCATTTATTTCTATCTTTGTTCCCTCTCTTGTGTTTCCTGCTCAGGTTCCATTCTTTGCTAGTCTAGTTTAAACTCTCCCCATAGTACTTACAAATACCCCAGCGAGAATATTGGTCCCAGTCCTGCTGGGATGCAACTGTCCAACTTGTACAGGTCTCGATATCCTCAAAATTGGGCCCAGTGCTGCAGAAATTTAAATCCCTCCCTCCATCTCTTCAGGCACACATTCATTTGGTCTAGTCTCCTATTCCTGATCTTGCTAACATGTGGTACTGGGAATAATCCTGAGATTACTACCTTTGAGATCCAGCCTTTTAATTTATTTCCTAACTCACTATGATTTGCTTGCAGGACCTCGTCTCTCTTTTTGTTGGTATTGTTGTTGGTATTGATATGGACAATGACCTCTGGCTGTTCACACTCTACCCTTTAAAATGTCCTGCAGCCACTCAGTGACATCCTTAACCTTGTTGCTCTCAAACTCTTCCCCCACCACCCCCCTGTGCAGTTGAGCCACTCACAATTCTATAGGCATGGATTTTGCTGCTTTCCCCTGAAAACCACCTCCCCTAGAAGCATCCAAAACTGAAAATCTGTTAAAGAGGGAGATGGACTCAGAGATTCTTGCACTTCCTGCATAGTGCTTTACTCTGTCTGGCAGTCACCCATTCCCTTCTGCACCTTACTGTAATGCTTTCGGCAAAGATCTGAGCATTGTGAATGTCCGTAGTCGCTCCATTTGCAATTCCAGATATGAAAGGCGGATTTCAAGTCGCTGCAGCTGGTGACACTTTCTGCACACATGGTTGCCCTGGACACTGGAAGCATCCCTGACTTCCCACATCGCACAGGATGAGTATTTCTCATGGCTAAGCTGCCCAACCATGACTTGCCCTTAACTTTATCCCTTTACTTTTAAATCTTCTGGTTTAAAGAATATTAAACATGTACTCAGGACTTCACTTTACTACTTCTACTTTAAAACCAAGCTTGTCCAGGGTACAGCCCATGGGCTGGATGCAGCACCCGAAGCCCCCTGTGAGGCCCCACTCCAGTTTCCAAAATTCCTGTCAAAGTGGTGTGTTTCAGTGGAGGAATCTGCATCAAGTTGCTCCTCCAATCACTGGTCTGTTTCTCTCTTGCGTTTGCTTCTAATTGCCTGACTAATAAGTCTATTAGCAGCAAATGAGGGAGAGAAATCATTCCTGATTGAAGGAGCAGCAAACACCAGCATTGGAAAGTATGTTGAGGCCTTTCTGGCCAAGGGAACTGTAATGATGCATGCTCACAGGCTTTGTCAGGAATACAAAAGGTATTTATTAATAAGTTAAAACTATACAGAGGCTAGTGTGTGTGTGTGATTGACTTTGGGTGTACGTGTGGGAGTGGCAGACTGTATGTGTGTGTGTGGGAGTGGTGGATTGACTACCAGTCTGTGGGAGTGGCAGATTGACTGGGCTGTGTGTGTGGGAGTGGCAGACTAACTCGGTGTGTGTGTGGGAATGGCAGACTGACTGGGTGTGTGTGTATGTGGGAGTGACAGACTGAATGGGAGAATGTTTGTGGGCGTGGCAGACTGGCTGGGAGTGTATCTGTGTGAGAGTGGCAAACTAAGTGACTGTGTGTGTTAGGGTGAGAGTGGATCTGCCTTATGCCCAGTCTCAGATTTCTCAATCACTCTCACCACCACACAGCAACCGGTACATATGCTACCATTCGCACTCACCCAGTCACATGCACTGACCTTCTCACACTCTCTATCACTTACTATTTTTTTAACTGAACAATTACTGCTATGACTTTTCCATGCTTTTCCTCAGCAATTGTTTCAGCAAAGAAAGAGGCCCTTCAGCCTATTATGTCTGCGCTAGCCATCAAGCATCTGACTCCATTCTAATTCCAATTCCAGCCCATGGTCCATAGCCTTGTATGCTATTAGCGTTTCAAGTGCTCATCCAAATGCCTCTTAAATATTGAGTGTTTCTGCCTGTACCACCCTTTCAGACAGTGAGTTCCAAATTTCCACACCACCCCTCTGGGTGGAACGGTTTTCCTCACATACCCTCTAAATCTCCCACCCCTTACCTTAAATCTATACCCACGGTTATTTACCCTATATTGAGGGGAAAAGTTTGTTCCTGTCCGTGTCCCTCATAAATTTGTACACATCAATCAGATCCCCCTCAGTCTTTCTGTTCTAAGGAAAACAACCCCAGCCTAACTAGCCTCTCTTCATAGCTGATACGCTCCAGTCCAGGCAACATCCTGGTGAATCTCCTTTGCACCCTTTCTAGTGCAATCACATCCTTCCCATAGTGTGGTGACCAGAACTGCACACAGTACTCTAAATGTGACCTAAGAGCATTTTATACAGCTCCATCATAACCTTCCTACTCTCATATTGCATGCCTCAGTTAATAAAAGCAAGTAACCCATATACCTTCTTAACCATCTTATCTACCTGTCATGCTGCCTTCATGGATTTTTGGACATGCACCGCAAGATTCCTCTGTACTTCCTAGTGTCCCACTGTTCATTGTGTATTCCCAAAATGCACCACCTTACACTTTTCAGGATTAAATTCCATTTGTCACTGCCCTGACCATCTGACCACCTTGTCGATATTGTCCTGTAATCTAAGGCTTTCCTCCTCACTATTTACCACACCACTGATTTTTGTGTCATCTGTGAACTTACTGATCATATCTCCCACATTCACATCTAGAAACATAGAAACTAGAAGCAGGAGTAGGCCATTTGGCCCTTTGAGCCTGCTCCACCATTCATTTTAATCATGGCTGATCATCGAATTCAATATCCTGATTCTCTCTTCCCCGCATATCCCTTGATCCCTTTAGCCCCAAGAGCTATATTTAATTTCTTCTTCAAGTCAGATAACGTTTTGGCCTTAACTACATTCTGTGGTAGTAAATTCCACACATTCACCACCCTCTGGATGAAGAAAATTCTCCTCCCCACAGTTCTAAAAGGTTTACCCCTTATCCACAAACTATGACCCCTAGTTCTGGATTCCCCCACATTGGGAACATTCTTTCTGAATCTACCCTGTCTAACATTGTTAGAATTTTATAAGTTTCTATGAGATCCCCTCTCACTCTTCTAATCTCCAGTGAATATAATCCAACTTAGTCTCTCCTCATATGACAGACCTGCCAAGGATTCAGCACTGATCCCTGAGGTATACAGTGGACATAAACTCCCACTCAAGAAAACAACCTTCGACCATCACTCTTTGCCTCCTGCCATAAAGCCAATTTTGGATCGATTTGCCAAATTACCTGCTTGATCGGTCTCCCATGCAGGACCTTACCAAAAGCCTTACTGAAGTCTATGTAGGCAATATCTACACACATCTCATCTGAGCCTGGGGCTTTATCCGTTTTTAAACCCACTAAAACTGCAAACAACTCCTCCCTCTTAATAGTAATCTGGGGGATTTTTACAGTAACTTCAGTTTAAAGTTTATTTATTATTATCACAAGTAAACTTACTTTAACACTGCAATGTTATTCTTGCAGTGTTAAAGTAAACCTACTTGTGATACTAATAAATAAACTTGAAAAAACTTCAATTATTTTACAACCCTCCTCCCTACTTTCTATACCTACATCATCCTTCTCCAAAGTGGATACAGATGCAAAATATTCATTTAATACCTCACCTACGTCTTTCAGCTATACATACAGATTGCCGCTTTAGACCCTAATGGGCCCTATTATTTATCTGATTATACTTTTGCCCTTAATATACTTATAAAATACTTTGGATTTTCCTTTATTTTGTCCGTTAGTGTTTATTCATGTCCCTTCTTCACTCTCCTAATTACTCCTCTGGGGCATCCACTGTTTTGAGCCCCCTGTCTCTACCATAGCCTCCCTTTCTTTCATTATTCAATCCTGTATATCCCTTGACATTAATGGTCCCACCCTTTATCTTTATGGGAACATGTTGGCCCTGTACTTTCTCTATTTCCTTTTTGAATGACTCCCACTGCCTAATATTGGTTTCCTTGAAACCTGAGCTTTTTAAAAAAAATTCAATTCATTGTTGTGCCAGTCTTCGTCTTTCTGAAATTTACTCACTGTCCCTTGAGTCAGCGAAATATGCAAATATGGCCTCAAAGCTAAAGGGTTGGACAAGCCTGATTTAAGTGCGACTTAATCTTAACTAAACACCAATTTTTACTTTAACGACTGAATAGCAGAAATACACATCAGGTACTATTTACCAAGGCTGTTGCTCCTCCCATGCTCACTCCCAGTCCTGTTCAATTTACCCGTGTTTCCATTGTGATGACACTCTTGGATGTTTTCAAAAATGACAATTTTTGTGCAGCATTTCAACTCCTGATCTCCTCAAGGCTGAAGCAGATTTTTTCTTTGCAAAATCAGAGAATCCCTCCAGTGCAAAAGGAAGCCATTTAGCCCATCGAATCTGCATTGACTATCTAACAGAGCATCCCCGTAGCCCCGTGTATTTACTTCTCCACTCCTTTAACCTACACATCTTGGGACAATAAGGGACAATTTAGCATGGCCAATCCATCTAACCTGCACATGGGAAGAAACCAGAGCACCTGGAGGAAATCCAAGCAGACACGGGGAGAATATGCAAACTCCATATAGACAGTCACCCAAGGCCAAAATTAAACCCAGGTTCCTGACATTGTGAGACAGTAGTGCTGACCACTGTGCCACCGTGCTGCATATAAAAACTGAAATACACATTACAAAACATTTCAAATAGTTATGGTTATAACAGTAAAGTGCAATGATATTTATATTTTCTCCAGAGATCAAGACACACTCCGAGATGCTTCAGTTCAGTAATGAGGACATTACATACATTACATTACATATATTGCAATATTCTAATTCTTTTCAAACAATTGATAATCAATTCAGTAAAGTTATATGCATTTAGAATTAAGCACTTTGCCCAAGGGGTTTTACCCAGTTACCAGCCCCTCGGTCTACATTAGCTGAAAGGCCTTACATGGTGACCTTTCCCCATTGCGTCTTGGCAGCGGCTGTCCCAAGTGTGGTCCTCAGCACACAGTCCAAGACGTTGGAATGTGTCAGGGTGCACCACTCAGTCGGGGGCAATTCTTTGCACTGGAAGATCAACACGTTTCGGGCAGACAAAACAGCATTTTTCACCGAGTTGATGATCCTCCAGCAGCAGTTGATGTTTGCATCGGTGTACATCACTGAGAATAGCTCATAGAGCACAGAGTTCTGCGTCACAGAGCTGCTCAGGATGAACCTTGACAAATATCACTGCACTTCTCCCCAGACCTGCTTTGTAAAGACACATTCTACAAGGTGCTGTGCAACCGTTTCCTACCCCCCACAGCCACTTCAAGAGCAACATGCGGTGACGCAGATATATCAGATGCACAGATAGGATCTGACGGGGAGTGCCCTTCTAACCACCAACCATGCTAGGTCTTGGTGCTTGTTTGAAAGTTTTGCTGATGAGGCATTCTGCCAAATGACTCTGACAATCTGCTCAGGGAACCATCCGATAGGATCGGTCAGTCCGGTTCCCAAAGAACATGGCCTTGCTCTTGCCACGGTTTGCCTTGACTCCTGAGGCCAATTTGAACTGGTCACAAACATTCAGTAGCCTGTGCACCAACACTGCATCTGAACAGAAGTCGGTGATGAGGGTACAGGGGGATTTTGACCTGCGTGTCTCTGCTGCCTGGGATCACCTTATGCCTGAATCCTTCCTGATGGACTCAGCAAATATTCTATATAACACACAAACAGGATAGAGAAAGGACTGCCCTGCTTGATGCCAGATTGGACCTGAAAGCTTTCTGATACCCACCCATTAATTGAAACTGCACTACTGATGTTTGTGCAGAGCAGTCAGATCCAATTATGAATTCCCTCCCCAAACCCTATTTTGGTGGGTTTATTTGCAAAAATATACTTTATTCTCAGAATATCTGAAAGAACATTATAAACACTCCAAAATGGTCATCACACTAAATGCAGTAATATTCAGCTTCTTTACATACATAAGTTACACTCTGAAGTGTTTGAATACAGTCAAATAAACATTACAGGCATTTCAAAATGGTCATTACAAATGATGCATAGGTATTAGAAAGTTGTCTATATAGATCGAGTTGGACTCCGAAGTGCTTCAATACAACTGAGATACATCTAATATTCACTGTATACATTTAGTTAGTCATTCTGCTCCCCTCATTCACTGTGGTTGAAAGGTTTTAGACAGCAACCTTTCCCATTGCACCTCTGTGGCAACTGCCCCAAGCTTCAGTGCATCCCTCAGCATAATCCTAGGCTTTGGAATGTGCCAGTCTGCAACACTCGGTCGGGGACAACTCCTCGCAGCAGAAGACCAACAAGATTTGGGCAGAGCAAAGAGCATCTTTCACAGAGTTGATCATCCCCCACCAACAGCTGGTGTTTTTCTCTGAATGTGTCCGTGGGAACAGCCCGTAGAGCACAAAGTCAAGGAACTGCTCGGGATGAGCCTCGACTAGAACCACCTCATCTCTCTCCAGACCTTCTTTGCAAAGGCACATTTCACAAAGAGGTGGACAACAGTCTCTTCCCCACCACAGTCCTATTCGAGGGTAGCTTGCAGATGGGTTAAGACTCCAGACAAATAGGAAAGTTCTGACAGAGGGCCTTTCTCACCACCAGCCATGGTACATCTTAGTGCTTGTTTGAAAGTTCTAGTGATAAGGTATTCTGCCAAATGATTTCAGGGAGCCATCCGACAGGCTTCGTCATCTCCTTTTCTATAGGGCCTCTAGGACGTTCCGTGCAGACCACTACTTTGCAGAAACAGCAGCTTTGGCTTGCAGCCTGAACTGGGCTTATCTGCTGTTGTGAATCTGTCCTTGCATCCATTCAGGTATTGGGTTCTATACTGTCCTTGTGTCCCATAGGTACATTGTGGGGGATGTTATTGTCCTCATTACCCTCAATTGGAGATTCCGCACTGTGCTTGTGTCCCTCAGGTATGGGGTTCTATACTATCCTCGTATTCCTCAGCTGTGGGGTTCTATGCTGTCCTTGTATTCCTCAGGTGTGGTGTTCTATACTGTCCTTATATCCCTCAGATGTGGGGTTCAATACTGTCCTCATATCCCTCAGGTGTGAGGTTTTATACCATCCTCATGCCTCTCAAGCATCATGTTCTATAATGTTCTCTTGCCTCTCAGGAACTGACCTCGTGTCTGTACTTTCCTTGTGCAGCTCAGGTGCTGTGCTCCGCACGTATCCCTGTGCCTACCATTTGCCTCAGGCCAATAATTTCTTGTTGGCATGCCCTTACATTGCATTATTTATCTGGGGTACACTTGGTGACAGTCCCTCTTTCCACTCTCCAGTCCTTGTTCCACATACCTGAGAAAGACGTCACTTTGAAATGGCTGTGTAGGGAAGGATTTAAAAATATGAACTACTGGTTGCACATACACAATGTTGCACTTCTCCAATGTTCAATATTACATTCTGCCTGATCGCAATTCATGGAATTAGGTCAATGAAATACATTCATTTGAAGACAGAAGGTTTGATCAGAATATATGGGGATCTTGTATATTTAAGCTAAGTGGCATGAGTCATGCTGACTGAACTTTTGTGGTGTAAATTCAGAAGTTGATCATCTGGGTCCTTTACTTTCTTGGAGGGGAATGGGTGGGGCATTCCCATAGTTTCGCGTTGAAATGTCAACCTTAAAATAGTTTTCAATGTGGTGAGAGGATAATATAGAATCACAGAATCAAACAACAAGTATGTTTGGCACTTGAGTGTCCAATATTGATAAAGTTTTGGGGGTTATCGGGGGAAGGATAAATGAAGCTGAGCACAGGTCCCCACTAACTGTAAATCCTCCACCGCACACTGGTGCCTTACAGAACCTTAGGATATCCTAAAGTGCTTTACAGGCAGTTCAGTGCTTTTGAGGTGTGGTCACTGTTGTAATCTCTGAAATTCAATAATGGGTTTGCCCTCAGTGAGTAGCTATGAATAACAGTGGGTAGATGACCAGACCATTTATTTTCAATGGTGGCCAAGGGATAAATATAGATTCAGATATTAGAGAGAATTCTCCCCACCCATATTCTTTAAATAGTACCAGGGGATCTTTTAGTAAAATCCATGACACACTTGGGAGCATCCTTGCTTCTATGTCAATAGGTTATAGGCTCAAACTCCACTGTGTGAACTTGAACATAAAAATCTAGGCTGAACCGTAGTGTAGCATTGAGGGAGTGAGACGCTAAGCTGAAGCTTTGACTGCGCTCTCAGGTGGATATAAAGGATCTCATGGAAATATTTTGAGAAAGAGCAGGAAAGTTATCCCTGGTATCCTGACCAATACTTATTCCTCAATCAACATAATTTTAAAAATAGATTATGTTGTCATTACTAATTTGTTGTTTGTGGGAGCTTGCTGTGCCCAAATCAGTTCCTACATTTCAACAATTGCCAGAATGCAAAAGTACTTAATTGACTACAAAGGCTCCTTGGAACTTCCTCTGGCCATGAAAGATGCCAAATAAATGCAGGCATGTCTTTCTTTCTTTTCACTCAAAATGGAACAATGGGCCTTGGTTTAATGCTCATCTGAAACCACGGGCCCAATTCTCCCATCCCGATGCGCATATTTTTTGGCACGTCGGGATGGGAGAAGCACGTGTTGGCCATGTCGCGGGATTCGCGCATGCGTTCCCGACGCATGTGCGTCTCCCACAGCCGGAGAACAGGCGCAGTCAGGACTGTGCTGGAAACCGACGGGAAGAGAGGTAAGTAATTTAGACGTTTTTAATGTATTTTAAATGTGGTTCAGACCCGACACGGAATTCTCTGGGCCTGATAGCATTTCCCACCCCGCCAGGAGCATTTCAAACTGGCGAGGTTTAGAGTAGCTCCCCATGTTTGGGGAACTAGCACGAGACTCTGCCAGAGTGAAGGGGGGGGCAATCGGGGCCCCCCAGGGGGTCGGACGGTGGGGGGTTGTGCCCCCTGGGCATGGGCACCCTGGCACTGCCAGCCTGTGCCCCCGGCACTGCCCAAGGGGCAAAGTGCCCAGGCCCTGGGGGCACCTTGGCACCTTGGGCCGTGCCCACCAGGCATTGGGCAGTGCCTAGGGGGTGGGCCCTAGGGGACAAGGGGTGTGGCCTAGGGAAAAAGGGGGCAGGGCCAAGGGGAGGGGCCAAGGGCCAGGGTCTTGGGAAGGGGGGTCCAAGGGACTGGGCCTATTGTGAGTGGGGCCAATATGCGGAGCCTATTGTGGGTGGGGCCTATGGGGCGATTGGTTGGGTTGAGGTCTTCCCTTGCCACCCTGCATTGGGATCGGTCGGGGCTGGAGGGAAGCCAGCAATCGCGGCGGGCTAAGGGGTTGGTCTGCTGGGGGCGGCGGGGTCTGCTTCCCATAGGGAGGGGGTCTCTATCCCTCCCATGGGTGGGTCCTGCTGGGGGGGTGGGGTAATCGCACTGGAGTGGGGGGTTGTGGGCTGGAGAATGGGGTGCTCCAAGACGGGGGGTCGGGTATGGCCCGGGAATGCTTGTGCGGGCGCGATCATGGTGCTATCGGGCCGCGGGGGGGGCAGGCATGTCTTTCTTTCTTTTCACTCAAAATGGAACAATGGGCCTTGGTTTAATGCTCATCTGAAACCACGGGCCCAATTCTCCCATCCCGATGCGCATATTTTTTGGCACGTCGGGATGGGAGAAGCACGTGTTGGCCATGTCGCGGGATTCGCGCATGCGTTCCCGACGCATGTGCGTCTCCCACAGCCGGAGAACAGGCGCAGTCAGGACTGTGCTGGAAACCGACGGGAAGAGAGGTAAGTAATTTAGACGTTTTTAATGTATTTTAAATGTGGTTCAGACCACAGGGGGGGCAACACTGGGATCCCCGGCTGGCTTGCGATCGAGCTGGCCAGCAAACTACGATCTGACAGATCAGGGCCACTGCGCAAGCACAGAGGCCTGGAACTGTCAGACTCTGGCGTTAATAGGCCCCACCCCCCGAGCTGTTAATGAGATTCACGATTGTATCCTCTGCATTGCACAGAGTGTGGGAGATTCGGGTCTGAAGTTAAACTGAAAAAACAGTCATGATTTATGCCAGTTTTCTCACCAATTCAGCACTTTTGGGAGAATCGTTCCCCACATCTCTGTTGTTCAGCACTCTTAATTCTACACAGAAGTGCAAACTGAATTATATGCTCTAATCTTTGGAATGGGGCTTGAACCTAGGAACTTCTCACTGAGAGGTGAAAGTATGACCACTCGATCAATGCTGGCAAGTAAGAATTAGTGATAACCCAGAAAAAAAGTACCATATGCTATGAAAAGGCAGCCATAGTTTAGTGAAAGGTAGCCAAAAGCTAGAGAAAGGTGAATATACCACAAAAATGTAGCTACTATGTGGGACCCATGCCTTTCAAGGAATGTATTTACCATCAAGGGATAGTGTGTAGATTTGCTAGAACAATACTTAGGCTCCAAGGGCTAAATTATGAAGAGCGATTGCACTAACTCAGGGTTTAGAAGATCAAGGGATGGTTTGATCAAAGTTTTCAACATATCATCGTGATCCCAGTTATGTAAATATTGGAAATAGACCATCATCATTTTAAGAATATAATGCATGGAAGAATCAAGGGTCAGGAAATAAGTGGCATGACTCCAATATTAAACTGAAATAACAATAGAACTTTACAGATTTGAACAAAAAAAAAACAATAATGACTAAATAGGTACAGTGAGAAAATAAAATAATGGGTGGTGGAAAAACAAGTCAGAATTGTACACTCAGCACTTTCATGGCAGCCTAATGACAGGTCGACTTAACTGTTGATCCATGTCAGGAATCCCATTTCATGCACTAACATGTCACGAATGTTCATTGAAAAAACAACTCATCAGAATCACATTTTCCTCCGTAATTATGTGCCAGACCAGTGGGAAATTTGTCTGAATCATGACTGGATATAGGGGCTTGCACCTGACCACCTTCACTTCATTTGTGACATTGCTGTGCGTACAACATTGAAAGGCTTCTAGCATAGTATTCTTCTGACTTGTCACCACTACCAAAGCTGCTGTCTCACGTGAGATTTGGGGTACGTAGGTAGGGCTGTTCGCACTGGGTGCTCCAGGACGCAGGCAGAGTTGCTCATACTGGATGCTGTAGGGAACAAGCATGGGTGTTTGCACTGGGTGTTGCAGGGCGCAGAAATGGTTGTTGGCACTGGAAGAAGGCTGAGATGTCCCAGCCTCTCATGCCTAGCCACTAATGAGTCCAATCTATGCCTGGAGAAATGAAGAGCAGGTCCGAGCACAAATCCAGCAGAACTTGTCGGACCAAAGTCTTCAAGGTGGCCGCCACCCTTCCCACGGTGATTTTGAGGCACTCACATGTCAAAACCATGACATCAGATAGAATGCGGATGAACCTCTTCATCCTTTGCTCTAGTCTGTTAACTGCTTCTCTCATTCTGCTTGATGTTCTGTGTCTCCAACATGTGTGCCACGGCTGTTTCAAGAAGTTCATTATCTATCTTGGGCCCAGCAGCTGTCTGCTCTCCAGCAGCCCCCCAAGTGACTGTGACTGCTTCCAACTGGTGTGGAGACATGTCAGTGAGGTGTTCTCTAGAAAGTGACTTTAACCCTAATCTAGATCTAGCACCAACAGAGTTGTGTGTCTCTGCACTAGTGAAGGATGTAGGTGAGCGCAGTGACAATCTTCATTGAATAGATCCTTAACTGAGATGGGCTGGGCCGATGAGCTAACTGGATCTGTGTCTGGGCCTGCTGGTGTCTGTAAGAGAGAATAGATTAAGTTCTTGAGCAGGCAGAATGCAACTTTGCATGTCAGTCACTGTGAATGTCAGGATGTCATCAACTAATGGAAGGGTTATTTGTCCTGGGTTGACGTGGGAGGCCGATATCGCCTTCGGCAGAGGAATGATCCCTGTCCTCCCCTTTAGAATTTCAATTTTTTTTTTGAAAATCACTTGTACTTAGTTTCTTTGGGTGACACTTAGCCTTGCCCAATAATGTGTCCCAAATAAGTGATTTTAGCTTTAGAAAATTCACTTTTTGCCTATGTATTATTAGCCTTTTGCAACCAGTCAAACACAGCACTCAGATTCTCCACATGTTCCTCCCAGGTTTTACTGAAGATCACCAAATCATTGATAATATGACATAGTTGCATCATCTTTCAATTACTTTCTTTGTTAGTCTTTGAAATGTGGACAGTGCATTCCTACCAATAACACTTTAGCAACTCTATCTTACTTATCGAGTCTGCATTTCCAATTTTATCAGAGCAATCTTCCAACCATGGAATTGGATATGAATCTTCATTTGTCACAGCACTGACTTTCCTATTGTCAATACAAAATCACTGTGATCCATCTAGTTTTGACATAATCACTCCTGCTGAACATCAGAAACTCTGAGTGAAACTTTCCTTTTTTTCTTAATAAGTGCTGGCTCTGATGAAAAAACCAGCATGCAGCACCCAGCAGGGTTTTCTCGTCAGATACTGCAACACATGGAGAAAAAAAATGTTTCAGGCAACTCTGATGCCGTCTCGTTGACAGGGCAGGGCGTATCACTGTCCCACCAGGGGCTATACTTACCTGTATGCCCCGGTGGGTTCCTCTCAACTGCTTCACATTTTTCAATATCAGTTGTAAATCTTGCCGACGTGACGGTGGAGTTCTTTATGTGGGAGCAACATTAGGAAGGGAAGGCCTTTAATAGTATTTAAAATTCATTTAAATGCAAAAGGGAAGAAACCTGAAAGTTACGTCACAGCAAGGGTCAGGAAAATTGGAAAACAAGATCTCGCTGGCGAGAATCTCATTTTCCAATTCTCTCAAGATTTTGTGTCCAAGTCGCCATTTACACTTATGATGGATATGGGTGCAAAATTGCCCATGAGTATATTCTTCTCCATCATAATATTGTTTCAGCATAATTACATCATACTCCTTGATTTTTCATCCCATCTTGTGTGTTGATTGCATAATTTACCTCATTAAGTTCTCTTTTTAACATGATAATGTCCATTGAACTTCACCTTTAGTTATTAACCTCACACAGGCAACAACACTAATTCTTCATATCCAGGTTAAAAATGTTGAGCTTCAGCTGTTCTGTCTGCTCTATCTTGCATTATTTGTTGAGAAACCTTAGAAACTAGGCTAAAATAACTTCTGATCCTTGATTTATAAATTTCTCCTGAATAAATTTAAGTGGTACTCTCACTTCATATCCATATAACTTAACTTAAAAGGACTGTTGATTCATTGGGTGCATCTCAGATGGCAAATAATAAGAATGGCATTTCCTTATCCTAATTTCCAGGACATTCTTGACAATAAGGTGGTAACAATGATTAGCTCTGCTCCCTCACAGCTCCAAAGACCCAGGTTTAGTTCTGTGATTGTGTGGCATTTGCCCATTCTCCTCTCATCTATGTGGGTTTCCTCCCAAGGTCCAAAGATGTGCAGGTTGGGTGGATTGCCATGCTAAATTGCCCCTCAGTATCCCAAGATGTGTAGGTAAGATTGATGGTAAATATGTGGAGTTACAAGGATAGGGCAGGGAGAGGACCTGGGTAAGATGCTCCGCCAGTCTGTGCAAACTTGACTCTTTTGCACTGTAGCAGTCAACGAACCTTTGCATGGTTCGTGTCCCACCGACTACGATTCTTTCATAATCATGAATTCCCTCACATTATCAAACTTTTGCTCTCACTTCAATGAGCAAAACCATACCATTTCTTTTACCCTAGCAAATGTCTGATTGGGTCTTTTCTTGTCCTAAACTTTAATTGATAAGCCTCAGGAACAAGCTCATAAGCATTAAGTATTGCCTTTTGAACAGTTTCATCATCTGAAAACTGTTGTGAGACTTCTTACTTCTGAATAGAATCAGAGAGTTTTACAGCACAGAATAAGGCTTTCAACCCATTGTGTCTGTGCCAACCATCAAACACCTACCTATTCTGATCCCATTTTCCAGCACTTGGTCTGTAGCTTTAAAAGACTTGCGTAACTATCCATAGCTTTACCCATCAAGACATTTTGTAAGATACAAGCGGATTTTACGCCTCACTCGTCCCAATTCCCATGGCGGGCAGGACAGTAAAATTCCGGCCCATGAATCCGTTGGCCACTTCAATTTTGTAGCTCTACCTCAGCAATTTTACCTGTAGCAACCTCAAACCTTCTTGCTTCTGGAAGCCTCTCAGCTGGGCCAAAAGTTCAAACATTATTTGTAAACATACAGAGGCATACTATATCAGGCAAAAGGACACAATCCTAATTCACCTCAGACTAAAACCAAAACTCTACATTCTTAACCCTTCATATTAATAGAATCTACAAATATCAATATTAGGGGAAACAGATAGGGTAGATGGAGGTTGAGCCAAAACTTTCAAAAGCAAAATTAAGAAATACCTTTACATGAAGAGGGTGGTAGGCGTCTGGAACTCTTTTCTGCAAGCAGCAATTGATGCCTGATCAGTTGTTAATTATAAAGCTGAGATAAAAGACTGTTAATCAAATATACTAAAGGGTATGAGGCAAAGGCAGATTTACAGAGTTAGGTCATTGATCTGCCATGTCCTCACTGTATGGAAAATCAGGTTTGAGAGCTAAATGGTCTGTTCCTGACACAATGACTGGAATTTTAACTTCCCACCCGCCATGAGAATCGGAATGGATGAGGGGCAGACAATGGAGAGGTCTGTTGACCTTGATCGGGATTTTACGATTTCGGGCAAGTGAGGCTGTAGAATCTCGCCTAATGTTCCTGTGGACAAAGTAGCCACAACTTGGTAAAAGATAGCTAGAGCCTGGGAAAAGATAGCCAAAGCTGGGAAGAGCTGACCAAAACCAGAGAAAGTTAACCCTGACCAATAGAATGTTAGCCAGAATGCAGGAGCATGACTGGTCCGTGAATCAACTCTTTTCTTATTTGTTACTAGCAAGAAACATCCAGTAAATGAAAAATAAGCCTGCAATCTAATCACCATCTTGCCAGTTTTGGCAACGCAGGCACCTCATTCATAAACACAAAGCCTCTTTATGAATAATGAGCACAAATCTTTTAATTTATTTGCCAATCTGAGTCCAAATAGTTTGAAACCAGTCCAACAACTTGCTGGTGTTGAGATCCTGAATTATTTGCTGTGACCTTTAAACCACAGCTCAAGCTTGTTGACCTCTTCTGAACTTTAGAGGGTGGGATTACAATCTGGAAGTTGAATTGAATACTCATCCAGTTAAATGTGAGGGGTTTCCATTTTTTTTCTTTTGATTCCAGTATATTATCTGTGTGTGCACTAGAGTTTCAGCACGGCTCAGGTTAACGATATTGAAAATAGAATTGTTCTCTCCAAGGGATGTGGGATATCAATGAACAAAAACTTTTTGAGATTAAGGTAATCTCCTGTGACATTTAAGGCATCAATGACTAAGTTGAAATGACAAGTATTCTTGTTAAATTGGCTCATGTTACATATGATATTGGATTCCCAACAGGAGAGTGTCCGGGACACACAGAAGTTAAAAGGGAATCGGTTGGGGCTGAGTCAGCCAAGTGCACAAAAAATTATTTTTGAGAGATCTTCATGGGTTCTGCTGAGTTGAAACAGAAGAATAGAGCCCAGCAAATCAAGGGGAAAAATTGTTCCTGCTCCAGATGAGACAGGATCACTCATCTGTTTCACAACACCAGGTTAAAGTCCAACAGGTTTATTTGGTGTCACGAGCTTTCAGAGCGCTGCTCCTTCATCAGGTGAGTGGTGTGATTAGCTCTCCTGATGAAGGAGCAGCATTTCAAAAGCTCATGATACCAACTAAACCTGTTGGACTTTAACCTGGTATTGTGAGATTTCTTACTGTGCCCACACAGTCCAATGCCAGCATCCCTACATCACTCATCTGTTTCAGATGGAAAGTAATTTTAATATACAAATTGGGACCCTGAGATGTACGTAGGATCTTGATTGCAATTTTGAAATACAAGTGGGTAGAGCATGTACCTTTTAATTTCTCCCAGTTTTCCTCAGCAGTTTAGGTGAAGAGAACTTGAAATGGGGAAAATGATTCAGCCACTGACTCTTTTAAGACAGTGAAGTTCCCCATGCTCATTGGAATTCTCTGACATATTTTACAAGGTTGAATATATTGTTTAAAGGGTCTGTGAACCCATTGAAGAAAGCTATTGAACAGAAAATACTGGAAACACGGAGCATTAAAAGGAGAACAAAGGCAGTCAACCCAAAACTCCCTTGTCGAATTACTCTTCAGATGCTAACAGACATACTGGACCAGATTTTCTCAGAAATCGACAAAGACTGATGGCGGGCGGGAAAGCGGCGTTCAGCCCGCTGACGGCAATGTTGGCTTTTCCTGCTATATAGTGCAGCATGTAGTCAAAAGAATGTTCATGCATGTGCTCCATACCCTATCGCTGGCAGGATGACCTCTGATTCGCTATCACCTCAATACTGCAATCATCAGGACATCACATTTAAAGGCTGTTCCAGGGCACAGCAACCACACTTAAGCAGTTCACCATGAAGTGATAGTGGTCAAAAAAATCGACTCCCAAGTTTTCTTTCACCTCTCTGGAGAGGTTATTTGAAGATGTAGAGGCCAGCAATGATGTACTACACTCGCACTCAGGAAGAAAACTAGCCTGGGAGGCAGTGGCAGCGGTGGTCAGCATTAACGCCCTGCAGTAGAGTAGAGCCAGTGAGGGAAGAGGATGAATGATCTCCTCCATTCTGTCAGGGTAAGTCACTTATTACTCTCAATTCACATACTCATACATCTATCGCACATCGACAGGGGTTTCACTCAGTGCCAGCTCAAGAGACACCACCACTTGCTCTCCCACACACAACTTCACCTCCCCTGTGGGTCGTGTCCTCATCACTTCCCTAGTTCCACTCAACATCCAGACATGCCAGGCACCCTTATCATCTAATGAAGAGTCTATGGATACTGATAGATACTGGCAGATATATTAAGTTTTTCCAGCATCCTCTGTTCTTGTTTTTGTTTCAGATTCTAGCATCCGCAGTATTTTGCTTATTCTTATCACCTGCCCTGGAACATGTCCTGCTTGCCCTCTCTCCATCTGCTTCCATGCAGGACAAGCTGGCACACAAGATGGAGAGATCACAGATGGGCGAATGGATGCTCGAGCTGAAGGTCCTCATCTTTAGCATCCGTACAGTCTGCTCCACCAAAGTGCAAGTTGTGACATGAGTCTCATTGTATCGTTTCTCAGCTGCACTCTGTGGCCTCTGTACATGTGTCATCAGCCACCTCTTCAGTCCCCTTTGTCCCCAGCTCTGCAGCTTCTGTGAATCCTGAAAGGGATCTGAGAGCGGCTTAGAATGGAGGGGTCATGGACACTCTCTGGGAATCGAGCACACAACTGCAGGATGCATCTGGTGCTGAACATTCAGTGAGTGTAAGCTCTTGCAGATCACATAATTCACAACTTGTTGCTCCAGAGATCTGAATAACACCTGAGTGCAGTCAATGGCACCCTGCACCTTTTAAAAATTAGAGATTTGAACAAGGCCCATTGCTCTTGCATCCTGGTTTGCCTGATCCCAGATGGAGTGGATGAAGTTGTATGCCCTCACGAAGATTGCATCTGTCACCTTCTGGGTGCACTTGTATGCGGAGCCCTGAAAGAAGCCACTTGCATAAAAATTAAGTGCCGTGTAACTTTTGGCGACACTAGCAGTGGTTGCCCTCCAAGTGCCTGTGGCACCAAATCCTGCAGATGTGACCAACAGTTCCCTACACATGCGTGGTCTTCAGTGACACTGGTTCTCGGACATCTGCAGGTATAGTAAGTGCCATCTGTAGACCCGGGGTCGAGCAAAATGTCTCTGTGCGGCAAATCTCTGAGGTTCATCCTCTGCATGCAGAGAAGCGCTGCTACCCCTTCCTCTTCATAATTCTGCTCCTGCCTTTGGTGAGTCAGTCCCTGTGGTGAACCATCGTTGGTTCCCACTAGATAGTACTGAGCCAGGGTCTGGCCAGTACTACAAGTATGTATATATGTTGCTGTTGGGGTTAGGGATGGGTTGTTCTACTTGTTGCTGTTGGGGTTAGGGTTGGGCTGTTATACCTTGTATTATAGTTATTGTGGTACATCCCAGTCGGGCTCCGCCTCCTGGGAGAGGTATAAAGATCTCTGCTCTGTCTGGGACCCCTCAGTCTGGGATCGTGTATATAATTAGTAGCTTCATTGTTACAGCAAATAAAAGCCTTTATTTCCTGAGCATCTCAAGCCTCGTGTGTGATAACGTGCATCAATTTTATTTGCTGTAAGTAAACTCTCGTCGGAAAAAAACGATATAGAGAGTATGGAGCAGATACTGAAGCCTGAACGCCTTACACTGGATCCACGTGCGGCGGGCGCCTCTAACACCTTCGACCACTGGTTGAAATGTTTTGAGGACTACCTGGCAGCCTCCGCAGCGGTCACCACAGATGATGACAGACTCCGGGTCCTCCATGCGAGGGTAAGCGACACCGTCTACCTCGCGATCCGTGCGGCCACCGACTACACAAAGGCCCTCGAGCTTCTTAAGAAGCGTTATATTAAACCGCCCAACGAAATGCATGCTCGATACCTCTTAGCCACTCGACGACGGCAGTCCGGCGAAACGACGGAAGAATACACGAACGAGCTCCTACAGCTAGCCAGGGGCTGTAACTGCAAAACAGTGTCGGCAGATCAGAATATGAACGACCTCGCTCGAGATGCGTTTGTGGCGGGAATCGGATCATCTTACATCCGACTCCGACTACTGGAGAAAGGTAATCTTGACCTCACTAAGGCAATAGAACTGGCGGATATGTTGGAGACGGCCTCCAAAAGCCTAGTATTGTATCCTGAAGACCACGTGGAGACAACGTGGCAGGAGCAGTCGCTGATCCCTCCTCGTCCCTCGGGTTCGAAAAGCTGCGTGATGGCGTGCTCACACTCGGGCCAGACAACGGCAGCAGCTCCGGGCGGCCCGCGGTGTTACTTCTGTGGGGGAGCGAAGCATACTCGGCAACGGTGTCCCGCTAAAGCTGTGTTGTGCTCCGCCTGCGGTAAGAAGGGGCACTATTCGAAAGTGTGCCAATCTAAATCTGCTTCTCGGAACAGCAGTGCGGCCTGCGATTCCTCGGAGCCTGGTTCTTCGTCGTCGACATCGTCGAGGGTTTCATCCACGTGCGAGGCCAGGACGACACCATTATGGTCGACGGAGTCGGAGATGTGTGACCACCAGGGGTCGCTGAGTTTGGCGCCATCACCCACGTGCGACTTATGGGAGCGGCCATGTTGGTCGGCACCGACCGCGAACGACCAGCAGGGGTCATCCTCGTCAATCTCAGCTGCCTGCAGTGACGCTCATGAACCAACGGTGGCGTCGATCATCCTGGACCAGGCCAAGCCTCATAGACTTGACAAGTCTATGATGGACATTCAGGTAAACGACCACTTGATTTATTGTCTGTTTGACAGCGGGAGCACTGAGAGTTTTATCCACCCAGACGCTGTGAAGCGGTGTGGACTCCGGATTCAACCTGTCAAACAGACAATTTCTATGGCATCAAGGTCCCGGTCTGTCACCATGCTAGGGAGTTGCGTGGTAACTTTAACGGTGCAAGGCACAGTTTACGAGCGTTTCAAGCTCCTGGTGTTGCCGCACCTTTGCGCGCCAATACTTCTCGGACTAAACCTCATGGTCCACTTGAGGAGTGTAACCCTACAGTACGGTGGGCCACTCCCTTCGCTTTCAGTGGGAGAACAGCAGCCTCCAAATTGCCCAACGCGCCCCGCCTGTAGCCTCTCGACGCTGAAGATTACCACACCCTCCCTGTTCCAGAATCTTGTGCCAGGCTGCAAGCCCATTGCGACTAAGAGTAGGTGTTACAGCGCTGAGGATCGGATCTTCATTCGATCTGAAGTTCAGCGGCTCCTCAAGGAAAGGATCATACAACCTAGCGCTAGTCCGTGGAGAGCGCAGGTCGTGGTGGTCAAGAGTGGGAACAAACCCCGGATGGTCATTGACTATAGTCAGACCATTAATAGATACACGCAGCTGGATGCGTATCTCCTCCCGTGCATATCTGACATGGTCAATCAGATTGCGCAGTACCGGGTGTTCTCCACCATAGACCTCAAGTCTGCCTACCACCAACTCCCCATTCGCCCAGAGGACCGACAATACATGGCTTTTGAGGCGGATGGTCGCTTGTATCACTTTCTCACGGTTCCCTTTGGTATCACCAATGGGGTCTCGGTCTTCCAGCGTGCTATGGACCGAATGGTGGACCAGAACGGGCTGCGGGCTACCTTCCCGTACCTGGATAACGTCACCATCTGCGGCCATGACCAGCAGGACCACGACACAAATCTCCTGAATTTCCTACGCACTGCATCTCGCCTGAACCTGACCTACAACAGGGAGAAGTGTGTGTTTCGTACGCGCCATTTAGCCATCCTCGGATACGTGGTGGAAAACGGGGTCATTGGCCCTGACCAGACCGTATGCGTCCCCTCTTTGAACTTCCCCTGCCCACTAGTGCAAAAGCACTGAGAAGATGCTTAGGCTTCTTCTCTTATTATGCACAGTGGGTTCCCAATTACGCGGACAAAGCCCATCCGCTCATCAAGTCCACTTCTTTTCCCCTAACACCAGAGGCCCGATTGGCCTTTGATAAACTAAAAGCCGACATCGCGAAAGCTACGATGCACGCTGTTGATGAGTCCATCCCCTTTCAGGTGGAGAGCGATGCATCTGATTTCGCCCTGGCCGCCACACTTAACCAGGCGGGCAGGCCCGTCGCCTTTTTTTCCCGCACCCTCCAAGGCCCCGAAATTCGGCATTCAGCGGAGGAAAAGGAGGCCCAGGCCATTGTGGAGGCCGTCAGGCACTGGCGCCATTACTTGGCGGGAAAACGGTTCACCCTGATCACAGACCAGCGGTCCGTGGCGTTCATGTTTAATAACACGCTGAGGGGCAAGATCAAGAACGACAAGATCTTGCGGTGGAGAATTGAACTCTCCACCTATAACTATGACATCATGTATCGTCCAGGGAAACTCAATGAGCCCTCGGATGCCCTCTCGCATGGAACATGCGCCAGTATACAGGAGGACCGTTTGCAGGCTCTCCATAATGACCTATGCCATCCTGGGGTCACTCGGCTCTACCACTTCATAAAAGCCCGCAATCTGCCCTACTCGGTGGAGGATGTCAGGTCCATAACAAGAAGCTGTTGGGTATGCGCGGAATGCAAACCGCACTTTTACCGACCTGACCGGGCACAATTAGTCAAGGCCACTCGTCCCTTCGAAAGACTGAGTGTCGATTTTAAGGGCCCCCGTCCCTCAACAGATCGGAATGTGTACTTCCTCAACATCATTGACGAGTACTCGAGATTCCCTTTTGTTATTCCCTGCTCTGATACGTCCGCTGCCACGGTTATCAAGGCATTGCGTGATTTTTTCACCCTGTTCGGGTACCCCAGCTACATTCACAGCGACAGGGGCTTGTCGTTCATGAGCGATGACTTGAGGCAATACCTGCTCTCATACGGGATTGCCTCTAGTAGAACCACGAGCTACAACCCTAGGGGTAACGGACAGGTGGAACGTGAGAATGCTACAGTCTGGAAGGCTGTCTTACTGGCGTTGAAGTCAAAAAGCCTTCCAGTCTCCCGTTGGCAAGAGGTGTTCCCTGATGCGCTCCATTCCATACGCTCACTCCTGTGTACGGCAACCAACGCTACTCCCCATGAGAGGCTGTTTTCATTCCCTCGGAAGTCTTCCTCTGGGACCTCATTACCGTCTTGGTTGACGTACTCAGGACCTGTCCTCCTGCGGCGACATGTAAGGGCCTGCAAGTCCGACCCGTTGGTCGAACAGGTCCATCTCCTCCACGCCAACCCTCAGTATGCCTATGTGGCATACCCTGACGGGCGAAAGGACACGGTCTCGATCCGAGACCTGGCGCCAGCAGGGGACGTAGAAACCCCTGTCGCTCCCATACCCCCTGTTACAAACCCCATAACTCTTGTTTCCCCTCCGGACACGGCACGGGCAGCATCGGGACCATTACTTAACCCTTTTACTCCCGTGTACAGCTTGCCTGAGTCCAGAGGATGGTCGCCACTTCAGGGCGTGTCGGAACTCCATGGATTACCATCACCTTGGGGTCAACCGGCCCGTGAGACTGTGGAGGAACAGTTGGACATCGCCTTGGGGAGAACGCCACCGCGAGTGCCTACTCCGGTGTCATCGCCGGTATTGAGGAGGTCACAACGACGGTGCGGTCCCCCTGACCGTCTGAACTTATAGACTGATGACAAATTATTCTGTTTTTTTGTACCCCGCCGGCCTTTGTCTTCAAAGGAGGGGTGAATGTGGTGAACCATCGTTGGTTCCCACTAGATAGTACTGAGCCAGGGTCTGGCCAGTACTACAAGTATGTGTATCTGTTGCTGTTGGGGTTAGGGATGGGTTGTTCTACTTGTTGCTGTTGGGGTTAGGGTTGGGCTGTTACACCTTGTATTATAGTTATTGTGGTACATCCCAGTCGGGCTCCGCCTCCTGGGAGAGGTATAAAGGTCTCTGCTCTGTCTGGGACCCCTCAGTCTGGGATCGTGTATATAATTAGTAGCTTCATTGTTACAGCAAATAAAAGCCTTTATTTCCTGAGCATCTCAAGCCTCGTGTGTGATAACGCGCATCAGTCCCTCCGTTCACTTCTTTGTCTTCTTCACTCCTGCCTATAAGCGAGAAGAATGACAGTGAAATCACCAGGCTCCATATTCAGTACATTCTCCGCACTGCAGTATCAAAGAGAGAGACTTGATGGTTGACATTTGTCCCCTAAGGACCACTGTTTGACTATTCCTTGTCTGAAACTGCCTCTCAAAGCCCACTGATTCATGTCTGGATATAATATTGATGCCCAGTCCTTAATTTACATTCTGCTTCGGCAACACCCCACACCACCCTTGTAGCCATAGCTTTGGCCACTCTGTTGCATCCTGAGCTCTCATCTCAGGCCCAGGCATTGTCCAGAGTTTCACTCCAAGGCATTGTGCTTAACCTAGTCTATGAAGGGCACTTGTCAATGCACACCTCAACCCACAGCCGAGGATTAAGAGCACTCTCCTTGACAGATTTCCAACTCTCTAAAGGGATATATTTGCATGTCCAGTCAGGCAATGGTACAGGTACACCATGGCAGTCATCAATTTTGGAAGTCAATGTGCCGAAGGTTAAATGCTAAGCAGTAATCAGTGACACTCACACACATAAGTAGTGCTTGATTGGGCATAATTGCATGGTTGGTTTGTACCCCAGGCTTCTCTTCCCTCCATAAGGCCCCTCTAAAATGCCTGTAGTCAGGCAGCAGAAGGCATCCTCAAGAATAGTGCTTATCACACTTGACAGTCAATCCACTGGTACTCCTCCTTTAGTTAACCCCACCAGTTTTTCCTGGAGTCAAACACCCGGTCTCACCCAACTAGGCCCCTGGTACCTGGAGTCAACCTTCTTGTACCCCTAGATTCAAACACCCGGTCACACCCAACTGGGCCCCCTGTACCCTGGAGTCAAACACCTGATCTCCCTTCCAGTCTTATCCCGGTCTCCCTTTGAGTCAAACCCTGCTACACTTCCAATCTCACCCCAATCTCCATTCCAGTCTCACCCTGGTACTCTTCCAGGCTTACCCCAGTCTCAAAGAACAAAGAACAATACAGCACAGGAACAGGCCCTTCGGCCCTCCAAGCCCGCGCCGCTCCCCGGTCCAGGATTGAATCCTGAATCCAGGATCCCCGCCCAATTTTCCAGCCTATCTACATACCAATATCCTATCCACCGAGCTGTCCCCCACAGCTACGATGCTTTGTTCATTACAACCTATTAACTCACCCCCACCCCCCCATTCCAGACCATGTGATCTCCAGGGAGAGGCGAAAACCCAGAGTGAAAAACCCCAGGGCCAATATGGGGAAAAAAAAAATCTGGGAAATTCCTCTCCGACCCCCTGAGGCGATCGAAACGAGTCCAGGAGATCACAATGGCCCTGATCGGAAAATGCTTCCCAACCCGTCATTTCCACTTCCACGAACACCATATGAATTCCCTGCCCCCGAGACAGGTTCCCAACTATCCGCAGTCTCGCTCTGTACTGGCACCAGCAAGATGATCATAGAATGAAGCCTTGAAACGAGAAACAAGGAACAATTAGCCCGCGCCGCTCCCTGGTCCAAACTAGACCACTCTTTTGTATCCCTCCATTCCCACTCCGTTCATATAGCTGTCTAGATAAGTCTTAAACGTTGCCAGTGTGTCCGCCTCCACCACCTTGCCCGGCAACACATTCCAGGCCCCCACGACCCTTTGTGTGAAATATGTCCTTCTGATATCTGTGTTAAACCTCCCCCCCTTCACCTTGAACCTATGACCCCTCGTGAACGTCACCACCGACCCGGGGAAAAGCTTCCCACCGTTCACCCTATCTATGCCTTTCATAATTTTATACACCTCTATTAAGTCTCCCCTCATCCTCCGTCTTTCCAAGGAGAACAACCCCAGTTTCCCCAATCTCTCCTCATAACCAAGCCCCTCCATACCAGGCAACATCCTGGTAAACCTCCTCTGTACTCTCTCCAAAGCCTCCACGTCCTTCTGGTAGTGTGGCGACCAGAACTGGACGCAGTATTCCAAATGCGGCCGAACCAACGTTCTATACATCTGCAACATCAGACCCCAACTTTTATACTCTATGCCCCGTCCTATAAAGGCAAGCATGCCATATGCCTTCTTCACCACCTTCTCCACCTGTGACGTCACCTTCAATGATCTGTGGACTTGCACACCCAGGTCCCTCTGCGTCTCTACACCCTTTATGGTTCTTCCATTTATCGTGTAGCTCCTCCCTACATTATTCCCACCAAAATGCATCACTTTGCATTTATCAGGATTGAACTCCATCTGCCATTTCCTTGCCCAAATTTCCAGCCTATCTATATCCTTCTGTAGCCTCTGACAATGTTCCTCTCCTTTCAAGTCAAACCCTGGAACCCCTTTGAGTCAAGCCTGGTGACTCCTGAGTCAAGTCTAGTCTACCCCAGTCAAGCACCAGTACTCACAGGTCAAACCTGGTTTTCCCCCAATCAAGCCTCAGTACCCCCGAGTCAAGCCTGGTCTCCCAAGAATCAAGCCTGGTCTCTCCTGAGTGAAACCCCGGCACCCTTGGAGTCAAGCCTGTTTTCCCCCTGAGTCAAGTTCCCATACTTCCTCCCCCCCAGAATATGTGGAGTCGCTGAGCCCTGCACTCACTTCCAAATTCCCTTTGGACAAAGGGTCATCTGGACTCAAAACGTCAGCTTTTTTCTCTCCATACAGATGCTGCCAGACCTGCTGAGATTTTCCAGTATTTTTTCTTTTGGTCCCTTTGGAGATGTGCTCACTAGGTGTAAGCCTTTTGAAACAGTTGTATATTGCACCATCCTGACATGATGGCATCGTAGGTGGATCTTGGAAGATTCTGTCATATGAGCCCAATAATAAGATGCTAATGTATTCAAATATGGTTCCTGATATTGAACAGCAGGAAATGTGACCTGCTACTGACAGGGGAAGGGCGATGGTGGCAAGCTTTCATGCTGTCGTAAAACACAACTTTGTACTTCTCACAATAGTTTCCATTCCCACCACTGAACCACCCGATGCATACAGGAGCAGAAAATCCCAGCCACTGTTCCAGCATTTTCTGTTCTTCTTTCTAATGGCAATTGACAGTTTTCTTTTTATTTGACGCAAGTTGGCCACCCTAAAATTTTGAGATTGATCCTTACAGTTTAAATTGAGGAACAACCAACAGCAAGAAAAATGCAAAGCAAATATGAGCGATAGCCAACAGTTAATTTAAAAGGAAATGGCAAAGATTTTTAAAAGAATATAGAAGAATTCTTAGTGAGGGTAAAATCATTGATAAAGAGGGAAATCTAATGGTAGAAGATGAAAATATGAGAGAGATATTAAATTAACATTTTGTATCTATTTAACAATGAATTGATTATGTGAATATACTAGAGATGGATATAGAACAGTGGAGATAATTGTATGAAAGGAGTGGATTATGAAAAAGTCAGAAATACACAATTAGGAGAAGTCTGGCTCCTGTTGGCATTTAATCAAGATTGTTCAAGTAAGTCGGAGAGAAGATAAGAGAGGCTCTGAGGACCCACCTTGCCCCCTCCCCCAACCTAGTGATCTCAAGCTGAGAGCCGTTGGATGATAGGCACCTACCTCCTCATTAACTGGAGCGCCCGAATCAAACTTCTATGGCGCAGGTCTGATTTGCGCTAATTCTGGATGGGCGAACGCAGTGGTAAAGGGGGAAATGCTGGTAAAGTTGGGCGTGCAGCCCATTAAATCCGTCGCGCCTGTTTCAGGCATGGTCCCGATCGCGGCCATTTTTGCAATGGTAAAGTCGGGCCCAGTATGTATCATGAACAGATCTCAGGAGCCATGCTGTTCTCTTACAGACTTCACTTTATAAAAACAACTCTCATTTATGAAAGCCCATTCGATAGATTTAAACCCCAATAAATAGTTAACCCCTTATAAAAAATACACAGTTGTATCATAACCACAGATCAAAAGCAGATAATCCTTTAATAATCTATCTGAACTGTCAATCAGACTGAAATTCCAACCTCCTACTATGATAATGTTAGGTTATAGAAAGCAGCAAACCATTAATAATGCTATAATGATAGCACTTGGAGTCATGCAAACAGCTATTGAAATTGTTGGAACAATAGTTTTCAATTTTCAGAGATATAGGCAGACAGTTTTTTTTTTCAAATTTCACAGGACTGGTTGGTTAAATAAGTTGATAGTTTGACAGTTCTACATACCTTATCCACTCTTTGGCATATTTACAACTTCTCTAAAGACTCATAACTCCCACATTGCAGGATCAGACCTTTGCTGCATTGGAAACATGGTGTGTTTGAACTCAGCATTGAATTCAAATGGCCTGCTGAGTTTGGGTTTCCTACATGCAGGAGTCATGTCACCCACCACTGACAAAAATGGTTTCAGCTGTATGTGGAGATAGTCATCACCACACTACGAGCCTGACTGACAATCTTAAATTGGTTGTCAGTGTAATTTTTAGTCGCAGTGTTTTTTTTTATACTTTTCCAATTCAATCAAATCAAATCCAATTCAGAGTCTCAACAAGTTGAGACATTTCGGATCCAGGCTGACAAGACAGGGAGAGCGACCAAACCACCCTGTCCTGGACCTGATCTACATGAGTCAAGCTGATTGGAGAAGGGGGAGGATCCTCCTCCAAGACGAGCTCATTTGCATCTTAGCCAAAAGGCCGAGATGCCGCTTTTAAAAATTGCTTCATATGAAACATATGAAGCCTCAGCGTAACCTAATGACCTCGACCAAGTGCGGACGACCATGGGCTGCCAGTGTGGTGCATCTGAGTATACTGAAGCTATACGTATTAATGCACAGGACCCAATTCTTAGCAAGCAGAAGAAACATGTACACACATTTTGCCTGTTCTGACTTAAAAAAATGATAACTGTTCCCTGGTTCATTTGTCAGTGCAATACCTTAACCAATCAGAGTCAAGCTGCCTAGTTTAAATTTTCAGACAATGCTTGGTAGTTAACTGTCAGTGACCATTAACAGTACATTCTCTATGGCAATACCTCTACAAATCAGAGTCCACTTACCAACCAACCAGTACTCTCTTTTCATACAGTAAAGTTGCTGTTTCCCCTGAAATTAGTATTCTTGTGATTGTCTTGATGAATGCAAGATGAAAAGCTTCGACATGTCTCTATTTTCAGCAATACTCAAGTTCTGAACTATCAAATGACAACTGGGGCCCGATTTTACCAACAATTTGCGCCCGTTTTCAGGCGTGAAATCGCGGTAAAGTCGGGTGTGAGGCCTTTATCGCAATCTGCACCCGCGAACGCGCAGATGGCACTTTACCAAGACCCGCGAATGGCGGGGATCCATTCCACGCCCAAATGCATTTGCATGCATTTAAATTGAATTCATGAACTGCCCGCCCAACTTTATCAACATTTCCCCCTTTACCACCGCGTTTGCTGATCCGGAACCGTGCCGTTACAGACCTGCTAAATAAAGGTCTGAGTCGGGTGCTCCAGCCTCTGAAGAGCGCGTTCAGAGCTTCCAACGGCTCTCTGGCTCAGATCAGTGGTTGGGGGGAGGAGAGAGGCGGTCAGATCATTCTCTGGTTGGAGGGGGGAGGAGGGGATTGAGGTCAGATCGTTGTCTGGTTGGGGGGGAGGAGAAGGAGGCGGGTCAGGTGTATCTCTGGCGGGGGGGAGGGGAGGGCCGAGATCATTGTCTCGTGGTGGGGGGGAGGGGGGGGCTGATCGTTGTCTGGTGGTGGTGGGGGGGGAGGGCTGATCATTGTCTGGTGGCGGGGGGGGAGGGCCGATCGTTGTCTGGTGGTGGGGGGGGGAGGGCTGATCGTTGTCTGGTGGTGGAGGGGGGAGGCAGGTCAGATGTTCCTCTGGAGGGGAGGGGGAGTGAGGCCAGACCATTCTCTGGAGGGGGGGGGAGTGAGGCAAGTTTGTTGTCGGGGGGGGGGTGGGAGAGAGTGAGGCCAGATCGTCGGTTGGGGGGCAGGGGAGAGTGAGCCAGATCGTTGTATGGGGGGGAGGGGAGTGAGGCCAGATCGTTGTCTTGGGGGGATGGGGGAGGGAGTGAGGCCAGATCGTTGTCTTGGGGGGGGGGGGGGGGGGGGGGAGGGAGGCGGGTAAGATGTATCTCGGGGAGGGGGGCAGATGGATCTCTGGTGGGGGGGGGAAGGAGGGTCCGCTGCCACTCTGCAGGCGATCGGTGGAGGGGGGAGGGGGGCAGGGGTGGCGATTGGTCTGGGTAGTGGGGGGATGAATAAGGGGGACACACACACATCACTGTCCCCCTTATCCACCACCCCCCACTACCCAGACCGATCGCCACCCCTGCCCCCCTCCCCCCCCCACCGATCACCCACAGAGTGGCAGCGGACCCCTCTGTGCCCCCCGCATCCCCACCAGAGATCTATCTGCCCCCCCCACCAGAGATCCATCTGCCCCCCCCCACCAGAGATCCATCTGCGCCCCCCCCCCCCACCCCACCCCGAGATACACCCTCGCTGCCGCTTTTCGCTCCCGGGCTGCTTTCTGCGGCTCGGGTTGCGATCCGACACGGGCGCACTTTTTCCAATTTTTTTCTAACTGCGCATGCGCAGTTCAGAGCTCCGATCATTCCGGCAGCGCTAAGCCCCGCCCACAGTGCAAATCGGACTGGAGATGGCTGAGAGCGTATGGGGGCGCCTGAAAGTGGATTTCTAAGTCGGATCTGTACTACACCCAGATTCGCCACTTAGAATGAAAATGGTAAAATCGGGCCCCTGGAGTCTAATTCTGGAGACTTGAACACAGAAAGAGAAATTTTTCCATCCCACCCGTTAAGGGAATCGTAGCCAGTGGGGGAGAGTCCATGCAAAGGTTCGTTGATCTCGGGCGGAATTTTTCGGTTTTGGGGTGAGCATGGCCAGAAAATCCCACTCACTATCTGGGCTGACAATGGTATGCTGCAGTGTCAGAAGTTCTGTCTTTCAGATAAGATGATAAACCAAGGCTCCATCAGAGTTAAAGGGCGAAATCTTACCAAAAATGGCAGTGTTGTTTCTGGAGAGAAAACCAGCGTGTTTCTCTCCAGTAAATCAGTCGCTTTTCACTCCAGATTCTACCATACTCTGCTAAAAATCACAAGGGGTCGCCATAGAGGTGAGTGGAGCTTAAACACATTGGCAAAACCTGGCTGCTCAGAGTTCGGGGTGCCATCTTTAAAGGGCGGCCTGATCAAAACTGCAATAAACCTCCCCCACCCTGCAACTGAGACCTTAGGGTCCCCCTCCACACCCCTGATTGGAGCAAGCTGTAACTCCTACTCCCCCCATTGCGATTGTTAGACCCTTCTTCCCCACAGTTAGTGCTGACATCCCCTCCCTCATAAAGGCCATTGCCGGCAACTGGCATCCCCACCTTGTCGGGCCCCTTCCAAGTCACAGGCACAGCAGCATTAACCTCCCCCCATGAGGCTCCCACTTGGGCACGCTCCTTGGGGCAGGTTCACACTGTCAGGCTGGCACTAGCAGAGTGTATGGTGCCAACTTATGGCAAGGGGCATTGCCAGGGCACTGCTTGGCCATGTCTGTCTCCTCTGGGGGCTGTATTTACCTTTGCATCACGTGACACCATGTTAGCACGGTGTCAATATCTGGCATGGAGGCAAGATTTCTATGGGTGTGAACCTGATGCCGCTGCTGGAAAGGGTCAGGGAAGATCCAAACTCACGTTCTTGCACGGTTGGCAAACGTGGGCTCAGGATTTCACCCAGAGTTTCTCTTGACAGTATTGCAAAAGAACAATGGATTTCTCCTGTTTCTTAGCCATTATTTGCCCCTTAGCCAACTTTATCAAAACAAGTACAAAAAAAAGCGCAGATGCTGGAAATCTGAAATAAAAACAGAATGTGCTGAAAATATTCAACAGCTCAATTAGCATCCATAGAGAGGGAAAAACCAAGTATCATTTCAGGTCGATGACCTTTCATCAGAACGGATCTACTGAGTATTTCCAGCTCTTCCAGTTTTCATGTCACCAAAAAAACTGATTACCATGTCATTGCTGTGTGAGCAAATTGAATGTTGTGTTTTTTACATTGTAACAATGACCATCCTTCAAAAGTAATTAATTGAGTGATGTGCTTTGGAACAACTTGAAGTTGTGAAAGACATGGGGACAGATTTTCTTGTCCGTCCAGCCAACGGGATCTTCTAGTTCAGCCAAAGATGAACCTCTGCGATGGGTTCCCCCATGGCAGGGCAGGCGAGCTACGCAAATACCATAGTCATCGGTGGGACCGGACGATACTGGCGGCAGACAATGGTGAACCACCTGCACTGCTGGAAAACATGCCGTAGGGGAGCCAGAAAATCTCCCCATGGTGTAACTGCAATTTCTTTCTTTAACTGTGCTATATTTGATGTATTTATCCCATTAGGTCAGTCTGTTGCACTGCATGTGCTCAAACTTTTCTGTTTGAAGCTCTTCTGGGTCACCTGTTTCTACACTGCCAACAGTAGAAGCAGGCAAAGGCTACTCCTATTGACCTGGGAACTGAGAGATGAATCAGTACCTTGGAGGTGAGAGAGGGTGCTGAACAGGGAGAGGCTTTTACTTTTATCCTGTCTGACAATGTAAGTGTTTGGTAAGTAGATTTTCCCAGATACAAAAGCAGGATTTCAAGCCTTGGGCAGACCTTTTCATAGAAATCATAGAAACCCTACAGTGCAGAAGGAGGCCATTCGGCCCATCGAGTCTGCACCGACCACAATCCCACCCAGGCCCTACCCCCACATATTTACCCGCTAATCCCTCTAACCTACACATCCCAGGACTCTAAGGGGCAATTTTTAACCTGGCCAATCAACCTAACCCGCACATCTTTTGGACTGTGGGAGGAAACCGGAGCACCCGGAGGAAACCCACGCAGACACAAGGAGAATGTGCAAACTCCACACAGACAGTGACCCGAGCCGGGAATTGAACCCGGGACCCTGGAGCTGTGAAGCAGCAGTGCTAACCACTGTGCTACCGTGCCGCCCTACTGTGCTACCGTGCCGCCCTTTTAACTTTTAGAAAGTTAAAACTTGCTAAGCAAAAAACGGAGTGTTTAAACTTGTTGGAATCAATTTTATTGTTGGAGATAAGAGAATTTGAGGGGAGACCAGAGGAAATAAGATAGTTGGTAACATTAATCATTGACTTACACATTCATATTACAATTTGCAAAGGTTAACACTAATTTGTCTTTATGTATAAGTGCCTTTAATGTAATTAAACATTCCAAGCTTCTTTACAGGAGCACTATAAAATAAAATATGACCTTGAACTATATTAGGAGGTATTGGGCAGAATTTTCCATTTATGAATCTAAGTGTGATGGTGGGCAGTTTTGACAGCGTCCACCCCGCTGCTTAGATTGATGGGAACTCATGCCCAAGTCTGCGCATGGAAGCTCATTAATTATACACAAGTAAGTATTAGGCCAAATCACCTGGTGGGTTGTGAGTTGATTCAACTGCCCCACCATCGGCTAGCAAGATTGAAGATCCAGGCACCATATTTAAATGCTAGTTGAACAATGTATATCTCACTTTCTCCAGCCTACCTGTCTCCACAAGGCTTTACAAATACTTTCCATATACAATAAGAAGGCTGCACCCCAGTTCCACCACAATGACTTCCAGGCTTTGATCAGATTGTGCATAAGGATGTGCTGTATCCTTGGGACATTTCCAGGAAGCGTAGCAGCCTCACCTTTCTGGCCTGGAAAACCATTACCAAGGAGGTCAGCCCAGCTACCACCTACCCAGAATGAGATGCAGTGTAGGAAAAGGATGAATTGTCTCATCTGTTTTACCATGGTTTGTCACCCTTCCATTCTCTCATAAACCAAGCTCTCATCATGGCATCATGTACTCAAATGGCTACTCAGGGATCTCACACAGCCATGAGCAGGAGATACATATCAACATTAATTGAACCTTTCATTTCATCACAATCCCATCAGCCGTGCTGCGCACTCTCCATCCTTAGACCTGCTGGGAAGGGCACATAGGAGTATGAAACTTTGCTCACTTACGCTCCATCCCTTCTGATCACATGCACTTCTTGTGTCTTCATCCAGAACAAGCTTGCTCACAACAGATGGGAAAGATCCCAGGCGGGGACGGGGCACAGCTGACATCATTGCTCTCACAGAGTTCGAGGATGCTGCAGCCAAAATCATTGGAGAGGAAGGGATCGGGGATTGGAGATAGCATTGTCTCACCAACCCAGTACGGATCACTTTCCCATAAGTTCATCACATCTTCACAATCACAGTGAGTAGCATGCAGTTGGATATACCTCATGCCCACCAACTAAAACTCCATCCCCTATCTTTTAGGTACCTGCAGATCAAGGCCCACCAGAACACCCAGGCCCCAGAGCACATCCAAGAAGAAGATAATAAAGGACCATCACATTGTTCATCCACACCTTCCAGCAGCACAGTGATACACACCTAGGTGCGGCACAGCTCTAAATTTAGCAATTTCTGGAGAAGACTTCATTGACATGTCCCTGCAGCAGTCAGAGCCAAGAGCAAATGGATCTCTGGCTTGGAGGGCTGGAGGAGAACAGCCACCCTCTAATTCTGAGTCAGTGATGAGCCTTTGGAATTGCCCCCCCCCCTCCCCCCGCCGCCCCCAAACTCATGGTGGAGAGTAGGCAAGAAGCGATGGGAACATTACGCAGAGGTGTTTGAAACCCTCATAAAGCACCAATGTCATCAGAGGGCAAACAGCTCTGCAGGTTGCCTTTATCCCTGCTGCGGATGTTAGGGCAGCACCTGGAAGGAGTGGAAGGCCTACAAAAATCAATAAATTGGGTTCACAACGTTTTGCATGGGTGCACACAATTCATGTAAACTAATTTAATGTCTGCAAATATATCCATGTTCACTACGTATTGTCTCCTCTGTTTTTTTCAGCATCCTTCTCAAGGCTCCACAAGGACTCCCCCCCGCCGACCCCCAACTGTCAGCAGTTCTCTTGCATGCAGCCAACCCTACAGTTGAACCTGCAGAGAGAAGGGTCTGTGGCAATGCCATTCAGAGCCTCCTGAAAGCACCGTGCCATGCACAAGGGGCTTTCATCCATCCAACATGTCTCACTGGTCCCTAACATATTCAATACTCTTTCTATTGTCCAGCTGAGATTATCTGAATTTCCACCTGTGCACTGATCCAACTCCCATGCACCACCTCTGCTTGTCCACCATGAGGCTTTGCTCACTTTCAATTTGATGGTATGTTAGCGGTCACTTTTTTATGAGCTCCCCCACCATTTCCCATCCACCAGTCATGCTTGTCCTTTCCCCCATCTCCATTGACCTCCCTGGCAATACCTTCGACTTCCCTACTGTCACCCTCCAGCCTGAACCCTTCTCCTTCTAGGATGTCCAAGTGAATGTCCTTGTTCCCTTCCTTCCCGAGCATCCCACCCCCTTTCACATTGACCTCCCCAACCTTCTCCCTTCCCCCATATCAACATGTATCTCTATGTCCCCACTAACAACCCTCGCTGCTGCTACACCTGACATTAGTCACACTCACCCTCCAGCCTACTGCCTCCCTCCCTCTGCCCCTGTTACTTTAACCCAACCTGAGTTCGCAACCCAGAAGCAAACAGTTGACTGAACTGATCCCTCCCTGTGAGCACATTCACCTGGACATCTGCCCTCCCTCAGACCTAAACATTCCACCACAAACCCGCCTTCATTGCCCATCGACACCTTCTGTTGCCTTCTATCCTGCAGCTCATGGCTCCCATCCCCCATACCAAAGTCCCTGGAAGAATGCTTGAGCCCATAGTGATGTTGCAGAAGAAGGTCTGAAGCCTCAGTGATGTCTCTGAAAGTCCCAAGCTTCAGTGAAGTCAGAGCTGCAGCAAGGAGACCTCCCTCCTTTTGAAAGCTGCTTCGCGGAGGAGCCATGTGGATGAGGCTGCACCCACCATGTTATGCTATTCCTTCCGGGTCCAGTAGTTCTAGGCCTCCAATATTTTCCTCTCATCAGGTGTCTGTAAGTTGAGAAAGGCTCTGAACGTAAGTCCAGACTTGTCACGCCACTCATCTTCAAACGGGTTCAGGCCAACATGATTTCTTCCAGTGTGTGAAATTTCTTCTTTCAAAGGGTAGTGAATCTATGCAATTCTTTACCACAGATGCCTATAGAGGCTGGGTCATTAAGTATGTTCAGGGCTGAAATAGACAGATTTTTAATCAGTGAGTAATCAAGGGTTATGGGGATAAGGTGGTAAAGCGGGGTTGAGGATTATGAGATCAGATCAGTCATGATCTCTTTGAATGGTGGAGTAGACTCAATGGCCGAATGGTCTACTTTTGCTCCTACGTCTTATGGTCTTATGTAACGCAAGGGGAACTAGGGAGAGAATAGGACCTCTTAAGGATCAACAAGATCATCGTATGCAGATCCACAAAAGGTGGACGAGATCCTAAATGAATATTTCTCATCAGTATTTACTGTTGAGAAAGGCATAGATGTTAGGGAACGTGGATAAATAAATAGTGATGTCTTGAGGAGTGTGCATATTACAGAGAAGGTGGTGCTGGAAGTCTTAAAGCACATCAAGGTAGATAAATCCCCAGGACCTGATGAAGTGTATCCTGGAATGTTGTGGGAGGCTAGGGAGGAAATTGCAGGTCTCCTAGCAGAGATATTTGAATCATCAACAGCCACAGCTGAGGTGCATGAAGATTGGCGGGTGACAAATGTTGTGTCTTTGTTTAAGAAGGGCTGCATGGAAAAGCCTGGAAACTACAGGCCGGTGAGCCTAACGTCTGTAGTGGGTAAGTTGTTAGAAGGTATTCTGAGAGACAGGATCTCCAGGCATTTAGAGAGGCAATGACTGATTAGGGACAGTCAGCATGGCTTTGTGAGTGGAAGATCATGTCTCACAAATTTGATTGAGTTTTTTGAAGGGGTTACCAAGAAGGTAGATGAAGGCAGTGAAATTGATGTTGTCCACATGGACTTTAGCAAGGCCTTTGACAAGGTACCGCATAGTAGGCTGTTGCATAAGGTTAAATCTCACGGGATCCAGGGTGAGGTAGCCAATTGGATACAAAATTGGCTTGATGACAGAAGACAGAGGGTGATTGTAGAAGGTTGTTTTTCAATCCAGAGGCCTTTGACCAGTGATGTGCCTCAGGGATCAGTGCTGGGTCCACTGTTATTTGTCATTTATATTAATGATTTGGATGAGAATTTAGGAGGCATAGTTAGTAAGTTTGTAGACGACACCAAGATTGGTGGCATAGTGGACAGTGAAGAAGATTATCTATGCAACGGTTTCTTGATCTGATCTTGGGCTGATGAATGGCAGATGGAGTTTAATTTAGATAGATGCTGGTGATGCATTTTGGTAGATCGAACCAGGGCAGGGCTTACTCAGTTAATGGTAGGGCGCTGGGGAGAGATATAGAATAAAGATCTAGGGGTACAGGTTTATAGCTCTTTGAAAGTGGAGTCACAGGTGGACAGGGAGGTGAAGAAGGCATTGGCTAGCTTGGCTTCATTGGTTAGAGCATTGAATACAGGAGTTGGGACGTCTTGTTGAAGTTTCACAAGACATTAGTAAGGCCACACTTGGAATACTGTGTACAGTTCTAGTCACCCTATTATAGAAAGGATATTATTAAACTAGAAAAAGCACAGAAAAGATTTCCTAGGATACTACCGGGACTTGATGGTTTGAGTTATAAGGAGAGGCTGGATAGATAGGAACTTTTTTCCCTGGAGTGTGGAGACTTAGAGGTGATCTTATAGAGGTCGATAAAATAATGAAGGGCATAAATAAGGTAGATAGTCAACATCTTTTCCCAAGGGTAGGGAAGTCTAAAACTAGAGGGCATAGGTTTAATGTGAGAGGGGAGAGATACAAAAGGGTCCAGAAAGGCAATATTTTCACAAAGAGGGTTGAGTGTCTGGAACAAGCTGCTAGAGATAGTCGTTGAAGCAGGTACAATTTTGTATTTTAGAAAGCATTTAGACAGTTACATGGGTAAGATTGATATAAAGGGAGGAATATGGGCCAAACGTGGGCAATTGCAACTAGCTTAATGGTTAAAAACTAGGCACAGTAAGAAGTTTAACAACACCAGGTTAAAGTCCAACAGGTTTATTTGGTAGCAAAAGCCACACAAGCTTTCGAAGCTCTAAGCCCCTTCTTCAGGTGAGTGGGAATTCTGTTCACAAACAGCTTATAAAGACACAGACTCAATTTACATGAATAATGGTTGGAATGCGAATACTTACAACTAATCAAGTCTTTAAGAAACAAAACAATGGGAGTGGAGAGAGCATCAAGACAGGCTAAAAAGATGTGTATTGTCTCCAGACAAGACAGCCAGTGAAACTCTGCAGGTCCACGCAACTGTGGGAGTTACAAATAGTGTGACATGAACCCAATATCCCGGTTGAGGCCGTCCTCGTGTGTGCGGAACTTGGCTATCAGTTTCTGCTCAGCGACTCTGCGCTGTCGTGTGTCGCGAAGGCCGCCTTGGAGAACGCTTACCCGAATATCAGAGGCCGAATGCCCGTGACCGCTGAAGTGCTCCCCAACAGGAAGAGAACAGTCTTGCCTGGTGATTGTCGAGCGGTGTTCATTCATCCGTTGTCGCAGCGTCTGCATAGTTTCCCCAATGTACCATGCCTCGGGACATCCTTTCTTGCAGCGTATCAGGTAGACAACGTTGGCCGAGTTGCAAGAGTATGTACCGTGTACCTGGTGGATGGTGTTCTCACGTGAGATGATGGCATCTGTGTCGATGATCCGGCACGTCTTGCAGAGGTTGCTGTGGCAGGGTTGTGTGGTGTCTTGGTCACTGTTCTCCTGAAGGCTGGATAGTTTGCTGCGGACAATGGTCTGTTTGAGGTTGTGCGGTTGTTTGAAGGCAAGAAGTGGGGGTGTGGGGATGGCCTTGGCGAGATGTTCGTCTTCCTCAATGACATGTTGAAGGCTCCGGAGGAGATGCCGTAGCTTCTCCGCTCCGGGGAAGTACTGGACAACGAAAGGTACTCTGTCCACTGTGTCCCGTGTTTGTCTTCTGAGGAGGTCGGTGCGGTTTTTCACTGTGGCGCGTTGGAACTGTTGATCAATGAGTCTAGCGACATATCCTGTTCTTATGAGGGCATCTTTCAGCGTCTGGAGGTGTCTGTTGCGATCCTCCTCATCCGAGCAGATCCTGTGTATACGGAGGGCTTGTCCGTAGGGGATGGCTTCTTTAACGTGTTTAGGGTGGAAGCTGGAGAAGTGGAGCATCGTGAGGTTATCCGTGGGCTTGCGGTACAGTGAGGTGCTGAGGTGACCGTCCTTAATGGAGATGCGCGTGTCCAAGAATGCAACCGATTCCGGAGAGTAGTCTATGGTGAGCCTGATGGTGGGATGGTGGGATGGGGAAACTATGCAGACGCTGCGACAACGGATGAATGAACACCGCTCGACAATCACCAGGCAAGACTGTTCTCTTCCTGTTGGGGAGCACTTCAGCGGTCACGGGCATTCGGCCTCTGATATTCGGGTAAGCGTTCTCCAAGGCGGCCTTCGCGACACACGACAGCGCAGAGTCGCTGAGCAGAAACTGATAGCCAAGTTCCGCACACACGAGGACGGCCTCAACCGGGATATTGGGTTCATGGCACACTATTTGTAACTCCCACAGTTGCGTGGACCTGCAGAGTTTCACTGGCTGTCTTGTCTGGAGACAATACACATCTTTTTAGCCTGTCTTGATGCTCTCTCCACTCCCATTGTTTTGTTTCTTAAAGACTTGATTAGTTGTAAGTATTCGCATTCCAACCATTATTCATGTAAATTGAGTCTGTGTCTTTATAAGCTGTTTGTGAACAGAATTCCCACTCACCTGAAGAAGGGGCTTGGAGCTTCGAAAGCTTGTGTGGCTTTTGCTACCAAATAAACCTGTTGGACTTTAACCTGGTGTTGTTAAACTTCTTATTGTGTTTACCCCAGTCCAACGCCGGCATCTCCACATCATAAAAACTAGGCGACATGGACAAGTTGGGCTGAAGGGCCTGTTTCCATGCTGTAACCTCTATGGCTCTAAGATTGGAAGGCTTGAGAAGATTTCAGCGAGTAACTGGGTGTGGTCAGTTCCTCGCATGTCAACCCTGGGGGTTGTTAGACTGTTCTAATGAGCATTCATGAGATGTTAATGACTGCAAATGGTGTTCATACCATTAAGTCAGCAGCATAACTGACTCACCATTAACCCACCTTTGGAAGAATTGCAAACTGTTTTTACACCAGCAGGTTCATACTTTTTGGATTGCAATGCATTCTCTGAAACTGTCTGCCATGAGGAGGAGGGATGGAAAAGTTCCACCCTTTAGATCAGATGGCCAAAAGCTTGGTCAAAGAGTTAGGTTTTAAGGAGTGCCTTAAAGGAGAAGGCAAGGCAGAGATGGGGAAGGGTGTAGGGAATACATTCCAGAGCTTGGGCTAAGGCATCTGATTGCACATTCACCAATGGTGGAGAGATTCGAATCTAGGATGCTCCCCAGGCTACAATTAGAGGTGATGTGGAGATGCCGGCGTTGGACTGGGGTAAACACAGTAAGAAGTTTAACAACACCAGGTTAAAGTCCAACAGGTTTATTTGGTAGCAAAAGCCACACAAGCTTTCGAAGCTCTAAGCCCCTTCTTCAGGTGAGTGGGAATTCTGTTCACAAACAGAGCTTATAAAGACACAGACTCAATTTACATGAATAATGGTTGGAATGCGAATACTTACAACTAATCAAGTCTTTAAGAAACAAAACAATGGGAGTGGAGAGAGCATCAAGACAGGCTAAAAAGATGTGTATTGTCTCCAGACAAGACAGCCAGTGAAACTCTTCAGGTCCACGCAACTGTGGGAGTTACAAATAGTGTGACATGAACCCAATATCCCGGTTGAGGCCGTCCTCGTGTGTGCGGAACTTGGCTATCAGCTTCTGCTCAGCGACTCTGCACTGTCGTGTGTCGCGAAGGCCGCCTTGGAGAACGCTTACCCGAATATCAGAGGCCGAATGCCCGTGACCGCTGAAGTGCTCCCCAACAGGAAGAGAACAGTCTTGCCTGGTGATTGTCGAGCGGTGTTCATTCATCCGTTGTCGCAGCGTCTGCATAGTTTCCCCATCCCACCATCCCACCATCAGGCTCACCATAGACTACTCTCCGGAATCGGTTGCATTCTTGGACACGCGCATCTCCATTAAGGACGGTCACCTCAGCACCTCACTGTACCGCAAGCCCACGGATAACCTCACGATGCTCCACTTCTCCAGCTTCCACCCTAAACACGTTAAAGAAGCCATCCCCTACGGACAAGCCCTCCGTATACACAGGATCTGCTCGGATGAGGAGGATCGCAACAGACACCTCCAGACGCTGAAAGATGCCCTCATAAGAACAGGATATGGCGCTAGACTCATTGATCAACAGTTCCAACGCGCCACAGCGAAAAACCGCACCGACCTCCTCAGAAGACAAACGCGGGACACAGTGGACAGAGTACCCTTCGTTGTCCAGTACTTCCCCGGAGCGGAGAAGCTACGGCATCTCCTCCGGAGCCTTCAACATGTCATTGATGAAGACGAACATCTCGCCAAGGCCATCCCCACACCCCCACTTCTTGCCTTCAAGCAACCGCACAACCTCAAACAGACCATTGTCCGCAGCAAACTACCCAGCCTTCAGGAGAACAGTGACCAAGACACCACACAACCCTGCCACAGCAACCTCTGCAAGACGTGCCGGATCATCGACACAGATGCCATCATCTTACGTGAGAACACCATCCACCAGGTACACGGTACATACTCTTGCAACTCGGCCAACGTTGTCTACCTGATACGCTGCAAGAAAGGATGTCCCGAGGCATGGCACATTGGGGAAACTATGCAGACGCTGCGACAACGGATGAATGAACACCGCTCGACAATCACCAGGCAAGACTGTTCTCTTCCTGTTGGGGAGCACTTCAGCGGTCACGGGCATTCGGCCTCTGATATTCGGGTAAGCGTTCTCCAAGGCGGCCTTCGCGACACACGACAGCGCAGAGTCGCTGAGCAGAAGCTGATAGCCAAGTTCCGCACACACGAGGACGGCCTCAACCGGGATATTGGGTTCATGTCACACTATTTGTAACTCCCACAGTTGCGTGGACCTGCAGAGTTTCACTGGCTGTCTTGTCTGGAGACAATACACATCTTTTTAGCCTGTCTTGATGCTCTCTCCACTCCCATTGTTTTGTTTCTTAAAGACTTGATTAGTTGTAAGTATTCGCATTCCAACCATTATTCATGTAAATTGAGTCTGTGTCTTTTTAAGCTCTGTTTGTGAACAGAATTCCCACTCACCTGGAGAAGGGGCTTAGAGCTTCGAAAGCTTGTGTGGCTTTTGCTACCAAATAAACCTGTTGGACTTTAACCTGGTGTTGTTAAACTTCTTACTACAATTAGAGGAGCATAGAGATCTTGGAGAGTTGTGGGAGAGGAGGAAATTAAAGAGATTGAGAGAGGCAAGGCAATGGAACGATTTGAAAACAAGGATGAAAATTTTAAAATCAAGATATTGGCTGGAAATTTCTAGTCCCACCAGCAGCAGGCATCGTGGTGAGTTGGATGGGTAAATTTGGAGTGTGGCCAGGTCAGTTTCCTGCTGGCGTGAAAATAGTTTGAAATTTTCCACTTTCGACATTCATGGCGGGTCATTAGCTCGCTGTGCCATGTCAGGAAATGCATTGCATATATTTAAATATCATAAATACTCATTAAAATTCCAGCTTGGTGGAATCATGCTATCCTTCTAGATCAAATGGCCACTTTGGCACAAATTAAATTGATGTGAATCATGACTGGATATAAGTAATGTGCATCTGGTGAAATGACCCTGAGGTTTGCACAAGCAGCTCTCACCTACCTTTCACTGCACTGTGCTCACTGCTGTTCCGATTTTGTGCCATGCCAAGGCTGCTCAGGGATGATCAGCAAGAAGACAAGTGAAGTGGTGGGTAGCTTGACTGGTGTTGGGTGGGAGAGGGTGCATGGTTGAGTCAAGGCAGAGGCAAGTGTAGGGACTGGAAGGCAAAGGCTTGACTGGGTGGGGTAGGTGAGACAAGATAGAGACAAAGGAAGAGGTTGAAAGGCAAAGGCTTGACATGAGTGGGGTTGACTAGATCCTATAACAAAGGATGACAGATTTGGGGTGGGAGGGGGTAGGGGAGAGGGATGACTGGGGAAAGGTGCACAGCGACACATGAATAGGGTGGGGGTAAACGAAGTTAAACATGGCCAGAAAACATAGACAGTCCTGGGTAATAGCACAGCAATTTAAAGTTCAGTCCTTGGCAAGCCTGTCCTGGGCCAAATACAGAGGGGAAGGGCCTGTCCTGTGTAAGTCACGCCCAGCATGGTGTTTAGGATGTGGTCAGTTCCTCACATGTCAGCCCTGGTGTTGTTAGATTGGTACTGGACCACAGGTGGCACAGCCACAATTAGCTGAGGCACCTGCAGTCTGTAAATGGGGAAGAGGTAATACAATGGAGGGCATTCAATAGTCTCATAGGGGGTGGTGGTCTCTATATCATTGCAACATACTGATCCTCAAGATGTGGAGGGGTCAGGTTGACATAGGTCATTGGGATATCAACATCAAACAGTACAGTGAGGTCAGGATTATCAGCCACAATCATGATTAGGTGGGGAGGTAGGAGAGTGATCAGAGGGTGGAAAAACTGCAGACTATGCTCTTTCAGCATGATAGGAGAGACTTAAATGGTAACAGGGGGTGGTTGGAACCTGGTCTCATAATCATACCTAATTGGTGTTGGAGTAAACTCGAAATTAAAAGATACAGGATGGTTACCTGGCACAAAATGGACGCTGTGGAAAGACATTAAGATGTGCTGACTTAGGCATAGACATTGCACAATGAGCTAGATCCTGTTATTGTCTAATTACTACAGGAAATAAACCAGACCCTGAGGCCCAGATGATCACCTTAACTTAAGATAAGGCAGAACCGAAACAATGAGTTTTTTAACGAGATCAGTCGTTGATAGGGGGGGCATACTCGGATAACGATGTGATAACTGCTAATGTCCGTACTTGTCTACTCTCCGAAATGTATAACGATGTGATAACTGCTAATGTCCGTACTTGTCCACTATTTGAAAATGTATAAAAGAAGTTCAGCTGCCATTTTAAAGTTGAGAAGGTGAGTGCGTGCACTGCAGAGAGCCCAGTGCTTCTCCCAAATCTTTGTCCGATAAACTGCATGTTGAATCTTTAAATCTGACTCCGAGTGGTGATTTTCCCACAACATTGGCAAGCCAATTCAATAACTCTGTACAAAAATAAGCTATGATAAAAATTGCCAGGGGAGGAGTCTAAGGGCATGTGAGTGGAGTCGAATATTGCACTTTTGGGCACCATACTAATTTGTACTTAACCAAATTTGTACTTAACACAGCTGAGGAATGTTAGGAAGACTCAAATGGCAATTGAAGGATTTGGCACTTTAACTCATGGGCCAAATTTTTCTGGCTGTCCCCAGTCCTGCTGAAGGTGAGCCCCACCACAGATTCCCCGGCGATGGACGGTGTGAACAATGGGAAACCTGCCAGCCAATAGTGGGCGACTTCTGCTGTCATGTGTGCATTCTTTCAAGAATCCATTCTGCCCTGACACCGTATTTTTCCAGTGACCATTTGTCCCTCTGATAGGAAAGCGCAACTCGCAGAACAATCCAATTGTAAAGGGATAATGGCGAACCTGCATATGGCTAATAGCTGAAGACCTTTATACCTTGGAGCTGACAGGTTCAGACTTCATGCACCTCCCCGATTACAGTCATTACACTAGTGCAAGGTTTGACTCTAGTCTAATCCAAATGGGTCAGTCTGATGGAACCCTGACGGAGACAGTTACCGCCTGTCTGCACTCATCTGCTACACTTCTGAAGGTGCTCTCATGCCTGGGACTTCTGTGGGGAAGCCAAAGCAGGTGGGGACAACAATTGCATTGATGCTCTAGGCAGTGCGATAGCTGCAAGGGATGATCTGGGGATGGAATGCCTAGAATGAATGTTATTCAAGGGCTTCACAGTAACTCCCTAGCTTACAACTGGAAGGTGATCATTGCAGGGTTATGTTCAATTTTGTATCTGTTCAATGTTTCCGCAGAGATAAGCAGAAGTGGAGAATGGATGCAGCAAGCAATGCTGTCTTTTTCCTGGCATTATGGCAACTGAGAATGAAAAGAAGGGCCTGTCACTGTCAGGGGAGAGCCTCATCCTGAGGAACAAGAGCCAGCAGGGCCCCATCAAGACCCAGAAGCTGAAACTGAATGATCCATTCTACAGAGATGTTTGGCATGACCAAGGATGTACTGAAGACACTCCACATACCTACAGATGTGCAAGAGACAGTGCCGCAGATGCCTTCACTTGTCAAGGCATGTACAACACTCTTCGAGAGGAGATGACTCTGCAGGGACTGGGAGGCAATCCATTGCCAGTGGCTCTAAAGGTGATTGCCACATTGAATTTTCTTGCAAGTGATTCATTCCAGGGCTCTACTGGTGACCTCTGTGGCATATCTCACGCATCTGCCCATCAATGCATCTGAGAGGTTACCGATGTTCTATTTGGCAAGGCACACAATTGCACAATTTTTGTCCTGGATGAAGCCAGCCAGAACAGTGGGGTTTGCAATGATCTCTAGGTTCCCACAGGTGCAGGGTGCCACTGAAAGCATACATGTTGCTTTAAGAGCTCCCTGGCAGTAGCCACTAAGATTCATGAATAGAAAGGCTTCCACTATTCAGAGTCAAAGTTCAGCTTATCTGTAACCATCAGAAGCAGATTATGCAGGTCTGTGCAAATAACCTGGGAGCTTTCACAGCTCATACATCTTGAGTAGTTGCAGGGTCCTCAGCACATCCAGGTTGGCTCCTTGGCCACAAAGTCTACCTTCAAAGGTTGTGGCTAATGATGCCCAGTGGGCGTCCACAAAGTGCTTCAGAGGAGATGTATAATAAGGCTCATTCTGTGATACATTCCTTGATGGAACTGACCACTATTATGTTAAGGATGCATTACAAATGTCTGGAATGGTCAAGCAGTATAGTATGCTCAAGTACTCCCCCCAGAGGCTTTCCCACATCACCATGTGCTCTACACAACCTGGTGCTGCAAGGGATGACTTGCCAGAGAGAGAGGTGGAGGAGCTGCATGTCTCCTCTGAAGAGGATGACATCAAGCAGGTTGAGCTCCATGAGGGGCAGAAAGCTGGGCAGAGGAGGAGGCAACACCACAGGCCAGACACAGATGTGGCTGTGAGATGCTTAAAACTGCAAGAGTCTAACACAATGATGACAACTAGCTCAAATGACTAGCTCTTTCACATGTGCCCCTCATGCTGCCTTGACATTAACACCTTTGTTGCTATCCTAAGCATCTCACTGAAGGACATAAATGACTAGTTACAATCTTGAGTGACGATGATGTGGCTGTTCTGTTATGGGATCCTAACTGCACCAGCTCACATTGTGAACAGAGTAGACATGATGCAGTCTCTTCAAGCATCTCACCAACATTCTACTGCCTATGACAGCCTTCAGTTCAGGAGAAGCAGTGCCAACATCAGTGCACTTGTGGCAATAAGCTATACCCCTGGAGAGGGGGATAATTATCACACACTTGTTCTCACTTTGATGCCTGAGGACTAATCTTAATCCAGACTATGGTATGTTGCCACAGGTAATCCCTCATGCAAAATTAGTGTTCAGGTTCATCATCATACTGAGTGCAACATAGATTGTTCTTTAGGATGCTGTGATCTGTCAGTCTCAATCATGGTTGGAGGCTTGCAAATCATTTCAACTTTGTGTGCAACATGAGAGCTTCAGCAGCAGTATTGCTCACTGACAGTCACTCGTGACCCTGCCTTCGTCTGGAGTATCCCAACTTCATGTACAGCCTAGCCTTTGCATTGGTGCTTCTGAGAATGCAAACACTGCATTTTGGCTTAATTAGTTAATTCAATGATAATATAGAGCAAACATTAGAGGTGGGGGTGTTTATCTCTGATCCCATTTGAGGCCTCCAATTTTCATCCCAGAAGTCTCAGATTGCCCATCGGAGAATTGCTCAGGAATTTTAGCAAGCCACGCCAGTCAGATCTTCAGGTCCAGAGCAGCATCCTTCCATATAACAGTCCAGCATCCTGGAACTTGACACACACCTCTCACATAAAGGTGGATCCCTAGCAGACATTACAGGAGTCACCAAGTGTTAGCTAAGTCCATAGCTCCGCACCATGCACGTAGAGAAATGGGGACTACTATCGGCTGATGTCCAGTTGTAAACATGGACACTACATTGTTCTGCAGGCTCCCAGGACCTCATAAGATCTCTGAATATTGATGGATGAGTAACCCACATTCAAGCCTGACAGTCATTACTTGAAGACCATTGAAAGATGCACCAACTGAAATTCACTCCAATGCAGTTCATCATTGAAACCTATAAGGTCCACACTTACCATTCTTCAGTGCAGAAGCATCAGGTGAATATACCAATATGCAACTTTTATATTCATGAAATGATCCTCTGAAGCAAGTCACAGATTGCCCAATCACCATTTTGATGGAGCCAGAGACCTTGCTCATATGCCTGCCTTGCACAGAAAGGGAAAATTGTAATGAGATGGTGTGAGACATCATGGATCTGAAGCACACAATGGGAGATACGTGAGGAGAAGGGGGAGGTGTGTGTCTTGGGGAGTGAAGGGGTGGGATGGAGGGAGTTGACATCTGCTGCACATTGAGTACATTTAAGAAGTGGACAGATGTTTAATTGATAAGGGTTTGAAGGGCTATGTTGAATGGGCAGGAAAATGGAATTGAGGCCAAGGTGAAATCAAACATGATCATATTAAATGGCGGAGCAGACTCAAAGGGCTAAATTGCTGCCCCCTGCTCCTAGTTCGTATGTTCTTGTGTATGATCTCAGAACATTAAATTTCTTAATTTTTCTTAACCTGCTGCTATGTCTAGGTGCAACCACCAGCGTGACTGTTACACCTTATTGTCTGTTATGCCCTTGATGGGCTACCTCTGGATGGCCGAGGTCTGGAGGGCCCTGACCTGCTTTGGGTCCTCTGCTGTAGGCAGCTGCACCCTCCTTGACCTGAGGAGCTGGAGTTGACAGGATCACAACAAGGGGACTTGGAGCAGCTGGTCAGCCCAGGGGGAGCCCTCGTGGATAGCTGACGCTCCTCTTCCCGCAAATAGGTGCTCAAGGGCTTCTTGCTGAGGAGATGGGGCACCTGGGGGGAGATCAAGATGCTTCAGTGTGCCTGAGTGAACCAATGTAAGGCCTGAGGATGCGACTTGTGCAGGATGCGACAAGAAGATGTAAAAATGTATGCGAGAGAATCAGTAATGATGTCCCTTGTACCTTGTGTCAATAGTGTAAAAGAACTCTGTGGACTGTAACTCTTTGAATGCCAAATGGCCTTTTGAGGGTGTGAGTTGAGAGTGAGGAGAAGGTCAGCTTACCCTGGCAGAGTGGATGAGATCATTTATCCTCTTCCTGCACTGAATGGCAGTTCTATTTTGTGCTGCGTAGGTGCTAACCACACTGGTGTCCTTCTGCCAGGATATTGTGGTGAGTTGGTGAACGTCAGCTCCCATCATGGGGAAAAGGTATCTCCCGTAGTCCTTGACTGCCTATAAGGGTAATGCCAGTGTGCTGTCTCTAAGCTTCCAAGCTGTGGGTTTCTTTCTTCTCAGGGTCATTTTGGCAGCCATCCTGGGCTGCAGCAAGTGATTGTGTGTGCGGGTGCGATTTAAGTATGGTGCCTGATATATGAGCCAATGAGGTAACGGTGGGGTGGATGAATCCTAGGCTGTCCTGCAACAAGATGTGATATTCTGCACTTTCATAAATACGTACTGAGTTGAAAAGTGGACGATCTCGTGCGGAAACCCATCACACTAGCCAGTCGCAGGAACTGCGCCACCTTTCGTGCCCGCCACCACACTGAGGACAGAATTTTCTGGCCCTGACAGCCACAGATGGATGAGCATTCCAAATGTTCCTGTCCTGCCTGCGACGGTGCACACCAGTGTCAGGGCCAGAAAATTCCAGGCTTTGGAAAATTCCCACCCAAGGTCAACAGACCTTTCAATGGTCCATCAAATTGTCCCTTCCGCCTGTGATGCTTCCCATGGTGGGTGGCTCCAGAAAATTTATCCTTTTGTCTCTGGAGTGGAAGATTCCACCCATTGCTTGGCCAGGAGTCAACATAGGTCAGCATGCAAAGTGGTTACAAGTGAAAGAATGTGATGCAAGTTAAGGCATGGGCAACAGAGTTTTGATGATTCAAACTAATAACCAGATCCAACCAATACAATGCAAAATACTGTGGATGCTGGAAATCAAAATAAAGGTAGAAAATACTGAAAATATTTGGCTTTATCTGTGCAGCAAGAAACAGAATTAAAGGAGAGGATTTGTCATTCGCTGCACAGTGCTGGCTGAAGCAAGAATACCATGCAACTCGCAGGCTGCACAACAGATTTTCTGTCCAGAGAATCCAATGGGGCCAGAAAAAGCTGACAGCAGGGAATCCTAAGATTGGGGCATCGTCTTTAAGGGATGCCCTAATCTCCGATATAAAATACAGGAGCTCCCCCCACATGTATACTGAGACCCACCCCCACAGACACAGGGGACCCCCTCATACACACAAAGTTAACCATCCCCTCATGCACAAGGAGAACTGCCCCCAACCGATAGGGAGAACCACCCCGCCACTCCCCCCCCCCCCCCCCCCCCCCCCCGGCCCCGAGCTCCCCAGAGGCACCCCCAGCACTGCCCCCAGCAGGATATTTATTCAGTGTTTGGAAATTGGCTTTGTGTTCCAGGCTGATAATGTCTTAGCCATTATGGGTTAAAAGGAGTGTTTGAAAGGTCATGGGCCATATTCACCAACCTTGCCTGCAGCTGAGATTCTCCAATCCTGCTGCAGGAAATAGAGTTTTGGCTGAGCACCAAGGTCTGTGTTCTCGCTGGCAGTGGTGACGGGGCGAACAAGATCGGAGAATACCAGCCGTTGTCTTAGTAGATGTTCTATCTCCACTCATCAGCCTGCATTATTAAATACAAAAGCCTTTGACTTAGCTTCCTTTGAAGTTGGTTGTTCAATTCCCAGATGACCGTTAGTAGCTTCTCACAGAATCCAAGGTGTGAGATTTCCGAAACTGCAAAGTGGCTTCTTTTGTTCTGGAGTTACAGACACAGTTTCAGCCATTTTAAGGGTCAGTTTTTTTTCAATTTTAGAAATAGCCATGAGGATACATACTTTATAAAAACATACAGGGGGGCGATTTTACAAGAAAAATTCTAAGTGTTCAGCTAGCATGAAAACGGGAGAGTTTCAGATTTGTTTTTGGGTGAGTCTTTACTCCCAATCTTATGCACTTAGTGCATGAAAAAATGGGCTAGACTGTTTCCAGCCCTTAGAGGCTGTGGGTGGGGTTTAACTGACCAGCCAGCTTGCTCTAGCAGCAGAGAGGGCTATTGCACATGTATAGACCTCTGTGGCTGCATATGTGCAATGGCAAGAGCAGAGGCCTGACAGAGAGAGAGAGATCTGTCAGGCCTCTGCTGTTGCAGTCGGCCTCAAAGACCCCTCCCCCTCATCCCCCTGCTGTTGCAGGGGCCTGCAGCCGATTGCGAGTCCTACAACGCCCTGAAATATCATCCCCGCCACTCCTCCCCTGCCATACAGACCAATTGTGCCCTCCCCCACCAATCTCCGACAGAGTGCACAGCGGGCCCTAATTCCTCTAATATCTGAGGTTATTATCCATTCATTCAGAGTGTGTTCCTGTTATAACACAATGAGGAGTCATTTCATGGAGGAAATTATATAAAACGTAATAACATTTTATATGTATATTTAAATGATGCTGCAAGAAGCAGATTCCATGTTATATCTGCATGTGACCAAATCAATAGTTGGATTGCTAGATATGGGTGAGAGGATCCCCTGTAGGCAAATTGCATTTTATGGATCTATGACTAGAAAATGGTTTGTGCAAAACTTAATAGCTAGTAATCTAACCCCCTGTGTATTTACCAAACTGAACAAATGACCATATCAGATATTTCATTTGTCACAATATATTCTCCAGCTTCAGGCAAAATAATATGGAGTAATGGTGGAAATATGAACCCAATGAATATGATTATAAAGCATTAACTTACTTCCTCAAATGAAGATCCAAAAAATATCCTTATTCTATCTTATTGTCATATCTAGGTCATGCTGAATAATGTACTTGGAAACAAAAACTAATTTGTGATGTTCACCTGGGAGAAAGGGTCTATAAAACCAAGTACTGTACAAACTGTTATCTTAGATCCAGCAGAAGCTTCAAGTACAGGGGATCTGCACCTCAACAGGTGAGGATGCTTCAGATTAAAAACACATCTACAGAATGAGGAATGTTGAATTTAAAAGTTGTGTTGCATTCTTCACGCTGCTGCTGTTATGTTAGGTACGATTAAAAGGCAATAAATGTATATCTCAAGAAAGCTATAATTGAGGTGGAATGTAAATAATTTGTATCAATACCTGCACATTAATATGTTGCTTTATATAATTCCTGCATCATGATTTATGTGCTTTTTTAGATCTTCCTTGTTTCACAGCTGAAACTTTGGAAAATTCAGATTTATGTTTCAGATTTTGGGGTTGATTCACTGAAAATATTTCTGGTGGTTACTTGGAATATCAGAAATATACTGAGGTTATAAAGGTTTGTTGGAGTATGCAGTGGAACCATTAGCATCAATGATACCAAATACTACTTGCTTAATCTTCAAATCTAACCTTTTTGGATATTTTGACAGTATCTATGAATTGCTGACATTACTGTTCTTGCAAATTATTGATTCTCTGCCCAGAATTATCACACATCAGTGCTTTTTTAAAAAACTGATAGATTTATAATATTGTATCATGTAATTATCCTCAGCCCCAATTATAAAATAAACTAAAATAATAGACACTTTGACACTAATGTCTAACCTCAAAATTTTACTGTGGTAAATATTACTGAGCTAGTGAAGAGCTTATAACATTGCACTATTTATAAAGATCAATAGGAGCCTTTAAATAAAACATTTTGCCATCTGGGCTTGAAAAAAGCAGTTTAGACACTAAGGGTAACATCCAGTGTATAGCTTTATTTTTGTCAATTTTAAAAATTAAACATCTGTGTATATATAAAGAATAAAGATCGTTTCATTAGTTAAAAGAACTGGGATAACATCAGCTGGACCAGGATTTGACCTGCTGAACCAATATGTCACCAGTTGGACTGAGAGCTGTTGGACCAAGAAAGATATTATCCACTGAACCAAGATTTGACCAAATGGACAAAGATGCACTGGTTGAACAGAGATGGCTCTAGCGACAAGGCCTTTGCAATGAATAACCTAATGGCATTCACTATCTATGTCTTCACATTGATACTGAATACTTGGCTAATGTACCAGAAGCTGACTGGTGCTCTTGGGAAAGAGAAATCAGAGGGAAGTTCAAAAAATTGAGTGTAGCCAGTGATTGAACAGATTTTCTAATCTCCAGAAAATAAACTCAAGCTGAAGAATTCACAATGGAGCTTGACAGTAGATTATAAATTTCCCTAAAAGCAAATTTAAACTCATGTAAAGTTTGTTCTGCTCTTTATTCGTAGCAGCATTGGAATTGCATTCTGTTATGTATTATCAGCTTGGTAATTCTTCCTCTAATATTAGTGAAAGAGTAATGGAGAAATGTTACTATTGAATGAATTAAATACATATACTTCCCTCAATTTATTGCTCAATTTATGTTTTCCTCCTGTGGGATTTACATGAATGAACAGAGGATGAAAGGCAATTAAGCAGTTTATTAGGCAAATTAGGCATTTTGCCATCTTTGCTCTGTAACTCTTTCTTGTCTCCATTGATAGTATTCTTACTTCTGAGTCAGAAGCTTATGGCTCACATAATTCTGGTTGCTTCTTCATTCCATTACTGAGGAGTGTTATAGAGGCATCTTCCTTCAGGTGGAGGCCCTATATTGGTGTGCCACCAAAATCCAATCATCTGATTATTCATCTCATTTGTAGTTTCTAGGACCTAGTCTTATGCTATATGTGCTACGGAAAAACAGTAACAGCATTTCAAAAGTCATTATCGCATGGATGCTTCTGAGAGTTATGATAAGGCATAATATAAAATGATGTCTCTTTTTCTTTCTCTTAGTGTGAAGTCCCCAACTTTGTTATGTGCTTCCTTCAGCCAGCATGACCAAAACTGTTCATTAGTGTCAAACTCGCATTGTTATTCAATTGAACAGCTCTAGATCCTGTATGAATGGATAGATGGAAGTTGGGAGTAAGCAATAGAGGAATAAGCCACTTCGACTTTGTCCCCTTGCAGTCAGAGTTGTTACGTTGCCTGGCAAGCAGTACAATGGGATACAACCTGTGCCATGTAAATTATAACTTGATAAGCATTGACACTCCATCACTTGGATAAATAAGATTAATTTTGAATGTTCCCCTCGTCACAGGTTTTGGAGTGGGAGTAAGAATGCTGAATGTAATCACAGTGCTGGCTCTGCTAACGATTGCAGAAGGTACCCCTCCAAATGAAACTGCACAACCATTGAACCGTGGACTTTCTGATTCAGTTGTTGAATATAACATGTGCCCGCTTCCAGACCAAGAGTATCCTTTTAGCACAGATATGGTCCCATCATATTGTGTCTGCATGCATTGTCAAGGGCCAAAAGGAGATCTGGGTCCTAAAGGGGACAGAGGAAACTCAGGACCACCAGGTATGTTGGAAAAATTTTTGTTTAGACCTGCAAGTTATTTGATAACAAATGTCTTCCTTGCGCATTATTGGAAGAACCTTTTTATTAGTTATGAGCTTAGAAAACTAAACAAGCCCCGTAAAACTAGACCAATCAAGTAAAGCTAAACAGCCTTACTAAACCAATCGAACGAAACTAAACAGCCCAGTGTAAAGGTGAAGAAAATCCAATAAAACTGAACCAATACAGGTAGCTGTAAAATCAAACCAATTCTGTAAAACTGAGTCAATCCTTTAAAAATGAACAAAGCCATATAAAACTGAACCAATCCCTGTAAAGGTGACAACCTCACTGTAAAACTAAACCAAACCCTTGAAACCAAATTGGTATCCAAAACTGAACTAAACTCTTAACACTGAACCAGTCCCTATAAAAATTCACCAGTCCCAATAAAATAGAACCAGCCAATGTAAAGCAGAGCCAGCCTTTATAAAACTGAACCAGTTCCTATCCACCTGGAAAATAGAGCCATTTGCTGTAAAACTGAACATGTTCCTTAAAGTGGTTAGATGGTGTAAGCTAATTAGCACAATTTGTAAATGTCTATAGATTATAGGAGGAAGGCTTGACAGAGACAAAGGAATTCCAGAGATTTGAGATCCTAATTTTTATCCCAAAACTATGAATCAGTAAATAATGTCAAAAAATGTAACTCAATCCAGCCCACTCTATCATAATGATTATTGATTGTGTAAATTGTGTATAAAACCATCTAATAACTGTTGCAAGAATACTCAGATCCTGTGAATCATATTACACATTATAATGTGCACTTCTTCTGGAAACTATCCTTTGAAAAGTGCAGAACAATGAGAATGCACAATCAGTTTTATAATATTTTCCTTTTTCAGGTAAATAAATCTGTAATTATAAATGCGCAATATTCATTTTCAAAAGTTAATTGTGAAAGGGGGCTGGACATGAGCACAAGGCTGAAGGTTCTCATCAGGTGCTTGATACTCCTGCAGTGGTTCTGCATGTTCTTACCCTCCTCCTACTGGCCTCAGAAGCCCTTAAGTGGTCACTACTTAGCCACTTGGGGTGAGGGTGGGCTCTTGGTCTCGCCCACCCTTTGTAAAGTCAAGGACAGGTCGGGGAGGGCAGTGGGAAGGCCATCCAGGGAATATTACGGGCTCCCCTTACCTGTAAATCCACCAGCAGGGGACAATAAAATTCTGCCCAAGGAGTTGAAAATATTTTAAATTGAAGTTGAAAAGTTAAAGAACAATTACTTGCATTTGTAACATATAACATAGTAGCATTTCTGTCGATGATTGCCAGGAGTGGTTCTCAAAGAAATGAGGTGATGTTGTATAGAAGTACATAGAATATACAGCCATTCAGCCTTACCAGCTCAAGTGGTTTATATTCCATTTGAGCCTCCTCCCATCCTTCCTCATCTAACTCTTTCATATCTCCTTCTACCTTATATGTTTATCTAACTTCCCCTTAAATGCATGTTTGCCCCAATTCCCCCTGGATGCGTGTTCCATGTTTTTTCTGAGAAAAGAAGTTTCTTCTGAATTCCCATTTTGATATCTTTGTGGCTACCTTATATTGATACCTTCTAATGTACTCTTCCCAACAAGTGGACTCCTGCTTCTACTTTTCATAATGTTAACAACCTCTATTAGGTCGCCTCTATTTATCCCTTCCTAATACATACTGGGTGGGATTTTCTGGTGGTGGAGGCAGCCTGCTGTTACCTGGAGGTGGGATCGTCTGGTCCCGCCTTGTCCCGCCAATGTCTGCACAGTTTTGTATGCCCTGCACCCACCGCTGGCAGGGAACGCACCACAAGGGGTCGCCATCAGCAGGACCAGAAGATCCCACCAGCAGGAAGGGCTGGAAAATTTTGGCCATTATCTCATAGTTTAGGTATTATGCATGTAAATCTTCATTTGCACCTCCTCCATTATGTCTATAATTCTTATTAAGCTTGTGGCAACCAAAATGATGCACAATATTCCAAGGTTCAAAACAAGTGACGACAGGCTTAGTCAAAGAGGTAGGTTTTAAGGAGCATCTTAAAAGAGAGAGAATTAGGGGGGTATCTAATCTTGCAATTCTGGAATCAGGTTTTTTGCACCCTCTCCAGTGCCTCTACATCTTTTTTGTGAGAGAGGCAGAGAGCTGAATTAATTCAGGAAGTGAATTCCACAGCTTAGGGTCTAGGCAATTGAAGGCACGGCCACTGGTGACAGTGAAGAAAATTCAGAATGTTCAAGAAGCCAGAATTGGAGGAGTGCAAGGATCTCAGAGGTGTTGCCTTGGTGTAAATCTCACGAGGGAGAAAAGATATTATGAAGAATTGTTTACTTCCAGCTTAAGAGAAATTAAGGGTCAAAAGAGGAAGTTTGGGAGGAACACTGACCAAATATAATGATTGCAAATATAAATGGAAATATCTCTTTATGTAGGCAACCTGGGATTAAAATTCACTGGAGCATTTTGGGCAGATTGCAGAGCAAATTTTCATCTGATGCTTTGCCTCATTATTAACTAAATTCCTTTAATGCGTTAATAGGACTTTCAGAGTGGGCATCCAAGCCTTTGGCAATTGTCACTGGGTCAAAATCTAGGAATTTCCTTCCTAACAGCACTCTACATGTAACTACACCAAGTGGACTGCAATGGTGTAAGGTGGCAGCTCATCACCGTTTTCTTGAGCGCAATTAGGGATGAGCAAGAAATGTTAGCCTTGCCAGCCACACTCACACCCCATGGAATAATAAAAAAAAGCAGTATATTGCTTTCACTGGAATTCTGTATTATGGGAATTAAGGGGCTAATTTCAATAATACATATTAGGAGGCACTAGGAATTGATTTGTATCATTTGAAAATAAGTAGAACAAAGAGTGTTGCGATCCACTGGAATTCTCTATAATTAAAGTGAATGAGTTGGGGGGGTGGGAGGGGGTTGGTGGGGAGGTGGTTCATTGGGCCTTTGTGTAATTAAATTGAATGTGAAAGGGTTTAGTGACTTGGGATTCTTTGTAATAAGAGGAAATGGGTGTGTTGTAATTTGCAATAGCTGTACATTTTGACTTTTTAAAGCTGCCAGCATTATATTTTTCTTTATTGAGCAAACTGACATTTATGTTCTTTTGTGGCAGGAAGACCAGGCATGCCTGGCATAAAAGGAATAATGGGATCAGTAGGACACGTCGGTCCAAGAGGCTTTAGAGGGATAAAAGGTTTGTATTTGTTATCCTTGTTTTGTCCTATGCAGATGCGTAAAGAAGCATCATTGGAATGACACTGATGCATCAAAGGTTCATCATGATATGATACGAAAGAACTGCATAGTCAATGAATCCAACAAAAATGAACACTTATCTGTAACCATTTTTATTTGTTAATCCAAATTGACTGACTGAAATTAACAACATTCAACCAAAATGTATTCCACAAAGATCTTGTAGACAAAACCAAGATTCATTTTTGTACTAAGCTATATGGATCAGAATGTCTTGGGTTGGCTGTTTTCAGTTAGGTTACAATTAACTCAGTTTCCAATTATGATGGTTTTAAACGAACCATTAGTGGAGAATGTTTACATATGTTAAATGGATGAGGACAGAATTACGTTTTATTTGCATGCCGCCCATAGTTAAATAGCCCTGCTAATATTTTTCCAGAATGCCCATTTGAGTGAGGCACTGGTGAGCTGTCAGCCCTATTTATACTGTGCTGCTTCAAAAGTCACTCTTCAGGAGGAAGGGAATGGAAAGACTGATCAATGCATTACACTGTGGAGACAAAGTGGGAGAAAGTGGTCTTCTAAAATTCTAATGGCGAAATATTACAACCTCATCCTGTCTGTTTTTGACGTGGTAAGATCGCGTGAGAAGGAAAAAACGGAATCACGCCCGTTTTCCCACTGGTTCCCATCGTACCAAACTGTTTTTCCATGCGTGATGAAAAGCACACCCAAAGTAGGCAAGACGTCAGTTTGCATGCACAATTAACATGGTATTCACACAATTGTCCCCCCTCACTTACCTTAACAACCTCGTCGGTGAGACTTCATGCCGGCGAGGAAAACACCTGCTCCATAAAAGGCTGCTGCGGCTGCAGCAGTAGTAAAGGGGAGTGAGGAGGTAAGTTGATATCAACACCAGCCACCATGGAGACTCGACAATGGGGGGTGGTTGGGGGCTTGCATGGGTGTTGTGGGGTAGTGTTGCTGGTGCCAGTGATGGAATTGCCAAGCTCTTGGCTCAGTGCTGGCTGAGGCCAGCAGTGCTGCCAGTAATGGGGTTGCAGATCTGGGGCCCGGTGCTGGCTGGGGCCAGTGGTGAGGGGGGTAGTGGGTTGTCATGCCAGTCTGGGGGTGCAGAGCTCAGGGTTCGGCGCTGCTGAGGCCAGCAGTGAGGGGGGGGTGCTCATCATGCCAGTCTGGACGTGTAGAGCTCGGGGTTTGGTGCTGGCTGGTGTTGAACGAATCCCCTGGCTGCTGATTGAAACCCCCGAGGGCTTGCTTATGAGTACGGACACCAACCCCAGTGCTGTCGCTATACCACCCTTCCATTTGTCAGCTACACAGGCTCTCCGGCTGACTGTGATGTTCCATCCCAGAAACCCCACTAACACAAACAAGCAGCAGGTCTTAGAGGTGCTGCTCCAAGCAAGAGACCACAGGTGTTAACATGGCTTCTTTCTGAGCATGAACACGTCAGTGCTGCCCTCCATGGGAACCCATCCTGTGATGGTAACAAGAGTGCCCCACCTCCCCCTTCTGTGTAAACTGCTAGCCATTCCTGGAAGCTACTGCACCTGACATCCAGGTGGATGCCCCATGTTTATGCTTGAAGGCTTCCCAATACAGACCCCCGCAAAGCCACCCAAATGCTCTCTGTACCTCACAAAGCGAGGGTGCAGTGACGCTCATCATTCCAGCAAGGTGGAACATGGCATCGGGCATGGTGTCAGCTCGCCACCATCCATGCTTAGTTGGGACATGGGTTGCTGGGAGGGAGTGTGGTCCCGGGATGGAGAACCTGACAGAATTTCTCTCTCTCTCTCTTCCCCCACCACCAACCCCCCACCTTTCAGATCAATGATGGACTTCGCCATATAGCCAGTGAACCTGACAGTGATTCTTGTGGCTGCTGCTGTGGAAGAGGAGACACTGCAAGACCAGCCTAGGCCTGAGGCTGCAGCAGGAGGACAGGGAGCCACCAGTCGGGGGCAGGAGGCAGGTGGCCATCGGCCCCAGGGTGGTGCCAGGGCACAGAGGAGACAGAGACCCTGGCAGTTCAGGACACACATGTCCTTCAAAGAGCCACCGGACAGCATATACCACCTCCGCAGACTCCGGCTCCACAAGGAGATAGTGCGGCACCTGTTTCAGGTCCTCGCGGACTTGGCACCTCGAGAGACAGGGAAATTCCCGCAACCGGTGGTGGTGAACATCATAGCAGCCCTCAACCTTTACACAACCGTGTCCTTCCTGGCCGCCAGCGGGGATCTTTGTGGGATCTCCCAGTCCTCGGTGCACAAGTGTGTCCACAAGGTGACGGATGACCTGTTCGCCCGGGCTGGCCAGTACATCAACTTCAACCTGAGCCAGGCCCAGCAGGAAGCCGAGGCCACAGGATTTGCCACCATCCCACGATGCCGAACATGCAGGGGCAATCGATTGCACACAGGTCGCTCCTGCGGTCCCCACAATGCCAGCAGTGCACTTTGTCAACAGGAAGGGGTTCCACTCCTTGAATGTTCAGTTGGTTTGTGACCATAGAATGAACATCACGTACACGTGTGCACAACACCCAGGCAGCGTACGTGACAGCTTTATCCCGCAGAGCTCTGAAATCCCTGAAGTCTTCGGAGACCAGCCTAGGCTACTAGGATGGCAGGGGCTACCCAACAAGGACTTGACTGATGATGCTGATGTAGAGGCCAGAAACTGAGGTGGAGATCCGATACAATGAGGCACATGATGCCACCCGGTCCATCGTGGAGCGGTGCATTGGGAGGCCTTCATCATCACAAGGTTCTCAGACTAGGGGGGTGTCAGATGTAACAGATGCAAACCTCACCCCCTCTTTCTAGTAGCCTGCATTGACGTGTCCCCCCAGGATGTACATCAGAGGTGGTGGCAGTCTGTTAGGTTCCAGTGCATCATTGCCTGTGATGCCCTTGGCAGGCATCCTCTGGAGAGCCAGGACCTGGAGGGCATAGGCTTATGGCAGCCTGTTCATCCCACTGCCCTTGAGATGCCGGTGTCAGGGAGGGAAGAGTCAGAAGACCTTGCGATGGCATGAGTCCCCAAGTGGAAGGCCCTGGAATAGATTCGAGCCCTTATCCCTCCCTCCCTCTGGGTGCCAATGGACCCTTGGGTTACTCCATGGGACAGTGTAGCAGCTGGACTGAGCTCCAGAGGCCCTGGCATCACCTGGCCCTGCCAGTCCTGGAGGCCCAACTACGTTTGCTCCATGGTGTGTGAGATCTCAGTGATGGCCCTTGGAGTCTGGGCCAGTCTCTTGATGCCCGCAGCAAGTGCCCTCTGAGACTGGGCCAAGTTCTGAAGCCCCTCAGCCATGTCCCGCTGTGATTGGACCACGCTCTCGTGGCCTGCAGCTATAGCTTACTGTGCCTCGGCCATGGCCCACTGGGTCTCCATGATGCTCCCAAGCCCCAAAGCCATGGGCTGCAGTGGCTCGACAAGGGTCCCAATGCCCTCAGCGGTGGTCCGCAGGGACTCAGCAATGGCCAGCTGTGATTCGGCCATGGCCTGTCGTGACTCCGCCATGCCTTGGACCCTGCCACTCATGATGACCATTTCCTGCCCGAAGCTTTCCACTGCAGATGCCACCCTTGCAGTGTTAACCTGGGTGCCATGCTGTGCTTGCACCATATGCTACACCTGAAGGTTGTGAGACTCCTCCCAACAGCTTCGCAGTTGATGCAATGTTGCTGACAGCCCCTCCTGCATTCTTGGAGTGGCCCAGCATCTGGCTTGAGGTTAGCTGAATCCATGCCTCTGGCAGGCCCCCATGTGCTAGAGGCCTCGGATGTTCCCGCCTCCACCCAATATACATCAACTAATTCCAGTGGCTTGGTACCTGGCTTGAGGCCAACTGATTCCTTGCCTCCGGCAGACCTCCGCGTACCCAAGGCCTCAGATGTTCTCTCCTCCATCTGCTGTACAATGAGAGTAACCCAGAAGCCTCACCACTGCCTTGTCCCACCATAGTGATAGTATCTGCTCTGATGGATTGTGTGGTGGAAACCTGTGAACTGACTGGTGCTGGCCTCGGAGGTTTCCTTGGGCCCTTCCTCTGAGGTTTCCTCCGAGTATCATAGGGCATCTCGGCGGGCGCAGCTGTTGGGGGGGAGGGGCGGGTGGACAGGTATCTGGGCAGCATGCCACTTATTTGATTTGAGTTATGTCATATGGATGAAGGATTGGCGGGTGCTCACTTTATGTCGCAGGCCAACCTGGCTGTCAGCATGGTCCTGTCTTCCCCCACCAGATCCAGGGCCATCCCCTCAAAGGGAATAAGGATTCTCAGGTCGGGTACCCCACTACCTGTCTTCTCCTGCTCCCAGCGGTTATGGGTCATCTTCTCCTGTGGGGACAGAAGGGAGTTTGAAAGCTTCATGGTGGAAGGGCACGGAGTGTTAGGGGGATGAAGTTGGTTGGGTGGGGTCAGTCTGTCACGGCTGTGCCTCGGCAGGCAGGGGTTGTGGCGAGGGGTGCCAGAGGGGTTGGAGGCTGGTGCAAGGGCTTCAGGTAGGGGGCTGGAAGGCCATGGCGTGTCAGGAAATGGATGGACATTGCAGGCACCACATATGAGACCGATGCCAGGGCAGGATGGACACTTACCCTTGCTGCCCGAAGGAGGTCATTAATCTTCCGCACCAGTGGCAGGTCCTACATGCCAATGGACGGACACTGACTGCCACCGCCACCACCTCCCAGGCCACGTCGCCTTCCCAACCCCTGGCTTGTCGACCATTCTGGCGGGAGGGGGAGGAATGTTTCCTTCCTCTCCTCCATTGAGTCTAGCAGACGGTCCAGCTATCCCTCAGAAAATCTTGGGACTGTACTTCTGGGTGCCATCTTCTTGGCGTGACTGCCTGTATGTCCATCGTTAGAGCTTATATGGACCTCTCCCTCGTTAAGGGAATTCAGCTGCAGGCAGTTTGGGGTAGTCACATGCCAGGAGGCTCCATTCCAGCAAGAATCACTAGAGGCTGTTTTGTTGCAATAAGGGGGGAGGCAAGGGGAACTCCGCAGGGGTGGTGATCGAGGAAGGGGGGGAATAGGGAATAGGGGGAAGCTCTGTAGTGGTGGTGGTCGGGGTGAGAGGGGAAGGGGGATCTCTGCTGTGGTTGGGGGAGAGGGGGGAATGCTGCAATGGGAATGGTCAGGGGGAGGGGGAGGCAATGTCTGTTGTGGGAGGGGGGGATGCCGGCAGGGGATCTCTTGGTTTGCTGGGAGATCAGGGCGCATGCACAATGGCACCCCCCAATTTCAGCAGCCGGCTTCCCAGCAAGATTACGCTTTGCTTCCCCCCCCCCCCCCCCCCCCCCCCACCCCCACCCTACTGATGAGAATCACATTGTTTGCATGGCATTGCAAGCTAGACATCCTGGCAGTGCCTAGGGGCAGAGACCAATAAGAGAGGGCGGGGCCTTGAGGGGTGGGGCCTGAATGGACAGGTCCATGACGGCGAGTGGGTGGGGAGAGCTCCTTAGGGAGGGCTCTCTGCATCGGGGATCAGTTGGGGTTGTGAACGTCTGGGGGGGATGTTGGGGCGGCGATCACTTGGTGGTGGTTATCGGGGGCTGCGATCGCCTGGGGGGAGTGGGGGCAATTATGTGCGGTGATCAGCCGGGGCAACGATCGGGATGGGGGAGGCGATATCCGGGTAAGGGCTTATTGATGGGGGGGGGGATGTACGCGGAGTGGATTGGGGGGATGCGATGTCGGTGGGGGGAGGGGTGAGAGAGCCGTTGGGGGAGGACATGATGTCTAGAGAGTGACAGATCTCCCAGTGCACTGTGCATACACTATACAGTGCACTGAAAGATCAGGGTGCCTGCGCAATGATGCCCCTTCAGCTTAGCAGCCGGCTTCATGGCTTCCCGGCCCACTCCTCCTGCTGGTGAGAATCATAGTTTGGCTTTTTTTGCTGAGTGCCACATGATTGCATCTGGGAGCTCACCCAAAAAATGAGCATGATTCTCTCCCATTTGTAGGCTTGTTCGGCATTTTTTTTGGTTACATCGTCCCCAGGACTTTTTCATAAGATTGCCCCCTAAATGCTGAACGAGTGAGAAAACAGGAGTGAATGGCGCCTGTCTTTTTTAGCAAGCCGCAAGTTGCAATCTTACGACACTGAGTGCAATAAAAGAGCATCAATGAGATTCCCACGAGAATAGACCCTCCAGATGCGTGACTCACCCAAAGTGCTGCAACTGTATGCCGTTAACAATGGAGAGCTGTGTATAAGCGCTAATGATGGATAGACAGTCAGTCACGCCAGGAAGATGGCACCAGAAGATTTACTGAGGGAGAGCTGGGCCATCTGTTGGATGCAGTTGAGGAGAGGAGGGACATTTTCCTCCCGCCGAATGGGCAACAAGCCATGGGTTGCACTTGCACTGGTAATGAGGCCTGGGTGGCAGTGGTGGCGGCAGTCAGTGCCCATGCACTGGCACGGAGGACCAGCCAGAAGAAAATGAATGACCTCATTCAGGCAGCAAGGGTGAGCGTCCATCTCATCCGGCCATCAATACTGTTTGTTGTGCCTGCCATGCCCATGAAGATCCACCCCCTGACACCCCACGGTCTTCCAGCACCCGACCCCATAGCACTTTCCTCCAACTCGTCTGGCAACCACTGTCACAACCCCTACCTGCTGAGGCACAGCCCCAACAAACCCCACCCAACTGATGCTACCCCCGGCATCTCCGACACCCTGTGCCCTTCCAGGCTTCAACCCCCCATTCTGACCCCACAAGGGTAGATGGCCAATAACAGGAGAGAGTGGGAGAAAACAGGAGGTAGGGTCGCTGACCTGCGAATCCGCATTCCTTTTGAGGATAGAGCCCTGATCTGGCAAGGGAGAAGGAGGACAGGACCGTGAATGACAGCCAGGTCAGAGTGCGATCAGGAAGTGAGTATCCACAAATCCTTCATTCAGATGACATATCTCAAGTAAGTGGCATGCTTCCCAGATACTTGTCCCTCCCGCCTTGCACTAAACTTGTGTCCTTTGTTGCAGGAGACAACCATGATGCACCTGGCCTGTCTGGAGTCACTGTCCTCCCCAACCCCCCCCACCCCCCGCTGATCCACTGAAATGCCCCACAACAGCTCAGAGGAAACCCCTGAGGAAACTTCTGAGGCCAGCACCAGTCAATCTTCACAGACTTCCACCACACAATCCACCAGAACGGATACTATCACCACGGTGGGACAAGTTAGTGGCAAAGTTTCTGGGTCACTCTCTGGTGGACACAACACAGCCGTTGATGTACATGGGATGGAGGCAGGAATGTCCAAGGCCTTGGGTAAACAAAGGTCTGCCGGAGGCAAGGAATCAGCTAGCCCCAAACCAGGCGCAGCGCCACAGGAATTAGTACTCCCTAAGCTGCTGAAGATGCATCAGCAGAGCCACAGAATGCAGGAGATGTCAACAACTCGGCAGCAACTGCAATGCTGTTGGGGGAATCCCACAGACTGCACATGGAGTAGATATTGCTGGCATTGCGTGCTACCCAGGCCAACACTACAAGGGTAGCGACCGCAGTGGAAAGGCTGGGTCAGGAAATGGTTGCCATGTGTGGCAGGTTCCAAGGCATGGCCAAGACACAGTGGGCCATGGATGAGATAAAGCTGAGGGGCTTGGGAGCATTCTCAAGACACAGCAGGTCATGGCTGCAGGCTTCGAGAGCATGGCCCAGTCACAGCGGGCCATCGCTGGGGGGCTGCAGAGCTTGGCCCAGTCTCAGAGGGCACTTGCCGAGGGTTCGCATACCATGGCTAAACGCAATTGGGCCTCCAGGACTAGCAGGCCCAGGTGACAGCTGGGCTTCTGGAGCTCACTCCAGGTGCTTCGCCATCCAATGGAGTGTCTCCAAGGCCCATTGGCACCCCAAGGGAGAATGAATAGCAGATTCTGGAGCTTCCACCCAAGAGACCCTGGCAGTCATTAGTTATTCTGAATCCCCCCTTCATGACACCGGTGCGTTTCATGGGCAGTGCGATGAACAGGGTGGCATGGATATATCCATGACACCAGAAAGTCGTCCAGTGCCCTCCAGGGCACCAAGGGACACCCGCCAAGGGCATCACAGGACACAGCTGACTGCCTCCACCTCAGATGTATATCCTGTGGGAACACCTCAACATAGCGGTAGGCCACATAAGATAAACAAGTTGTAGGGTCACCAAGAGGGACAGGTGCCGCACCGTCTCCTTGCTGAACCAGAGCCTGCGATGGCACACGGCATCAGCTCATTGAAGGACATGCATGTTCTGAACTGCCAGGTTGCCCATTTTCTCTGTGCTCTGGTTCCCTCCTCAGGTCAATGGGCACCAACCTCCTGCCTCCAACCGGCAGGCCCCTGTCCTCCTGCTGCAGACTCTGGCCCGGGCTGGCCTTACAGTGCATGGACATCTCCCTCCTCCTCATCTACCTCCTCCTCTGCAGCAGCAGCAGCCACAAGCCATAGGGTTGAGAGGGAAGAGAGAGAGAGAGACAGTCTGTGAGGTTAACCATCCCGCGACCCGCACTCCCTCCCAGCAGCCTGTTTCTCTATGGGTGTGGAAGGTGGCAATCTGACACCATCCCCAGTATCATGCACCACCTCGACAGGTTGACAACCATCACTGCACCCTTTCTATTCGAGGCATGGAGAGCATGCAGGTGGTTGTGCGGTGGCTCCCATTGGGAACCCTTGAAGCATAGGCACGATGCACTCACCTAGATGTCTGGTGCAGTGGCTTCCAGGAATGGCTTGCAGTTTAGACAGCTGGGGAGAAGCACCCTTGTGATTGCACGAGATGAGTTCCCATCGAAGGCAGCACTGCATAGCCCATGCAATGTGAGGAGCCATGTTAACACCTGCCAAGCTCCCTTGATTGCAACAGTAGCTGCCAGATCTGCTGCTTGTTTCTGTTAGTGGGGCCTGGGATGGGGTGTCGGCAACCAGCCGGAGAGCCTTCCAGCAGAGAGATGGCAGTGTAACCTTGGCAATGTCAGTGGAGTTGGGAGTCAACCTCATAGGCAGCCCCTCGCGGGAGGAATGCGGGCAACACAGGACTCAGGTCTATGCCAACCCCCGACTGTAGCCCAGACCTCCCTCAAACAACTGCACCCATGCAAGCTCCCCACCCCGCCTCGCACCATGGCTGCGGCTGAGACACCCCCTCCTGCACCCCGGAGGTTGTTGCCCAGTGGTACTCACCTCCTCACACGCCTTTGTCACTGCTGCACCTGAATCTCACTTATATAGAGCAGCTGTAATTCTTTCTGATGTTACGTCTGACTGATGACATGGTTGACCTAAGTGAGGGGGGATGATTTCATGCCGCACTCACTAATTATATTCAAATGCATTCAAATGCATGCAAATTGACATCTCGACCCTTTTAGGCACAAAGCGGTTTATGCCCAGAAAAAGTGACTCGTAAGTTTAGTTATTTATTCATCACAAGTAGGCTTACACTAACACTGCAATGAAGTTACTCTGAAAATCCCTGAGTCACCACACTCCGGCACCTGTTCGGGTACGCTGAGGGAGAATTTAGCAAAACCAATGGACATAACCAGCACATATTTTTCTGGATTGTGGGAGGAAACTGGAGCACCTGAAGGAAACCCACGCAGACATGGGGAGAATGTGCAAACTCCACACAGACAGTGGCCCAAGCTGGGAATCAAACTTGGGTCCCTGGCACTGTGAGGCAGCAGTGCTAACCACTGTGCCACCATGGGAACTGGCGTGAAACCAGGTGTATTTCTGAAATATCGCTTCGCATGCAACCTTACCAAATGACGGGCGGGATGAGGGTCTAAGATCACGCCCTTTATCTTTAGGACACAATGGATAATAGCTAGTCAGCAGCCCCCTTTAGAACCCCTTGACCTGTTTACTTTTCTAATTGAAATCAAAGGAAAAGACAATTGTACAGTTCTGCACCCCTCCTTTCCTTTCCATGTACGATATGTTTTGTCTGTATAGCATGCAAGAAACTGTATATTAATACATATGACAATAATAAATCAGATCAAATTTTTTAAAAGTTGCTGTTTTGTTATCAACTGTTTGCTTTAACCAAAGACCAATTTTACCCCCTCAGGATTTTTTTATTATCCTGAGTAAGAGAAATCCATTTTATCTGTAACACAGAATGATACCATTCACACCTTAGCCAGTATTACTTTGGATTTACAATTTTTATCAATGAAGGGAACAGTCTTGATTCCTTGCAAATATAAGTCAATATTGTGATTCTGGAAGAGGTGCTGCAAAGGTGGTGTAATAGCCATTAATGAGTTCTTTACTCTTAAAGACCATTTACTATCATTCTGTGTACAAGGCTTCCATTATCATTACAACATGTATCAGGAAAAATGCCAACAAATTCCAGGGTTTTTTGATAATTGACAGTGTGCAATTTGAGTTTATTTTGCTTGCTTCTAATTGCAGGTCAGAAAGGTAGCCGAGGGCCTAGGGGCATGATGGGACTCAAGGGGATTCGAGGACGTAGGGGCTTTCGTGGTCTTAGAGGTAAGCTATAGAAATGTTTAATTCCCACTTGTATTTTACTCTTTTTCTTATCATACTAGTGAAAATGGCCACTTGACCCAGGTCATGGAAGACTGCCAACCACTGTGGAGCTCAGGAAAAATTCTGCATTTTCAGGAGATAAGGGAGAAAGTAATTCCTGATTGTTAAACCAACCTATTATTTGAGTACAGATTGACTCAGACAACATTAGCTTGACTTTCTTATCTGGATTGTGAGAAAGTGTTGAGACACATCTGTTTAGTGAGGGACCTGGAGCTAGATAAATTTGGCACTGACAGCAAGCTGTGTAACTGAGTGGTCAGTGTATGGGAATGCATTCATCTTCAAAGATATTAGAGTTATAATTGGGTAGAATTTCCACTGGTCTTCCTCAATCTCCCATCACTTCAGCGAAAGCCTCGGAGAGACAGTATAAATGTCTCCAGTGTTTCGCTCAGTCCTTGCTGATTTTTCATCAAAGTTATGGCAGGAGTTCACGTGAACTCCCAATGTAGGATGTGGGAGGTCCTGGAGGCTCCTAGCCTCCCGGACGACCATATCTGTGCTGGGTGTGTTGAGCTGCGGTTCCTAAGGGACCATGTTAGGGATCTGGAATTGCAGCTCGAGGACCTTCGCCGGGTTAGGGATAGTGAGGAGGTCATTGACAGGAGCTATCGGCAGGTGGTCACACCGGGACCACGGGAGGAGGGTAACTGGGTAACAGTGAGGAAGGAGAAAGCTCGGTTGATGGTGAGCACCCCGGTGGATGTGCCCCTTAATAATAAGTACTCCTGTCTGAGTACTACTGGGGTGGACAGCCCACCTGGGGGAAGCAGCGGTGGCAGTGTCTCTGGAGCTGAGCCTGGCCCAGTAGTGCAAAAGGGTAAGGAAAGGAGGGTAGTGCTAATTGGGGACTCTACGGTGAGGGGGTCAGATAGGCGTTTTTGCGGACACAGACGGGACTCTCGGATGGTGGTTTGCCTCCCTGGTGCAGGGGTCCGGGATGTCTCTGGTCGAGTCCCAGAAATCCTGAAGGGGGAGGGAGAGGAGCCGAAGGTCGTGATGCATATAGGTACTGCTGACATAGGTAGGAAGAGGGAAGGGGTCATGAAAAGAGAATATAGGGAGTTAGGTAGACAGCTGAGAAAGAGGAATGCAAAGGTAGTAATCTCGGGATTGCTGCCTGTGCCGCGGGAGAGTGAGAACAGGAATCGGTGGAGAATGAATGCGTGGCTGAGGGACTGGAGCAAGGGACAAGGATTTGGGTACTTGGATCATTGGGACCTCTTTAGGGGCAGGTGTGACCTGTTTAAAAAAGACGGGTGGCACTTGAATCCCAGGGGGACCAATATCCTGGCGGGAAGGTTGGCTAAGGCTACTGGAGAGACTTTAAACTAGAAAGGTTGGGGGGAGGGAATCGAAATGAGGGGACTGAGAGCGAGGAGGTTAGCTCGCAAATAGATAAGGAATGTAAACAGGGTAAGAGGGAGGTTAGACGACTGATGGAGAAGGGAAGTGCTCAGGCTGAAGGTCTGAGATGTGTCTATTTTAATGCCAGGAGTGTAGTGAATAAAGTGGATGAGCTTAGAGCGTGGATTGCTGCTTCGAATTGTGATGTGGTGGCCATTACGGAGACTTGGATGTCTCAGGGACAGGACTGGGTGCTTCAGGTGCCGGGTTTTAGATGTTTCAGGAAGGACAGGGAGGGAGGCAAGAGAGGGGGGGGAGTGGCACTGTTGATCAGGGATAGTGTCATGGCTGTAGAGAAGGTGGACGCCGTGGAGGGATTGACTACGGAGTCTCTGTGGGTGGAGGTTAGGAACAGGAAGGGGTCGGTAACGTTGCTGGGTGTTTTCTATAGGCCGCCCAATAGTAACAGAGATGTTGAGGAGCAGATGGGGAAACAGATCCTGGAGAGATGTAGGAATAACAGAGTTGTCGTGATGGGAGATTTTAATTTCCCAAACATAGATTGGAATATCCCTAGGGCTAGGGGTTTGGATGGAGAGGAGTTTGTTAGGTGTGTCCAGGAGAGTTTCCTGACACAGTATGTGGATAAGCCTACTAGAGGAGAGGCTGTACTTGATCTGGTGCTGGCTAATGAACCTGGACAGGTGGAGGATCTCTCGGTGGGTGAGCATCTTGGGGATAGCGATCATAATTCTATCTCCTTCACGATAGCATTGGAAAGAGATAGGATCAGGCAGGCTAGGAAAGTGTTTCTCTGGAGTAAAGGGAAATACAGTGTCATCAGGGAGGAAATTAGACGGGTAAATTGGAAGGAGGCATTCTTGGGGAAAAGTACCGAAGGAAAGTGGAGGATTTTCAAGGAATGTTTGTCTGGAGCTCTGCATGACAACATTCCGATGAGACAGGGGGGTGTTGGTAGGGTACGGGAACCGTGGTGCACGAAGGTTGTGATGAACCTGGTGAATAAGAAAAGAGAGGCGTACAGAAGGTTCAGAGAGCTAGGAGGTGTTAAGGATTTAGAGGAGTATACGGGATGTAGGAAGGAGCTTAAGAAGGAAATTAGGAGAGCGAGAAGGGGTCATGAGAAGGCCTTGGCGGGTAAGATTAAGGAGAATCCCAAGGCTTTCTACAAATATGTCAAAAGTAAAAGGATGAGATGTGAAGGCATAGGACCCTTAAAAGGTGAAGGGGGAAAAGTTTGTGCGGAACCGTTAGAAATGGCGGAGGTGCTTAATGAATACTTTACCTCGGTATTCACGGTGGAAAGGGATCTGGGTGGTTGTACTGCTGGTTTGCGGTGGACAGAAAGGATCGAGCATGTGGACATAAAGAAAGAGGATGTGTTGGAACTATTGAATGGCATCAAGGTTGGTAAGTCGCCGGGACCGGATGGGATGTACCCCAGGTTACTGTGGGAGGCGAGGGAGGAGATTGCGGAGCCTTTGGCGATGATCTTTGCATCGTCGATGGAGACGGGAGAGGTTCCGGAGGATTGGAGGATTGCAGATGTGGTCCCTATATTCAAGAAAGGGAACAGGGACAGCCCGGGAAATTACCGACCGGTGAGTCTAACCTCAGTGGTTGGTAAGTTGATGGAGAGGATCCTGAGAGACAGGATTTATGATCATCTAGAGAAGTTTAGTATGATCAAAAGTAGTCAGCACGGCTTTGTCAAGGGCAGGTCGTGCCTTACGAGCCTGGTTGAGTTCTTTGAAAATGTGACCAAACACATTGACGAAGGAAGAGCGGTGGATGTGGTCGATATGGACTTCAGCAAGGCGTTCGATAAGGTCCCCCATGCAAGACTTCTTGAGAAAGTGAGAGGGCATGGGATCCAAGGGGCTGTTGCCTTGTGGATCCAGAACTGGCTTGCCTGCAGAAGGCAGAGAGTGGCTGTGGAGGGGTCTTTCTCTGCATGGAGGTCAGTGACCAGTGGAGTGCCCCAGGGATCTGTTCTGGGACCCTTGCTGTTTGTCATTTTCATAAATGACCTGGATGAGGAAGTGGAGGGATGGGTTGGTAAGTTTGCTGACGACACCAAGGTAGGTGGTGTTGTGGATAGTTTGGAGGGATGTCAGAAGTTGCAGCGAGACATAGATAGAATGCAAGACTGGGCGGAGAAGTGGCAGATGGACTTCAACCCGGATAAGTGTGTGGTGATCCATTTTGGCAGATCCAATGGGATGAAGCAGCAGTATAATATGAAGGGTACCATTCTTAGCAGTGTAGAGGATCAGAAGGACCTTGGGGTCCGGGTCCATAGGACTCTTAAATCGGCCTCGCAGGTGGAGGATGCGGTCAAGAAGGCGTACGGCGTACTGGCCTTCATTAATCGAGGGATTGAGTTTAGGAGTCGGGAGATAATGCTGCAGCTTTATAGGACCCTGGTTAGACCCCACTTGGAGTACTGCGCGCAGTTCTGGTCACCTCATTACAGGAAAGATGTTGAAGCCATTGAAAGGGTGCAGAGGAGATTTACAAGGATGTTGCCTGGATTGGGGGGCATGCCTTATGAGGATAGGTTGAGGGAGCTTGGTCTCTTCTCCCTGGAGAGACGGAGGATGAGAGGTGACCTGATAGAGGTTTACAAGATGTTGAGAGGTCTGGATAGGGTAGACTCTCAGAGGCTATTTCCAAGGGCTGAAATGGTTGCTACGAGAGGACACAGGTTTAAGGTGCTGGGGGGTAGGTACAGAGGAGATGTCAGGGGTAAGTTTTTCACTCAGAGGGTGGTGGGTGAGTGGAATCGGCTGACGTCGGTGGTGGTGGAGGCAAACTCGTTGGGGTCTTTTAAGAGACTTCTGGATGAGTACATGGGATTTAATGGGATTGAGGGCTATAGATAGGCCTAGAGGTGGGGATGTGATCGGCGCAACTTGTGGGCCGAAGGGCCTGTTTGTGCTGTGGCTTTCTATGTTCTATGTTCTATGAACACTGCCAGAAATTATTGGTGCATATTTGTAGCATGAGGGCTGAGAATGACTAATGGCATTTATCAATTTCAGAGCACAAATTCAAGATAGAGCTACAATATGGTAACCATTTTTCTGATCCCATAATCCCTTCATGCGCAAGCCCACATTTTGAGTGGAGGATTAGCAAATTTTTATACTAGTGTTGAATGGACCCTTACTGCTGTACAGAGCAGTTTCCTTCATTCTTTCTTGTCCTCTTTGAAACTTAGGCTGGAATTCGCTGGCCATTCACACACCGCCACCACTGCCAGCAAGAATGGAGAATTTGGCACTCAGCCAAATCTCTGTTCAGCTCAGCGGCACCAGAGAATTCCAGCTGCAGGCGAGGTGGAAGAATCCGGTCCCTAAGCTCTGGGGCAGAAGTTAGTTGAGAATGTTATGAAGGTGTGTTATGTAGAACATTAATTTTTAATGCTGGACGTATACATATTGAACTATTTGAAAAAATAAATTTTGCTAAGAGAAAAACACTAATCTATGGTAGCTACTATTTTGCATTTGCAAAAAACACAAGCTGTTTTATGGAGACACAGATGGCGCTCTCTGAGGGAATTGCTGAAATAAGACCAGATTGAAATCAGAGTGAAGTCAGGTGATCAAGCTCTTGGGTGAAAAAGATACTGGATTTGAACTAACAGTCTGAGAGACTGCCATAGGGGCAACAGTCTTACCCCTCCCTTTTTCTCTGAAACTCTTGCATCAGAGCTGAGCTGTTTGTGATGTGAAAACCCACCAGAAGACTTTGGTGTTGCTGCAAAATGAAAGTTCTTAAAATAAAATTCCAAATTAACCCCATGGTCTCCAAGAGAAAAGAAAATCAACCACTATGATTACAGAATGATTATTGCAGTGAGAATCCCAAGTATAGCAGCTACTGTGGAAAGTGCCCCATCAACTATAAACAAATATCTGGACAATCAGTGAATTTTTTTGGGGTCTCACTTTAACTTTTACAATGCCATGTTTTAAGATCTGATACTCTGAAGAGTTTTATTTATTTTTTGCATTGGTGGGAGGCTGGAGTGGGGTGGGAGTGATGGTGATTGTGCGTGTGTTGATTTTGCATTTGTGGGTAGTTGGACATATTTGCACTTTTGAAACATTTTGTTCATAATTTTTGCATCTTTACCAGAGTGAGTTTTAGCAATAAAACCCAAGCCTTTACTTCTTAACTTAAGGAACCTGGCTGGCCTACTTATGCTAATTACACACAATTAAATATATATGTATATATAGGTATTGAATTGGCAATATCATCTTTTTAAATTCAAACTCTGTTATAACTAACCCAGGAGTGTGACAAAAAGAGGTCTCCACCCCTACTAACCTGGTCATAACAATGTTTTGAATCCACCTAATTACAATTAAGCCACAGTCTCAACAAAGCAATTTTATTCTCTTCATTAAATTCAGAGAAAGGAATCAAAATAATTTTATGAACACGTATAGAATGTATTTAATTGCTAACTTTTCATTTTTTGATTCTAGGTCCAAGGGGTGTCTCAGGTGCTAATGGACTTGCAGGCCTTAAAGGAAGTGCAGGTTTACCTGGCCAATGCCCAGCTGATTGCCGTAGCCAAAAAGGAGATAGAGGACAGAAAGGCGATTTAGGCCTCCATGGTCCAAAGGGGGAAATAGGTGATCCTGGCTTGGTTGGGCAACCTGGAAGTAAAGGTGAATCAGGAAGCATTGGACTGAAAGGAGATGAAGGAGTTAAAGGAATAAAGGGTGACCAAGGGGAAAAAGGTATTTGTGACTGTGTGGATGGAGAGAAAGGTGAACATGGAAATGATGGAGCTGCTGGACCACAGGGAGCCAAAGGAGACCCAGGGCCAATGGGTCAGCAAGGAAATCAGGGTGAGAAAGGAGACAACGGTGAACAGGGCAAAGAAGGTGAGAGAGGACCTCCTGGCCCATGTGTTCCTACTAAACAATCTGCATTTTCTGCTGGTCGAAGTGCTGAAGAAGGCTTACCAAGTCCATATTTCCCAATACCATTCACTGTTGTCTTCTACAATTTGCAAGGACATTTCAATCCTCCAGTTGGAGTTTACACAGCCCCAGTGAATGGAACATATGTATTTAGTTATCATTTGTCAATAGGTGTAAATCCTGTTAAAATGGGATTATTCAAAAACCGTAAATTAATTGTCAAAACAGCTAACAAAGTTAACAAGGACCAGGCTTCCCAAACTCTAATAATACACCTTGATGCAGCGGACAAGGTATGGTTACAAGTAAAGGATTCCAGTTTCAATGGCATATATGCAAATCAGGATACGGACAGCACATTCAGTGGCTATCTGCTTTATCCCGATTCCTGTCATCCAGCTAATTTCAGGGAGTGGTTTCCACCCATTGGACAACCAAGTTCTGATTATTACAATCCTGATTTTGGCAATGAAAACACAACACACCCTGACGATGATGGCTCTGGCTCCGGTTCCGACTATGGGTATGGCTCGGGCAGTGGCTCCAGCTCTGGCTCGGGCAGTGGCTCCAGCTCTGGCTCTGGTTCTGGCTCAGGCTCTGGCTCTGGCTCAGGCTCTGGCTCAGGCTCTGGCTCTGGCTTAGGCTCCGGCTCTGGCTTAGGCACTGGCTCTGGCTCTGGCTCGGGTTCTGACTCCGGCTCTGGCTCCGGCTCCGGCTCCAGCTCCGGCTCCGGCTCCGGCTCTGGCTCTGGCTCTGGCTCCGACTCCGGCATTGGCTCCGGCTCTGGGTCTGGCTCTGGCTCAGCATCTGGATCTGGTTCTGGTTTTCATTAATTTGAGCCCAATCCTCCAAATATCAGTGAAGCCCGATGGTAGAAGCAAGCACACTTTAAATCTCCGAGAGCTCAAAGTCAAAAACTCAAGATCACCAACTTCAAGATTGCACTCATCTCCACAGTCTTTTCAGCTGTAATCACCAATTAGGCTAACTAGTTCATAAAGGAAGCATCCAAAATATTGATTTAATTATATTGTAAAATCATGAGCCAAGGCTTGTAGTTATTTGTTTGTTACACTGCGAGCAAACCATTATTATCATTTGCTAAATAGGAATGTAAACATAGCATTTGTTTTTTTCCCCTCTGAACCCAAACAGCTTTAATTTTGCTCTCATAAGTTTAGGAATCTAAAGACATGTTTCAGGTATGCTGATTGACATACTTACTGTTGGCTGCTTTATTTGATTCCATTCACATGCTACTTTTGAACCAGGTAGTTCCCTTATTAACTGTTCAAGCTTAGTTATTAGATAAAGGTGTCAGTCGGTGGAAGTCAAGAATTCCAGATGCATTGCACCAGCAAAATGTTCCATCTCAAATATGTGGATATCCAGGAAGCATGGTTCAGACACTGCTCAGTTTACCTAGGACATGGTTCTTTCAGAGAATGTATGAATTAGAATAAAATTCTGAAAATACATGCAGTGTGGTTTTCTATTTCTCTCAAACTAACTCTGTCTTTTCGCTTAAACACATTAACATGAAACTGCATCGGGCCATGTTATCAGACATATACATGCTCAATGTGTGTTTCAAATCCCTCTGTATGATATTCTAATGGAACAGTTGGAATATGGAAACAGACTGGATCTGAAAAAACCTATTTGGCCTATGTAGTCAAACACAAATTTCAATACAGTCTTTACTGTTCACTACTAGTGTCTCTTTTCTTAACTTTCACACCAAATAGCTGGTGTTATCAGCCTTAATCACCCATCTAAGCCGTCCATCACAAACATTTACCACCCATGTGTGAAGTAATTACATCTGTTCTATTCACCCTCCCTGTTCTGCAATTCAAACTATCTCCCTTATATAATAACTGGGTCAACAGTTTCTCAGGATGCAACTTGTTGAATCCCTTAAAGATCTTGAATATCTGAATAAGATTTCTCAGTCTTTTCCCTAGTATAAACAAACTCAGTTTTGTAGATTGTGTTATGAGTCAGTTAGGTGTCCAGTACCTAATTATTAGATGAGTAGCCCTTTGCTGCACCTTTTTAGTGCCAAAAAGAGCATCCTGTAGTAAGATGACTAGAACTACTCAAAGCACTTCACATAGGAATGAACCAATGCCCTAGATAGGCTCAAATATCAAAACCTGAGATTTATGTTTCACGTGTGAAATATCCTCTTTTTTAATTTGTTCATGGGATATGGGCATCACTGGTAAGGCCAGCATTTATTGTCTATCCCAAATTGATTTTGAGAAGGTAATTGAGAAGGTAATGAGAAGGTAACCTTCTTGAACTACTGCAGTCCATCTGATTTGATACACCCAGGCTGCTGTTTGGAAAGGAAGTTCAGGACTTTGACGCAGGGGAAGAAATGGTTATATAGTTCCAAGTCAAGATGGTGTTTGACTTGGAGGGGAACTTGCAGGTGGTGCTGGTGTTCTCATGTGCCTGCTACCCTTGTGTTTTTTAGATACTAGGTGGTAACGGTTGTGGTTTGGAAGGTGCTGGTAAAGGAGCCCTGGTGAATTACTGCAATGCATTTTGCAGATGGTACACACTGCTGGTACACTAAGCTGATCATGAAGGGAAGATAAGGTGCCAGTCAAGCAGCCTACTTTGTCCTGAATAGAGTTAACCTTCTTGATTTTGAGAGCTGTGTGAATCCAGGCAAGTGGAGAGTATACTTTCCTGCTCTCATATCCTGTAGATAGTGGAAATGCTTTGGGAAGTCATGGGGCAAGTTACTTGCCACAAAACTCACAGCCTTTCTCCTGCTCTTGCAACCACAGCACTTATATGGCTGGTCCAGTTAAGTTTGATAAATGGTCACCCAAAGATGTTTGTGGGAACTCTGTGATAGTAATGCCATTGAACATCAAAAGGAGATGGTTAGATTCTTTCTTGTTGGAGACGGTCATTTCCTAGCCCTGGTGTGAAACAAAGGCTACTTGCCACTTATCAGCTTAAGTTTGAACGTTGTTCAATTCCTGCTGCAATTGCCTTATTGACACCTCCTGTGCACATTTTCAACGAACTGACCAGCAACACCCTAGTTCTCTCGGCTATATCTTTTGGACCAATGTATTTTGTTACAATGCCAGTCTTCATTCTTTTTACCTTTCCTCATCATGTTGCTCTTGTTGACATTAAATCTCATTTACCATTTCTCAGACCAGCCACTCAATCTATCTGCATCCAGGTTATTGCCCTCATATCCAACATTGTTTCAGTCACCACCTTTAGTACAGCTTGAATACAGCTTTTAAAGATCATAATAACGCATGATTTCAAAATGACAAAATGCTAGTATAGTTTCACAGCAATTAACTACATCAGGCTCTATCAGCCACAGTATAAACTTCTCCTACCCTCTCCTATCTTTCCTTTCTTTTTCATAGAATCATAGAATCCCTGCAGTGCAGAAGGAGGCCCACCAACCACAATCCCACCCAGACCCTATTCCCGTAACCCCATACGTTTACCCTGCTAATCCCCCTGACACTAAGGTCAATTTAGCACGGCCAATCAACCTAACCCGCACATCTTTGGACTGTGGGAGGAAACTGGAGCACCCGGAGGAAACCCACGCAGACACAGGGAGAATGTGCAAACTCCACACAGACAGTCACCTGAGGCCGGAATTGAACCCTGATTCCTGGTGCTGTGAGACAGCAGTGCTAACCAGTGTGCCACCATGCCACCCCCAAAAGTTTCTTTATTATTAGTCACAAGTAGGCTTACATTAACACTGCAATGAAGTTACTGTGAAATTCCCCTAGTCGCCACACTCCGGCGCCTGTTTGGGTCAATGCACCTAACCAGCGTATCTTTCAGACTGTAGGGGAAAACCAAAGCACCCGGGCTCAGGATTCCCTGCAATCCTCTTTCCTTTTTCACTTCATTGTTCTGCACCCTATTGCTGCCGTCGCCCCTTTCTTTTCCACCCTGTTCTTTCTCTCCTCTATTCATTTTTCCTCTCTTCTGCACTAATCTCTCTCCTTTTACATAGTATTAAGTGATATTTACAGCACAGAAAAAGCCTATTTGGCTCAACTGGTCTGTGCCATTGTGCTCCACTGAAGCATTTTCCTGCCCTTCATCCTATCAACATATCCATCTATTCTTTTTACCTTGCTTCTCTTTCAATGCATCTGTGTAATTTGCCTTAGACCATAAGACCATAAGACATAGGAGCGGAAGTAAGGCCATTCGGCCCATCGAGTCCACTCCACCATTCAATCATGGTTGATTTCAACTCCATTTACCCGCTCTCTCCCCATAGCCCTTAATTCCTCGAGAAATCAAGAATTTATCAATTTCTGTCTTGAAGACGCTCAACGTCTCGGCCTCCACAGCCCTCTGTGGCAATGAATTCCACAGACCCACCACTCTCTGGCTGAAGAAATTTCTCCTCATCTCTGTTCTAAAGTGACTCCCTTTTATTCTAAGGCTGTGCCCCCGCGTCCTAGTCTCCCCTGTTAATGGAAACAACTTCCCTACGTCCATCCTATCTAAGCCGTTCATTACCTTGTAAGTTTCTATCAGATCTCCCCTCAACCTCCTAAACTCCAATGAATATAATCCCACGATCCTCAGACGTTCATCGTATGTCAGGCCTACCATTCCTGGGATCATCCGTGTGAATCTCCGCTGGACCCGCTCCAGTGCCAGTATGTCCTTCCTGAGGTGTGGGGCCCAAAATTGCTCACAGTACTCCAAATGGGGCCTAACCAGTGCTTTATAAAGCCTCAGAAGTACATCCCTGCTTTTGTATTCCAAGCCTCTTGAGATAAATGACAACATTACATTTGCTTTCTTAATTACGGACTCAACCTGCAAGTTTACCTTTAGAGAATCCTGGACTAGGACTCCCAAGTCCCTTTGCACTTTAGCATTATGAATTTTGTCACCGTTTAGAAAATAGTCCATGCCTCTATTCTTTTTTCCAAAGTGTACGACCTCGCACTTGCCCACGTTGAATTTCATCAGCCACTTCTTGGACCACTCTCCTAAACTGTCTAAATCTTTCTGCAGCCTCCCCACCTCCTCAATACTACCTGCCCCTCCACCTATCTTTGTATCATCGGCAAACTTGGCCAGAATGCTCCCAGTCCCGTCATCTAGATCGTTAATATATAAAGAGAACAGCTGTGGCCCCAACACTGAACCCTGCGGGACACCACTTGTCACCGGTTGCCATTCTGAGAAAGAACCTTTTATCCCAACTCTCTGCCTTCTGTCTGACAGCCAATCGTCAATCCATGTTAGTACCTTGCCTCGAATACCATGGGCCCTTATTTTACTCAGCAGTCTCCCGTGAGGCACCTTGTCAAAGGCCTTTTGGAAGTCAAGATAGATAACATCCATTGGCTCTCCTTGGTCTAACCTATTTGTTATCTCTTCAAAGAACTCTAACAGGTTTGTCAGGCACGACCTCCCCTTACTAAATCCATGCTGACTTGTCTTAATCCGACCCTGCACTTCCAAGAATTTAGAAATCTCATCCTTAACGATGGATTCTAGAATTTTGCCAACAACTGAGGTTAGGCTAATTGGCCTATAATTTTCCATCTTTTTTCTTGTTCCCTTCTTGAACAGTGGGGTTACAACAGCGATTTTCCAATCCTCTGGGACTTTCCCTGACTCCAGTGACTTTTGAAAGATCATAACTAACGCCTCCACTATTTCTTCAGCTATCTCCTTTAGAACTCTAGGATGTAGCCCATCTGGGCCCGGAGATTTATCAATTTTCAGACCTTTTAGTTTCTCTAGCACTTTCTCCTTTGTGATGGCAACCATATTCAACTCTGCCCCCTGACTTTCCTGAATTGTTGGGATATTACTCATGTCTTCTACTGTGAAGACTGACGCAAAGTACTTATTAAGTTCCTCAGCTATTTCCTTGTCTCCCATCACTAGATTACCAGCGTCATTTTGGAGCGGCCCAATGTCTACTTTTGCCTCCCGTTTGTTTTTAATGTATTTAAAGAAACTTTTACTATCATTCCTAATGTTACTGGCTAGCCTACCTTCATATTTGATCCTCTCCTTCCTTATTTCTCTCTTTGTTATCCTCTGTTTGTTTTTATAGCCTTCCCAATCTTCTGACTTCCCACTACTCTTTGCCACATTATAGGCTCTCTCTTTTGCCTTGATGCATTCCCTGACTTCCTTTGTCAGCCATGGCTGCCTAATCCCCCCTCTGATAACCTTTCTTTTGTTTGGGATGAACCTCTGCACTGTGTCCTCAATTACTCCCAGAAACTCCTGCCATTGCTGTTCTACTGTCTTTCCCATTAGGCTCTGCTTCCAGTCGATTTTTGTCAGTTCCTCCCTCATGCGCCTGTAATTACCTTTATTTAACTGTAGAACCTTCACATCTGATTCTGCCTTCCTTCTTTCAAATTGCAGACTGAATTCTACCATATTATGATCACTGCTTCCTAAGTGTTCCCTTACTTTAAGATCTTTTATCACGTCTGGCTCATTACATAACACTAAGTCCAGAATAGCCTGTTCCCTCGTGGGCTCCATCACAAGCTGTTCCAAAAAGCCATCCTGTAAACATTCAATGAATTCCCTTTCTTTGGGTCCACTGGCAACATTATTTACCCAGTCCACCTGCATATTGAAATCCCCCATGATCACTGTGACCTTGCCTTTCTGACATGCCCTTTCTATTTCGTGGTGCATTTTGTGCCCCTAGTCCTGACCACTGTCAGGAGGCCTGTACATAACTCCCATTATGGTTTTTTTGCCTTTGTGGTTCCTCAACTCTACCCACACAGACTCCACATCGTCTGACCCTATGTCGTTTAGTGCTATTGATTTAATTTCATTTCTAATTAACAAGGCAACCCCGCCCCCTCTACCCACCCCTCTGTCTTTTCGATAGGTTGTGAATCCCTGGATGTTTAACTGCCAGTCCTGAACCCCCTGCAACCACGTCTCTGTGATGCCTACCACATCATACCTGCCAGTCACAATCTGGGCCACAAGCTCATCTATCTTGTTCCGGACACTGCGGGCATTTAAATATAGCACCTTTAATTCCCTATTGACCGTCCCTTTTTGTTTTCGTAGTGTGGTGGACCTTGTAGTAGTGAGTTCCATATTCTAATTACTCTCGGGGTAAAGATGTTTATCCTGAACTCCCATTTGTTAGAGACTATCATATTTATGAACCCCAATTGTAATTTTGCTCATAGTCATAAATACCTCTCCCAAGTCATTTCCCAGTCTTCTGTTTCCTAGAGAAAAGAGCTCTGCACTGTTTACTCACAGAATCAGAGCCTTACAGTACACAAAGAAGCCATTCAACCCATTGTGCTTGCATTAGCTGTTCGAAAAAAAGTCGCACTGAATCTCACATCCCCACTTTTTATCCATAACCCTGTACGTTTCTCTACCTCAAGTACTTCCTTTTAAATTATTTATGGAATCAGCTACCACCTTTTCAGATTCCTGATTCCAAAACTCAGTGAAAACATTGCTCCCTATCTACAATCTAAATATTTTGCCAATGATTTTAAATCTATGATCTCTGATTATTAATCTGCTCACCAGAGAGGATAACTTTTTTCTAACTGCTCAGTCAAACCTCCCATCTTGAAATCCTCTATTGGGTCACCTCTGAAACCTTCTCTGTTCCAAGGAGAATAGTCTTAATTTTTCCAACTGTTCCTTGTAATTATAGTCCCTCACCCCTAATAATGTTCTTGTAAAACTTCTCTGCACCCTTATCCTTCTCAGTTCTTCTCTTCCATCCCCTTCCTGCCCTTTCAAAAGATTGGTTCTTTGCAGAGGTTCATTTCCATAACCAACATACTCTGGGTCTTGATCAGGTAACATTCTTTATATATGAATCTCTACAGGGAATGTGGCCATTCATGTAGAAACTGAACAAATGCATTGGATGGAAAGAATTACTGAGCCCAACATGGATTAACATCAGTAGAAATGCAGTCAGATATAGCAAGGAAATGGCTTCGGTGAATAATTCAATCTAATAATGGAGGTATTTTCCAGACAGCCTGTGGGAATCCTGATGTCCCGTTGAATGGGATGTCAACCAAAAATTAGGATTCCCTCCGGTCGGGAAGGCAAAATGGATTCACCCAACCCGCCTCACCAGTCCCAATCGGAAATTATTCAAATCTGCTAGTCGTAATACAATTTCAATTGTAATACATATCTCCTAAAAGGGGGAGTGGGAGGGGGGGTTCTGAGGAGGAAGGGGGGCTGGGTAGGTGCCTGAGGGGGAGGGAGCTGAGTGGGATCTGAGTGTGGAAGGAGGGCTGGGAGGTGTCAGGTCACCCTCATCCCTGCATGGTGTTCGGGAGGGGCGTGGGAGGTTGGATCACCCTCATGCCTGCATGGTTTTTGGTGAGGGGGTGGGGGATGGTGCTGACCCATTGCTTGAGTGGTGGGCGGGAGGATGTCCCTGTTGGCTGAGGGATTGGTTGTGCCCCCTTGGTCAGCGGGGGATAGGGGAGATGCCATTTATAAAGGGCATCCCGATCTCTGAAAAGCCAGGCTGGCCAGCGTGATTTGTAGGGTGCATGAATTTGCATTCATCAGATGGAATTCATCAGTGGGAAACACTGTTTTTTTCGCTGGTGTGGGTGCTTAGTCCCAATTCAGGAGAAATATGCCCAATGTGTGGGAGCTGGTGGTTGTACCTTTGAAGCAGAATATTGAGAAGCTTGACCACAGAATCCAGGCTGATATTTCAGTACAATACTGAGGCAGTATTGCTTTGTTGGAGATGCCTGGCCTGGATATTTGCTACTGAGATGGGTTGATGATATGGGAAATTTCCCAGCTCAGCAGATCAGTCTCAGTGGAAAGTACCCCATCAGACCTAATTTTCACTTGGGGAGAATGGTGCAGGATGGAGTCAGGCTTGATGGCCCACTAGCGGATCAGAGGTAGTCACTGAAAACATAGCTTGTTATAGCATCATAGTGCTGTCAATCTTCTCTGCTTCTCTGTACCTATGTCAACAAACTCACATAATCCTTTTATGAGAGTCTGGACTTTCAGTCAAGCATTTGTAATGAGAGTGGGAGGCATGAATTGCGATGGAAAGACTTTTTGATCTTACCTTTCAAAAGGTTCCTGAATCCAGACCATGGCTCATGACTCCTCTGATTGGCTGTGAGCTACATATCATGGAGAAACTGGCCCGAGTCCACGAAAATTAGAGGATTTGGGTTATTTGTGAAATGCCTATCCCTGCAAAGGAATCAGCCAGATCAGGAGAGCAGGGTGCAGTGGTTAGCATTGCTGCCTCACAATGCTAGGGACCTGGGTTTGACTCCAGCCTTGGGTTTAGTTTATTTTTTAAACATTTATTTACTATTGTCACAAGTAGGCTTACATTAACAATTGCAATGAAGATACTGTGAAAATCCCCCAGTCACCAACCCCGGCGCCGGTTCGGGTACACTGAGGGAGAATTTAGCATGACCAATGCACCTAACCAACACATCGGAGCACCCAGAGGAAACCTATGCAGACACGGGGAGAACGTGTAGACTCCACACAGACAGTGACTCAAGCCGGGAATTGAATGGGGGTCCCTGGCGCTGTGAGACAGCAGTGCTAACCACGGTAGCAGCGTGCCGCCCCATAACGGTGACGATCTGTCGAGTTAGCATGTTCTCCCAGTATCTGTCTGGGTTTCCTCCAGGTGCTCCGGTTTCCTCCCACAATCCAAAGATGTACAGATTAGGTGGATTGGTCATGTTAAACTGCCCCTTAGTGTCCAAAGACATGTAGGTTAGTTGGATTGGTCATGGTAAATGGGGTTATGGGAATAGGGTGGGGAGATGAGCCTGGGTATGATGTTCTTTCAGAGGGTTTGTGCAGACTCGAAGGGCTGAATGGCCACCTCGTCACCGTAGAGATTCAATGGAAAATTGAGTGTACCAGGAATGGAATGGAAATCCTGCAGTCATGTGCTATCAACCATTTTTAAATACATAGAAACATACATGGAAAATAAGCAGGAGTCAGCCATTTGGCCCTTTGAGCCTGCTCCGACATTCATTGTGATCATGACTGATCATCAAATTCAATACTCTGTTTCCACCTTCCGCCCATATTCCTTGATCCCTTTAGCCCTAAGAACTATGTCTAATACCTTCTTGGAATCACTGAACAATCACTCAACTACTTTCTGTGGTCATGAATTCCACAGATTCACCACTCTCTGGGTGAAGAAATTTCTCCTCACCTCAGTCCTAGAAGGTTTACCCCTTTTCCTCAAACTCCTAGTTTGATCCCTAGTTCTGGACTCTTCCCACCCCCAACCCCCTCCCCCCCATCTTCTCCCCACCTCCCACCATCCCAATCAAGAACATTCTTTCTGAATCTATCCTGTCCAATCCTGCTAGATTTTTATCAGTGAGATCCCTCTCCCTCTTCTAAATTGAAATGAATATAATCCCAACCGATTTAGTCTCTCATCGTATGAAAGTCCTGCCACCCAAGGAATCAACCTGGTAAATCTTCACTGCCCTCCCTCCATAGCAAGAACATCCTTCCTCAGATAAGGACACCAAAACTGCACACAAACTCCAGGTATGACCTCACCAATGTCCTGTACAACTACAGTAAAACATCCCTATTATACTCAAAACCTCTTGTTATGAAAGACAACATACCATTTGCCTTCTTTACTCTTGCTGTATATTCACGCTTACTTTCAGTGACTAATGCATGAGTCAATTCTCTCTCAATTTACACTCAATAACCTAAATAATAACCTGCCTTCCTATTTTTGCTACTGAAGTGGATAACCTTGCATTTGTTCACATTATACTGTATCTGCCATGCATATGCCCTCTCACTCAGCTTGTCCAAATCACACTGCATCCTCTTCACAGCTCACCCTCCCACCCAACTTTGTGTGACCTGCAAATTTGGAAATAAAACAAAGAACAAAGAACAATACAGCACAGGAACAGGCCCTTCGGCCCTCCAAGCCCGTGCCGCTCCCTGGTCCAAACTAGACCATTCTTTTGTATCCCTCCATTCCCACTCTGTTCATATGGCTATCTAGATAAGTCTTAAACGTTCCCAGTGTGTCCGCCTCCACCACCTTGCCTGGCAGCGCATTCCAGGCCCCCACCACCCTCTGTGTAAAATATGTCCTTCTGATATCTGTGTTAAACCTCCCCCACTTCACCTTGAACCTATGACCCCTCGTGAACGTCACCACCGACCTGGGGAAAAGCTTCCCACCGTTCACCCTATCTATGCCTTTCATAATTTTATACACCTCTATTAAGTCTCCCCTCATCCTCCGTCTTTCCAGGGAGAACAACCCCAGTTTACCCAATCTCTCCTCATAACTAAGCCCCTCCATACCAGGCAACATCCTGGTAAACCTCCTCTGTACTCTCTCCAAAGCCTCCACGTCTTTCTGGTAGTGTGGCGACCAGAACTGGACGCAGTATTCCAAATGCGGCCGAACCAACGTTCTATACATCTGCAACATCAGACCCCAACTTTTATACTCTATGCCCCATCCTATAAAGGCAAGCATGCCATATGCCGTCTTCACCACCTTCTCCACCTGTGACGTCCCCTTCAAGGATCTGTGGACCTGCACACCCAGGTCCCTCTGCGTATCTACACCCTTTATGGTTCTGCCATTTATCGTATAGCTCCTCCCTACATTATTTCTACCAAAATGCATCACTTCGCATTTATCAGGATTGAACTCCATCTGCCATTGCTTTGCCCAAATTTCCAGCCTATCTATATCCTTCTGTAGCCTCTGACAATGCTCCTCACTATCTGCAAGTTCTGCCAATTTTGTGTCGTCCGCAAACTTACTGATCACCCCAGTTACACCTTCTTCCAGATCGTTTATATAAATCACAAACAGCAGAGGTCCCAATACAGAACCCTGCGGAACACCACTAGTCACAGGCCTCCAGCCGGAAAAAGACCCTTCCACTACCATCCTCTGTCTTCTGTGACCAAGCCAGTTCTCCATCCATCTAGCCACCTCCCCCTTTATCCCATGAGATCCAACCTTTTTCACCAGCCGACCACGAGGGACTTTGTCAAACGCTTTACTAAAGTCCATATAGACGACATCCACGGCCCTTCCCTCGTCAACCATTCTAGTCACTTCTTCAAAAAACTCCACCAGGTTAGTGAGGCATGACCTCCCTCTCACAAAACCATGCTGACTATCGTTAATGAGTTTATTCCTTTCTAAATGCGCATACATCCTATCTCTAAGAATCTTCTCCAACAACTTCCCCACCACGGACGTCAGGCTCACCGGTCTATAATTACCCGGGTTATCCTTCCTACCCTTCTTAAATAACGAGACCACATTAGCTATCCTCCAATCCTCTGGGACCTCACCTGTGTCCAGTGACGAGACAAAGATTTGCGTCAGAGGCCCAGCGATTTCATCTCTCGTCTCCCTGAGCAGCCTTGGATAGATTCCATCAGGCCCTGGGGATTTGTCAGTCTTTATATTCTCTAACAAACCTAACACTTCCTCCCTTGTAATGGAGATTTTCTCCAATGGTTCAACACTCCCCTCCGAGACACTCCCAGTCAACACATCCCTCTCCTTTGTGAATACCGACGCAAAGTATTCATTTAGGATCTACCCTACTATAAGCATAATTCCCCACTTTTGTCCCTGAGAGGTCCGATTTTTTCCCTGGCAACCCTTTTGTTCCTAACATATGAATAAAATGCCTTGGGATTCTCCTTAATCCTGTCTACCAAGGACATTTTGTGACCCCTTTTTGCCCTTCTAATTCCCCGTTTGAGTTCTTTCCTACTTTCTTTGTACTCCTCCAGAGCTCCCTCCGTTTTTAGCTGCCTGGACCTAACATACGCCTCTCTTTTCTTTTTGACCAGTCCCTCAATTTCCCTGGTTATCCATGGTTCTTGAATCCTACCCTTCCTATCCTTCTTTTTTACAGGCACATGCCTGTCCTGTAGCCCTAACAACTGTTCCTTAAAAGACTCCCACATGCCAGATGTGGATTTATCCTCAAACAGCCTCTCCCAATCAAGAGCTGCCAATTTCTGCCTAATCCCACTAAAGTTAGCCTTCCCCCAATCCAACACCTTACCCTTGGGACACCACTCATCCTTTTACATTTAGTTCCCTCATCCAAATCATTAACATATAATGTGAACAGTTGGGGTCCTAGCACAGATCCCGGTGGTATTCCACTAGTCGTAGCCTGCCAATCAGTAAAAGTCCATTTATTCCAACTCATTGTTTCCTGACTGCTAAGCAGCTTTCTATCTATCTCATGACACTACCCACAATCCCATGCGCTTTAACTTTAAACTTTACATAGTAATCTGCTATGTAAGACTTTGTCAAAAGCCTGCTGAAAGTAAAATCAACCACATCCACCAGTTCTCCCTGGTCAACTCTATTGGAGTAAGAGTTTTAACAACACCAGGTTAAAGTCCAACAGGTTTATTTGGTAGCAAATACCATAAGCTTTCGGAGCGCTGCTCCTTTGTCAGATAGATTGGAAATCTCCACATCAACTCTATTGGATACATCCTCAAAGCATTCCAGTAGGTTTGTCAAGCATGATTTCCCCTTTCGAAAATCCATGCTGACTTAGAAACATAGAAAATATGAGCAAGGGGAGGCCATTCTTCCCTTTGAGCCTGCTCTGCCATTCGTTACTCAATAGCCAACTCAATGGCCTGATCCCACCTTTCCCCCCATATCCTCAGTCCAGCTAGTCGCAAGTCTCCCAGCGCATTTTTGTTAAGCACAATCGGTTCCACACCGGAAATTGGAACAGAGCTGATTATCATATGGAAATTACAATTTCCATATGATTAGCAAGCCTGGGACGATATTCTCTGGGCCCGTGAGCATGTCACTCACACACCCACTGGGAGTGGTTCCCGCCAGCAGCGTTTACGACTGCTCCCTACTAACAGGAACAGGTATCCTCACATCGCTGATGGGGACAGAAGCCATTGAGGCCCTCTGGGAGGTCAGAGGCAAAGGGGGGGGGTGCCCCTTGTGTAGTGCCAGCCTGGCAGTGACAGCCTGGCACCCTGGCACTGCCCAAGGGCCAAACTGGCAGTCCCAAAGGGGCTGGACCAGGGAGAGGCAGGGTATACTGGGGGTGGGGCTGATTGGGGGATGATCGGTGTGGAGGGGAGGACCGAATACTGCTCTGAAAGTGGGACTGGTAGGAGAGGGAGGGAGGAGGTAATCGGGGCTGGCCATGAAGGGGTATCGGGCCTCATCTTCAGGCTGGGGAGGTCGGAGATGGCCATTGGGGTGGGGGGTCAGGGCTGGCCATGGGAGGAGTCAGGCCTGGCCAGGGAGGGCGAGGGGGAGATTGGGGCTAGCCAGGAATAGAGATCTGGGATCTGGGCTGGGCTAGGGAATTCCGGTAGGCCAGCGATCGGTGGGTGGTGGGGTATGGAATGCCAGCGATCAGGGGTGTCGCGGGGCAGGCCAGCAATCGGAGGCCAGCAGTCGGGAGGCCGGAGATGGGGGGGGTGTCCAGGGTGCACGTGTCGATCTCTGTGTTGACAGATTGGCACATGCGCACTGGCCCACTCAGCGCTGATGCCAGCCTCTTGGGTGGGTATAGGTCCCACCCCCTTCTTTTCAGAGTGAATCACGCTGAGGCACTCTGCATTCCACAGAGTATTGGAAATTTGTTCTGGCATGTATGCCCAAAAAACGGGCGGGGAATACTCCCGTTTTCCTGCCCGTTTGGCACTTAGTTTTGTTTTGGGAGAATATAATTTTATAGGTTTCTATGAGATCCCCCCTCATTCTTCTGAATTCCATCGAATACAATTTGAATTGACTCAATCTCTCCTCATACGTCAGTTCCACCATCCCAGGAATTAGTCTGGTAAGCCTTTTCTGCACTCCCTCTCGCGCAAGAACATCCTTCCTCTGATAAGGAGACCAAAGCTGCACACAATATTCCAGGTCTGGCCTCACCAAAGCCCTGTATAATTGCAACAAGTCATTCCTGCTCCTGTACGCAAATCGTCACGCTATGAAGGCCAACATATTATTTGCCTTTTTTACTGCCTGCTGCACCTGCGTGCTTACCTTAAGTGACTGATGTATGAGGACACTCAGATCTTGTTGCACATTCCCCTTTCCTAATTTATGGCCATTCAGATAGTAATCTGCCTTCCCATTTTGCTACCAAAATGGATAACCTCACATTTATCCAAATTATACTGCATCTGCCATTCATTTGCCTACTCACTCAACTTGTCCAAATCATACTGAAGCATCTCTGCATCCTCCTCACAGCTCACCCCGCCATCCAGCTCTGAGTGATCTGCAAATTTGGAGATATTATATTCAATTCCCTCATCTAAATCATTAATATATACAGTGAATAACGGGTCCCAGCAGTGATCCCTGCAAAACCCCACTAGTCACTGCTTGCCATTTGAAATAAGACCCATTTATTCATATTCTTTGTTTCTTGTCTATCATTTAGTTTTCTATCCTTTGTCATAGTCATAGAGCCATCGAGGTTTACAGCATGGAAACAGGCCCTTCGGCCCAACTTGTTCATGCCACCCTGTTTTTTTAAACCCCTAAACTGATCCCAATTGCCCGCATTTGGCCCATATCTCTCTATACCCATCGTACCCATGTAACTATCTAAATGCTTTTTAAAAGATAAAATTGTACCCATCTCTACTACTACCGCTGGCAGCTTGTTCCAGACACTCATCACCCTCTGTGTGAAAAAGTTGCCCCTCTGGACACTTCTTTATCTCTCCTCTCTCACCTTAAACCTATGCCCTCTAGTTTTAGACTCCTCGATCTTTGGGAAAAGATATTGACTATCTACCTTGTCTACGCCCCTCATTATTTTATAGACCTCTATAAGGTCACCCCTCAGCCTCCTACGCTCCAGAGAAAAAAGTCCCAGTCTATTCAGCCTTTCCTTATAACTCAATCCATCAAGTCCCGGTAGCATCCTAGTAAATCTTTTCTGCACTCTTTCTAGTTTAATAATATCCTTTCTATAATAGGGTGACCAGAATTGCACACAGTATTCCAAGTGTGGCCTTACCAATGTCTTGTACAACTTTAACAAGACGTCCCAACTCCTGTATTCAATGTCCTGACCGATGAAACCAAGCATGCCGAATGCCTTCTTCACCACTCTGTCTGCCTGTGACTCCACTTTCAAGGAGCTATGAACATGTATCCCTAGATCTCTTTGTTCTGTAACTCTCCCCAATGCCCTACCATTAACTGAGTAAGTCCTGCCCTGGTTCAATCTACCAAAATGCATCACCTCGCATTTGTCTAAATTAAACTCCATCTGCCATTCGTCAGCCCACTGGCCCAATTGATCAAGATCCCACTGCAATTGGAGATAACCTTCCTCACTGTCCACCAAGCCACCACTCTTGGTGTCATCTGCAAACTTACTAACCATGCCTCCTATATTCTCATCCAAATCATTAATATAAATGACAAATAACAGTGGGCCCAGCACTGATCCCTGAGGCACACCGCTGGTCACAGGCCTCCAGTTTGAAAAACAACTCTCTACAACCACCCTCTGGCTTCTGTCAAGAAGCCAATTTTGTATCCATTTAGATACCTCACCCTGGATCCCGTGAGATTTAACTTTGTGCAACAACCTCCCATGCGGTACCTTGTCAAAGGCCTTGATAAAGTCCATGTAGACAACATCAACTGCACTGCCCTCATCTACCTTCTTGATTTCCCCTTCAAAAAACTCTATTAAATTTGTGAGACATGATTTTCCACTCACAGGGCCATGCTGACTGTCCCTAATCAGTCCTTGCATCTCTAAATGCCTGTAATCCTGTCTCTCAAAATACCTTCCAACAATTTACCCACCAGAGATGTGAGGCTCGCTGACCTGTAGTTCCCAGGCTTTTCCCTGCAGCCCTCTTTAAACAAAGGCACAACATTTGCCACTCTCCAATCTTCAGGCACCTCACCCGTGACTATCGCTGATTCAAATACCTCGGCTAGGGCACCCGCAATTTTCTCCCTAGCCTCCCACAACATCCTGGGGTATACCTCATCAGGTCCCGCAGATTTATCAACCTTGATGCACTTTAAGACTTCCAGCACCTCCTCTGTAATATGTACACTCCTCAAGACATCAATATTTATTTCCCCAAATTCCCTAACATCCATGTCTTTCTCAACAGTAAACACTTTGTCCATCAGACTTTGGATTCTACCACTGCTTTCCAAATGCTAAGATATGAAATCCTTGATAATGGACTCGATCAACTTCTCCACTAACTAAGTTAGGTTCACTAGTCTATAGTTCCCTGTTTTCTCTCTACCTTCCTTTTTGAATAGTGGACTTACTTTAGCTACCCTCCAATCTGTAGGAACTATTCCAGAGACCAAGGAATTTTGGAAAAGACCACCAATGGATCCACTGTTTCTGGGGCCCCTTTCTTAAATACTCGGGGATGAGGATCATCAGGCCCTGGAGCTTTAACTGCCTTCAATCCCATCAATTTCCCCAAAACAATTTATCTACTAATACTGATTTCCATCAGTTCCTCACTAAAACTTGCAGTACATTATTCATGTCTTCCTTTGTGTAGACAGAAGCAAAATATGAATTTAGTTCCTCAGTCATTTTTTTTATCCCTCATTTTGAATTCCCCTGTTTCTAATTGTAAGGGCCCTACATTTGTTTTTGTCAATCTTTTTCTTTTTACATGCCTATAGAAAGTTTTACAGTCTGTTTTGATGTTCCCTGCTAGCTTACTTTCAGACTCTATTTTCCCATTCTTAATCAATTCCTTGGTCCACTTCTGCTGAATTTTAAACAGCTCCCAATCCTCAGGTCTATTGTTTTTTCTTGCCAATTTGTATGCTTCTTCTTTGAATCTAAAACTATCTCTAATTTCCCTTGTAAGCCATGGTTTGGCCACAGTTGCCCTTCCACTCTTATGCCTAATAGGAACAAACAACTTTTGGCATTCACTTATTCATCCCTTGAAAGCCTGCCATTGTCTGTCCACTGTCCTTCCTTTCAGTAATGTTTCCCGGTCCATCATAGCCAGTTTGTGCCTCATACCATCATAGTTACTTTTATTGACATTCAGGACCCTGGTCTCAGAATCAACTACCTCACTATCCACCTTGATAAAGAATTCTATCATATTATGGTCACTCATCCCCAAGGGTTCTCTCACAACTAGATTGCCAACAAATCCTTTCTCATTGCACAATACCCAGTCCAAGATGTTTCTTTGTTGGTTCCTCAATGCATTGGTCCAGGAAACCATCCTGTATACACTCCAGAAATTCTTCCTCTATTGTACAGTGATTAACTTGACTCAACCAATCTATATGGAGATTAAAGTCACCCATATTCACAGGTGTTCTTTTATCACATACATCTTTGATCCCCTGTCCAATGCTATTCCCAACTTTACCAGTGCAGTTTGGTAGTCTGTATACCACCCCCACGAATGTTTTTTGCCCTTTGATGTTTCTTAACTTGACCCATACAGATTCCACATTATCTGTGCTAATAATACCTTTTCTCAATATTTTCTCAATATCTTCCTTAATCATGGTTAATATCTTATTTAATAATGGTTCCAGAGTTCTCAAAACTCCATGAAAAATCCAACCTACTGTCTTTTAGGTCAGACAAGTCAGGGTACATCCTGCCCCCTCATATAGATTTTTAAAAATCCCATGGCACTATTCAAATAAGAACAAGGGTGATCTCCCATTGTCTTGGCAAATATGACCTACAAAAGATTAAATATAGCTCAGCAAGGCAAAATGTGAATGACCAATTTTCTGATGAGGAGGAGCCTTCGGTGCAGAAGGGATTTTGCTTTCATAAATAGAGTAGTTGAATACAAAAGCAGGGAAATTACTCTGAACTTTTATAAAGCTCTGGTTAGGTCTCAACCCGAGTATTGCATCCTGTTTTGGGGGAAATCTATTACGGTCTATAACTTAGAGAGGGCTACAACTTGCCGAATTGAGGATGGCCTAGAGAGACAAAGAAACAACAATGAGGCTCCAACTGGATTCAGAATTACAGCAGACTTTATTATTGTTGCAACGAGAGACGTGGACTTTCAGAAAGAGCCATCCTTGCAGAGAAAGGCCATTACCGAATTTTTATGGTGTGGCTTTTACACTCTCTACCATTGAAACATATCTTTCTGGTGGTCATGTCCAATGCTTGGAGATTGTTTACCATTACATATTCAATGATGTTACATAGCAGAATTGTGGTTTTTATGGGTCTAGGGTGCATATTAATATCTCCCGATTAGTTCTTAATGTATAGAGACAAGATCCGCTAAATATTAATGTAGATCCATTGTCAATTTCCAAACGTTTTACAGCCCTGTAACTATAACCCCTCCCAGCACTTCAAGTTTCAAGACAGTTCTGATTGTGTTCAAATACACAGATGCTTATTTCACTTCTCTGATTGTTTTTAAATCAGCCCAACCTTAGTTTTTGTTTTAACATCTGCAAGGAGTCCCAAGTTTTGGCACCAAGATATGTATCCTATTAATTCTGCTGTGCAGCTATGTCTGTGAATTTCCTATCTACTCAGGGAGCATGACTCCTTTCCTGAAATCCACAACAATCCAATTCTGGTCACTACACTTTAGAAAGGCTATAAGGGTCCTTGAGAAGGTTCAAAGGAGAATTACCAGAATGGCTTCAGGACTGAGGAATTTTAACTACAAAGTCTGATTGGAAAAGTTGGACTTGTTCTGCTTGGAGTAAAGGGGATAGATGTGTGATTTGATTGAGGTGTACAAGATTATGATGGGTTTGCAAAAGGTAGACAAAGACAAACTGTTTCCGTTAGCTGATGGTACAAGGACTAAGATCCACAGATTTAAGGTTCTGGGCAAGGAATACAGGGATGTGAGGAAAAATCTTTTTACATGGTGTGTTTTAATGGCCTGAAATCCACTGCTTGCAAGATTTTCAAAAGAAAATCAGATGGACACTTGAGGGAAATAATCTTGCAGGGCTATGGGAACAAAGTGGGAGGATGAGACAGACTGGATTGCTCTACAGAGAGCTGGCATGAACCCAATGACCTTTTTCTGTGGCCATTGTGATTCTGTGTCTGGCTTTGCCACTGTCTATGTTTTTGGCTGAAGGGGTGGGGTATAAGAACATAAGAAATAGGAGCAGGAGTAGGCCTTATAGCCCCTCGAGCCTGCCCCGCCATTCAATAAGATCATGGCTGATCTGATAGTGGTTTAGTTCCACTTACCCGCCCGCTCACCATAACCCTTAATTCCCTTATTGATCAGAAATCTATCTACTTGTGACTTAAACATATTTAACGAGGTAGCCTCCACTGCTTCAATGGGCAGAGAATTCCAGAGATTCACTACCCTCTGAGAGAAGAAGTTCCTCCTCAACTCTGTTCTAAACTGACTCCCCCTTATTTTGAGGCTGTGTCCTCTAGTTCTTGTTTCCTTCCTAAGTGGAAAGAATCTCTCTGCCTCTACCCTGTCTAGCCCCTTCATTATCTTATATGTCTCTATAAGATCTCCCCTCAGCCTTCTAAACTCCAACGAGTACAGGCCCAATCGACTCAATCTCTCCTCATAAGCTAACCCCCTCATCTCCGGTATCAACCTGGTGAACCTTCTCTGTACTCCCTCCAAGGCCAAGACATCCTTCTGCAAATAAGGGGACCAAAATTGCACACAGTACTCCAGTTGCGGCCTCACCAGTACCTTGTACAATTGCAGCAAGACCTCCCTGCTTTTATACTCCATCCCCTTCGCGATAAAGGCCAACATTCCATTTGCCTTCTTGATCACCTGCTGCACCTGCAAACTGAGTTTTTGCGATTCATGCACGTCCCTCTGCACAGTAGCATGTTGTAATTTTTCACCATTTAAATAATAGTCCATTTTACTATTATTCCTTCCAAAGTGGATAACCTCATACTTGTCAACGTTATACTCCATCTGCCAGATCCTCGCCCACTCACTTAGCCTATCCAAATCTCTCTGCAGACTTTCCGCATCCTCCACGCAATTTGCTTTCCCACTCATCTTTGTATCATCCGCAAACTTTGTTACCCTACACTCGGTCCCCTCCTCCAGATCGTCTATGTATATGGTAAACAGTTGAGGCCCCAGCACCGATCCCTGCGGCACGCCACTAGTCACCAACTGCCAACCGGAAAAGAACCCATTTATTCCAACTCTCTGCTTCCTGTTGGATAGCCAATCCTCAATCCACGCTAACACTTTACCCCCAAATCTGTGTACCCTAATCTTCTGCAGCAACCTTTTGTAAGGCACCTTATCGAACGCCTTCTGGAAATCCAAAAACACCACATCCACCGGTTCCCCTCTGTCAACCGCACTCGTTACATCTTCATAAAAATCCAGTAAATTCGTCAAACACGACTTTCCCTTCATGAATCCATGCTGCGTCTGCTTGATCGTACCATTTTTTTCCAGTTGTCCTGCTATTTCTTCTTTAATGATGGATTCCAGCAATTTCCCAACTACGGACGTTAAGCTAACCGGCCTGTAGTTACCCGCCTTTTGTCTACCTCCTTTTTTAAACAGTGGCGTCACATTAGCTGTTTTCCAATCAGCCGGCACTTCCCCAGAGTCCAGCGAATTTTGATAAATTACAACCAACGCATCCGCTATTACTTCTGCCATTTCTTTCAGTACCCTGGGATGCATTCCATCCGGGCCCGGGGACTTGTCTACCTTTAGTCCCATTAGCCTACCAAGCACTACCTCTTTAGTAATAGTAATAGTTTTAAGAATCTCACCCCCTACAGTCCCACGACCATCAATTTTCGGTGAGCTATTTATGTCATCTACCGTGAAGACCGACACAAAAAACTTGTTTAAGGCCTCGGCTATTTCCTTGTTTCCCATTATTAAATCCCCCTTCTCGTCTTCTAAGGATCCAACATTTACTTTAGCTACTCTTTTCCTTTTTATATATTTGTAAAAACTTTTACTATCAGTTTTTATATTTTGTGCTAGTTTAGTTTCATAATCTATCTTTCCTTTCTTTATCGCTTTCTTAGTAGTTCTTTGTTGTTTTTTAAAGCTTTCCCAATCTTTTAATTCCCCACTAGTTTTGGCCACTCTGTACATATCGGTTTTTAATTTAATACTCTCCTTTATTTCCTTAGTTATCCACGGCTGGTTATCCCTTTTCTTACATTCCTTTTTTATCACAGGAATATATTTTTGCTGAGTACTGAGAAAAATCTCCTTAAAAATCCGCCACTGTTGCTCAGCTGTCCTACCAACTAGTCTGCGCTCCCAGTCTACATTAGCCAATTCTGCCCTCATCCTATTGTACTCCCCTCTGTTCAAGCAGAGGACACTGGTTTGGGACCCTACTTTCTCTCCCTCCATTTGTATTAGAAATTCAACCATATTGTGATCACTCATTCCAAGAGGATCCCTCACAAGAAGATCATTAATTTTACCTGTCTCATTACACAGGACCAGATCCAAGATAACTCGCTCCCTCATAGGTTCTGTAACATACTGTTCGAGGAAACTATCCTGACAGCATTCTAAGAACTCTTCCTCAAGTCCACCGCGTCCGACTTGAGTCAACTAATCAATATGCAGTTTAAAATCCCTCATGATTATTGCACGCATCCATTATTTGCTTGTTTATAGCCTGACCCACCTCAAAGTTATTATTTGGGGGCCTATAGACCACGCCCACCAGTGAGTTTCTCCCCCTACTATTCCTTATCTCCACCCACAACGATTCCACATTATGCTCCTTAGAACCTATATCGTCTCTCACTACCGCCCTGATGTTATCTTTAATTAACAGAGCTACCCCACCTCCTTTTCCTTCCTGTCTATCCTTCCGAAATGTCTGATACCCCTGGATATTCAGTTCCCAGTCCTGATCACCCTGCAACCACGTTTCTGTAATGGCCCCTAGATCATACCCATTTGTACTGATTTGTGCCATCAACTCATTCACTTTGTTTCGAATGCTACGTGCATTCAGGTAAAGTGTCTTTATGCTAGCCTTTATATGGACCCGATTTGTTAGTGCATTCTTTTGATTGCACGCTCTGTCCCTACCTGTCGCAAGCTGGTTATCCTTCCCCAGACCATCTCCTTGCACTGCGTTGACCACCTCCCTTCTTGTGTTTGTCACCTTTTTTACTCTGCCTGAGCCCTTGACTCCTTTAACTAGATGAATGTCCTCATCATTAACCCTCACTCGTACCCTCTCCTTTACCTTTGTATACATCTAATACAAATGGTGGCAATCCCACCATCTTCCTGCTCATCCCTGTCCTGGTCCCATGAGAGGTACCTTTAACTTTCCCACCCTTGGCCTTCAAAATTGGGCCTTGCACCCCTCTCCTCGTGTCCTTTCATGGAGGTCTCTCTGCCAGGCCCTTCCAAAATGCTGGTTCTGTTCTGATAGTTGTGGAATCACTTAGATTTGTCTATTGCACGCTTCTTTGGCTTTTTGACTTTTTGGCATTAAAGTAGGCCTATGTTGTAGCCTAACCAGGTTGACACCTCATTTTTAGGTAAGTCTGGAGCTGCTCTTAGAATGTTCTCTGCAATCTTCATTGAACTAGAGTTGATCACTTGATTTAATACTATTGGTAGATTAAGGGATAGGCTGGGCCATGGGACTATAGTTGACTACAATTCTGCCATTGCTGCTGATGATCCCCAGCATAGGCTTCATCGATGCCCAGTTTCAGCTGTTAGATCTGTCCTGAATCTATTCCATTTAGCACAGGACTGCATAACACAATGCAGAGTATTTTCAATATGAAGATAAGACTTTGTCTTCACAAGGACTGTGTGGTGGTCACTTCTACTAATACTGTCATGAACAAGTCCCACTGTGACAGGTGGATTGGTGAGGATAGTCTAGTTCATTAACCACCAGCTGAAGACACAGTCTGGCAGAAATGTCTTTCAGGACTCGATCAGCTCATTCTGTAATGGTGTTACTGAGCCAGTCTTGATGATGGACAATGAAGTCCCCACCCAGAATACATTCTGTGCTCTTGCCACCCTCAGTGTTTTTTCCAAGTGGTGTTCAACATGAAGGAATACTGATTCACCAGCTGAGGAAGAGTGGTAGATGATAATCAGCAGGAGGTTTTCTTGCCCATGTTTGACCTAATGCCACGAGACTTCATTGTGTCTGGAATCAGTGTTAAGGACTTCAGGGCAACTCTCTCCAAATTGTATACTCTGATGAGCTTGTCCTACCAGTGAGATGATGATGATGGTGATGTCTGGGACATTGGTTGTAAGGTATGATATGTTGAATATGATTATGTCAGGCTGATGTTTGACTAGTCTGAGGGCAGCTCTCCCAGTTTTGCCACAAGCCCTCAGATGTTAGTAAAGAAGACTTTTCACAGCTGGATGTGTCATTGTCTTTTCTGCTGCCTAGATTGTTGACATGTGGTCTGCATGGTTTCATTTCTTTCTGTAGTAGTTTGGTACAACGGAGTGCTAGCTAGTCAATTTCAGAGGGTATTTAAGAGTCAGCCACATTGCTGTGGGTCTGGAGTCACTTGTGGGTGAGACCAGGCAAGGACGGCTATTTTCGGCCAGGGATCGGGGAGAGGGGATCTGGTAGGCCATGATCGGGAAGATGGGGTTAGGAAGGCGGGCAATTGGGGAGGGGAAGCCAGCGATTGGTGAGGGGAAGGCCAGCAATCGGGAGGTCGCGATGCAGGGGCCAAGTGCGTATGAGCCAATCTCCCCACTGACAGATTGACACATGTGCAGTGGCCCATTCAGCACTGTGCTGCTGGCCTCTCGGGCGGGAATAGGCCCCAGCCCCACTTTCCAGCATGGATCTCTCCAAGGCACTCTGTGATGCACAGAAGATTGGAGATTCATTCAGGTAAGTACATCCAAAAAACAGGTGGGAAATTCTCCTACTTTCCCGTCTGTTGGGCACTTAGGTTTTTTTGGGAGAATCCCGTCCCGCATCTATGTGCCTATGTATAAAGTTATTTATCTTTTATTTTTACTCACTGGTGGACTCAAGAGTTAGGGGTGGAGTGTGGAAATGTGCGGGCCATGTGATTGGGCCAGACCCTATGGAGCGGCCACACAGGACATCGGGCCAACTGGGAGTGAGAGCGCGAGTCCAGGGATTGGGAGGACCTTTAGTTGGGGCCCGGGTGGAGGAGAGAGTGGATCTGTGCATATGTTCCTTCATACCCTTATCTTGTATCTAGTTATATTAGTTTAGTAAACCCTTTGTTGTTGGAACTACATGGAGTCGCCTCTAGTTACAACACAAGTTGAAAGAATTATTTTATACTATGTTTTCAGTAAGTACACAGTCCATGTAAACCAATAGGCAACCTGTGGTCAAAAACACCACTCTCTTAAACCAAGTGATATGTGCGACCAGTATAACTCTTGTGGATTTCTCATCAATTTCCCTCAGATGCTTGTCACACTGTGAGACAACTGGTCTCACTGGAATTCTGGCTTTCACATGAGGATTTCCAAACTACTTTCTCAAAGAACGCAATAGAATATTTTCTATCCAAGATAAAGCATTTTCCAAAAGTATGCTTTCTCTTGGATGGAACCACTTCCAGGATATTCTCTGTCTTGGATTGCAATGTGCATTCAAGCTTCAAAGCAATTTCTCAGGTTACCCAGCCATCCCAACAGAACACCACTGTTTCACAGGCAGGATTAAGGGCTGAAAATTTCCTGTCCCACCTGCCAAGGGAATCGTAAAGGGTGAGACCAAATTAGGCGGACCATTTAACAGTCCGTTGAGCTCAGGCAGGAATTTCTAATTTTGGGACGCGCGCGGCCAGAAGCTCCCACTCAAGATTCACCCTATCTTTTGATTCACCAGATATCTGGCTAACCAATGTTTCTCGGTCTGCACCTTGCAACTCTGTGTGATGCTAGTAGTGCAATTGATATGGATATATACTTTTTGTGCTTATGGGAATTTTTTTAAAATTCAGCTTTATGCTACAGGCAATCGGTATGTCTGGAGGGAATGCTCAGATTTTGGGAGAGCAGATAATTATTCATTTCAACCTTGCAAGTGGTTATGTTAAGTAGAGTTAATGAACTTTTGATTACTTAAGTTTCCCTGGGATTTCTGATTAGAGTGATCGACAGGGTCTTATGATGATATGGTTTACGTGCAGAGAGAAAAAGCTTTTGCAGAAGGCAGTTGATTTGATTTATTATTGTCACATGTATTGGTTTACAGTGAAAAGTATTGTTTCTTGTGCACCATACAGGCAAAGCATACCGTTCATGGAGTACATAGGGGAGAAAGAAAGGAGAGGATGCAGAATGTAGTGTTACAGTCATAGCTAGGGTGTAGAGAAAGATCAACTTAATATAAGGTAAGTCCATTCAAAAGTCTGATGGCACAGGGAAGGAGCTGTTCTTGAGTCGGTCGGTATGTGATCTCAGACTTTTGTATCTTTTTCCCGACAGAGGAAGGTACAGGAGAGTATGTCCTGGGAGTGTGGGGTCCTTGATTATGCTGGCTGCTGTTCCGAGGCAGGATGGGTGGGGGGCTCGTTTGCGTAATGGATTGGGCTATGTTCACAACCCTTTGTAGTTTCTTGCAGTCTTGGTCAGAGCAGAAGCTATACCAAGCTGTGATACATCTGGAAAGGATGCTTTCTATGGTCCATCTGTAAAGATTTGTAAGCATCGTAGTGGACGTGCTGAATTTCCTGAGGCTCCTGAGTAAGTAGAGGTGTTGGTGGGCTTTTTTAACCAAAACTTTGGCATGGAGGGACCAGGACACATTGGTGATCTGGACACCTAAGAATTTGAAACTCTCAACCATTTCCACTTCATACCCATTGATGTAGACAGGGACATGTCCTCCACTATGCTTCCTGAAGTCTACCTCCTTCATTTTACTGTCATTGAGGGAGAGATTATTGTCATCGCACCAATAGCTGAAGCTTGGTTGAAGTTTAAAGGATTTTGCAGGCTTTTAGAACTCTCACTCTCGCTGAAAGCTTCAAAACTGCATATACTCATTATAGCAAGTTTATGGTATTTATAGTTGCTAACTCTATATGAAGTGGCATTTAAGTATGTAAGAGGAATGTTGCTTATTTGGAACTGAAACAGTGATAAATTAGAAATTAAAGTTGCTTCCTTTTCAATTTTAAATATTGTTCAACTGTTAATAGTTAAGTTGCTTCATTTGTTAGAGCAATATTTAAACTATGTTCTTAAATAAAATTTGTCTTACTATAAAAGATCCTTACTTTGTCAGTGGAATCATCCTGGAAGGAAGCATCTTTTCCTCACAATTAAAAAATTGTTGGGGTCTAATTGGGATTCTTGTCCAAGATCCTAATAAAGAACAAAAGAACAAAGAACAAAGAACAATACAGCACAGGAACAGGCCCTTCGGCCCTCCAAGCCCGCGCCGCTCCCCGGTCCAGGATTGAATCCTGAATCCAGGATCCCCGCCCAATTTTCCAGCCTATCTACATCCTAATATCCTATCCACCGAGCTGTCCCTCACAGCTACGATGCTTTGTTCATCACAACCTATTAACTCACCCCCACCCCCCCATTCCAGACCATGTGATCTCCAGGGAGAGGCGAAAACCCAGAGTGAAAACCCCAGGGCCAATATGGGGAAAAAAAATCTGGGAAATTCCTCTCCGACCCCCTGAGGCGATCGAAACGAGTCCAGGAGATCACACTGGCCCTGATCAGAAAATGCTTCCCAACCCTATTCATTTCCACTTCTGCTTTACGAACACCATCTGAATTCCCTGCCCCCGAGACAGGTTCCCAACTATCCGCAGTCTCGCTCTGTACTGGCACCAGCAAGATGATCATAGAATGAAGCCTTGAAACGAGAAACAAAGAACAATTAGCCCGCGCCGCTCCCTGGTCCAAACTAGACCACTCTTTTGTATCCCTCCATTCCCACTCTGTTCATATAGCTGTCTAGATAAGTCTTAAACGTTCCCAGTGTGTCCGCCTCCACCACCTTGCCCGGCAACACATTCCAGGCCCCCACGACCCTCTGTGTGAAATATGTCCTTCTGATATCTGTGTTAAACCTCCCCCCACCCCCTTCACCTTGAACCTATGACCCCTCGTGAACGTCACCACCGACCCGGGGAAAAGCTTCCCACCGTCCACCCTACCTATGCCTTTCATAATTTTATACACCTCTATTAAGTCTCCCCTCATCCTCCGTCTTTCCAAGGAGAACAACCCCAGTTTCCCCAATTTCTCCTCATAACCAAGCCCCTCCATACCAGGCAACATCCTGGTAAACCTCCTCTGTACTCTCTCCAAAGCCTCCACGTCCTTCTGGTAGTGTGGCGACCAGAACTGGACACAGTATTCCAAATGCGGCCAAACCAACGTTCTATACATCTGCAACATCAGACCCCAACTTTTATACTCTATGCCCCGTCCTATAAAGGCAAGCATGTCATATGCCTTCTTCACCACCTTCTCCACCTGTGACGTCACCTTCAAAGATCTGTGGACTTGCACACCCAGGTCCCTCTGCGTCTCTACACCCTTTATGGTTCTTCCATTTATCGTGTAGCTCCTCCCTACATTATTCCCACCAAAATGCATCACTTCGCATTCATCAGGATTGAACTCCATCTGCCATTTCCTTGCCCAAATTTCCAGCCTATCTATATCCTTCTGTAGCCTCTGACAATGTTCCTCACTATCTGCAAGTCCTGCCAGTTTTGTGTCGTCCGCAAACTTACTGATCACCCCAGTTACTCCTTCTTCCAGATCATTTATATAAATCACAAACAGCAGAGGTCCCAATACAGAGCCCTGCGGTACACCACTAGTCACAGGCCTCCAGCCGGAAAAAGACCCTTCCACTACCACCCTCTGTCTTCTATGACCAAGCCAGTTCTCCACCCATCTAGCCACCTCCCCCTTTATCCCATGAGATCCAACCTTTTTCACTAGCCTACCATGAGGGACTTTGTCAAACGCTTTACTAAAGTCCATATAGACAACATCCACGGCCCTTCCTTCGTCAACCATTTTGGTCACTTCTTCAAAAAACACCACCAGGTTAGTGAGGCATGACCTCCCTCTCACAAAACCATGCTGACTATCGTTAATGAGTTTATTCCTTTCTAAATGCGCATACATCCTATCTCTAAGAATCTTCTCCAACAACTTCCCCACCACGGACGTCAAGCTCACCGGCCTATAATTACCCGGGTTATCCTTCCTACCCTTCTTAAATAACGGGACCACATTGGCTATCCTCCAATCCTCTGGGACCTCACCTGCGTCCAGTGACGAAACAAAGATTTGCGTCAGAGGCCCAACGATTTCACCTCTTGTCTCCCTGAGCAGCCTTGGATAGATTCCACCAGGCCCTGGGGATTTGTCAGTCTTTATATTCTCTAACAAACCTAACACTTCCTCCTTTGTAATGGAGATTTTCTCCAACGGTTCAACACTCCCCTCAGAGACACTCCCAGTCAACACATCCCTCTCCTTTGTGAATACCGACGCAAAGTATTCATTTAGGATCTCCCCTACTTCTTTGGGCTCCAAGCATAAGTCCCCACTTTTGTCCCTGAGAGGTCCGAGTTTTTCCCTAACAACCCTTTTGTTCCTAACGTATGAATAAAATGCCGTGGGATTCTCCTTAATCCTGTCTGCCAAGAACATTTCGTGACCCCTTTTTGCTCTTCTAATTCCCCGTTTGAGTACTTTCCTACTTTCTTTGTACTCCTCCAGAGCTCCCTCCGTTTTTAGCTGCTTGGACCTAACATACGCCTCTCTTTTCTTTTTGACCAGTCCCTCAATTTCCCTGGTTATCCACGGTTCTCTAATCCTACCCTTCCTATCCTTCTTTTTTACAGGCACATGCTTGTCCTGTAGCCCTAACAATCGTTCCTTAAAAGACTGCCACATACCAGATGTGGATTTACCCTCATACAGCCTCTCCCAATCAAGAGCTGCCAATTTCTGCCTGATCCCACTAAAGTTAGCCTTCCCCCAATCCAACACCTTACCCTTGGGACACCACTCATCCTTTTCCATCACTATCCTAAAGCTAACAGAATTGTGGTCACTATTTGCCACATGTTCCCCTACCAAAACTTTGAAGACCTGACCGGGCTCATTCCCCAGTACCAGGTCCAGTATAGCCCCCTCTCTAGTCGGGCTGTCTACATATTGTTCCAACGAACCCTCCTGTACACATTTTACAAATTCCTCCCCATCCAGAGTCCCTGCCCTCAGCGATTTCCAGTCTATACCAGGGAAATTGAAGTCTCCCACTACAACAACCCTATTTTTCCTGCACCTATCCAGTATCTCCTGACATATCCATTCTTCCACTTCCCTTGGGCTGTTGGGGGGCCTGTAGTACACCCCCAACATAGTGACTGCGCCTTTCCTGTTTCTAAGCTCCACCCAGAGTGACTCGTTACACGACCCCTCTGAATTGTCCTCCATCTGCACCGCTGTAATATGCTCTCCAACTAATACCGCTATTCCCCCACCTCTTTTGGCCCCTCCTCTGTCTCGCCTAAAACACTTGTACCCTGGAATATTCAGCTGCCAGTCCTGTCCCTCTTTCAACCAAGTCTCTGTCACCGCAACCACATCCAAATTCCTCGTGCGCATTAAGGCCCCAAGTTCGTCTGTCTTACCTGCTACGCTCCTTGCATTGAAGTATAAGCACTCCAGACCTCCAGGCCCAGTGAGGTCGTCCTCCCCCAGAGTGCTCTTCTTCTTTGCCAGCCTTGTCCCAGCCCCAAGCTCGTCCCCAGCCTCCACACTTGTAGACCTAATATTTTGATCCCCACCCCCCTGCCATACTAGTTTAAACCCCCCCGAACTGCACTAGCAAAGCTCCCAGCCAGGATATTTGTGCCCTTCCAACTTAGTTGTGACCCCTCCCTCTTGTACAGGTGCCATCCTCTCCTGAAAACCTCCCATTGATCTATGAAAATGAAGCCCTCCCTCCTGGACCAGTCCTTTAGCCAGGCATTCATTTGTACCAACTCCCTATTCTTAGCCTCACTGGCACGAGGCATTGGGAGCAGCCCAGAGATGGCCACCCTAGTGACCCTACTTTTTAACCTATTTCCCAACTCCCTGAATTGCTCTCTTAGGATCCCCCTACTCTTCCTATCTACGTCATTTCCACCAATGTGTATAATGACATCCGTTTCTTTATCTTCCCCTTTTAATATGCCTCCTATCCGCTCGGAGACATCCGTGACCCCAGCACCAGGTAGGCAGACTACCATCCTGGAGTCCCGTTCGCCCCCACAGAATCGCCTGTCTGTGCCTCTAACTGATGCATTCCCCACCACTATCGCTCTCCTAACCCCTCTCTTCCCTTTCCGGGCCACAGAGCCTGACTGTGTGCCAGTGACCTGGTCACTGTGTCTTACCCCTGGAGAGGCACACTCCTCCACACTATCTAAAACAATATACCTGTTTTGGAGTGGGACAACCACAGGTGACCCCTCTTCTAACTGTTCACTCCCCTCTCCTCTCACACCTGTCACCAAGCCCTTCCTATTTTGAGAGACCACCACTGGAGTCCTCCCTTGTACTTTACCCTTCTGCCCTTTACTCCTCCTAACTGTGACAATGCCTGTCTTTGACTAGGAGCCTCTCTTTCTACTTGACTTAACTGAATAGAACTCTTTCTCAAGATCTCTACTCTTTCTTCCTTTATCTTCCTGGAACTCTCTTTTGCCCAATTCCCTGATTTCTGGGACTTTCTGTTCTTTAGCTTTTTGTTCATTGGATGCTGTATTCTTTACACTACAAAAATAAGCAAGTACTTATTTGGCTGTAGAGTGCTCTGGAACATCCTGACCATCTGAAAGGCACCATATTCTTCCCATGTCAACAAGCATTTATAAATAAAGAAATAATAATTTGGCCAACCTAATAATTTGGCCAACCAGGAAATAGAGTGCTCCTTTAATGTGCCATTGTATCTACTGGTCCCTGCTAATGCAGGCAATGATGACCAAGGGAGGTGTAGATTACATAGGGATTACAGTGTAATGACATCAGCTGGACTCATCAATGTACTAAACTCTAGAGGGTTTGTAACCTTATTTATTAACTGATACAAATCATACAGTGCAGTGACCTGCAGAGATGGCTGTTAAATCTAGATACAGGACGGTTCCTGTGCAGCAATGACCCCTTTGCTTTTTTTTCAGATTTATTTTTTGGTGGTAACACTGAACTACTGCAGTTGAGGAACTGAAGATTGTTATACAACAAAACATCTCATTTGGAACACCGAATGTTCCTTGCAGAAGGAATAAAAGAACTAGAAACCTAAGGATGTAAATCTCCCATCATACTGTCACTGATGAATGCACTCTAATAAGATTTATTGTGTGTCTTAGATAGAAAAATCCCTATATATCTATATCTAAAATCTGGAATACTGAGGCAAAGTGTCCAAATTTGTTAATTTAATAAAACCAGTCACCTCTAACACCCAATGCTACTGCTGGTCGTGCTCATGCTTTTTCACATGCCCTGCCTTCAGCTGCTAAGGTCCTACACTCTGGTATACCCTCCCTCACCTCTTTGCCTTCCCACCTCTCTTTCCTCCTTTAAGACACCAAAACTACCTTTTTGACAAAGCGCCCTAATGTCTCCCTATGCTGCTCAGTATCAAATTTTGTTTGATAATGTTCCTTTGAAGGGCCTTAGGACATTATTAATGTCAAAGGTGCTATATAAATACATGCTACTGTTGTTGAATGCTATCTGCTGATGTTTACCTTTTCTGCAAAATCTTGTTGCCTTAGCAGCTGATTTTCACCCTCTGTCTTGCTGAGTGATTGTCCCTGCTCTGTCATCCATTGCATTCCATATTGCAAGTTTCCCCAAGTTCCAGGATATGATTGATGAAACACTTAGCCATCTGAATCCCTACATAGAACGTGTCTCCTGGGAGAATGAAACTACGCTCCCTGGTTCATTTCAACAGTAGCACAGTTACAATCAGCAGTTTAGTGAAACTAACATCCATGCAATCACTTGAAATATTATATAAGCATCTTGAAGCAACATTTCAGTAATGGCCACACCTGGAGTACTGTGTACAGTTTTGGTCTCCTTACTTGAGAAAGCATATACTGGCACTGGAGGGGGTGCAGAGGGGATTCACTAGGCTGATTTCGGAGTTGAGAGGGTTGGCTTATGAGGAGAGACTGAGTAGACTGGGGCTATATTCATTGGAATTCAGAAGAATGAGGGGAGATCTTATAGAAACATATAAGATTATGAAGGGAATAAATAAGATAGAAGCAGGGAAGTTGTTTCCACTGGCGGGTGAAACTAGAACTAGGGGCATAGCCTCAAAATAAGGGGAAGCAGATTTAGGACTGAGTTGAGGAGGAACTTCTTCACAAAAAGGGTTGTGAATCTGTGGAATTCCTGCCCTGTGAAGCAGTTGAGGCTACGTCATTGAATGTTTTTAAGGCAAGGATAAATTTTTGAACAGTAAAGGAATTAAGGGTTATGGTGAGCGGGAGGTTAAGTGGAGCTGGGTCCACAAAAAGATCAGCCATGATCTTATTGAATGGCAGAGCAGGCTCAAGGGGCCAGATGGCCTACTCCTGCTCCTTGTTCTTATGTTCTTACATTCTTATAGAGATCCCAATTGACCTACTGTGTACTTCCAATGCTTGTAGGTTTTCCTTCAACCCTAGCTAGAGTATTCTGGTTGTTAAGGCCTTAGAGAGGGATGATAGACTTTAGTTTTGTGGAAACTGCCGGGGCAGGATCTTCTGGCCGTGTTCACCCCGAAACCAGAAAATCCCTCCCGAAGTCAATGGACCTTTCCATCGTCACCCCTCACCTGCTACAATTTCCATGGTGGCTGAAACGGGAAAATTCACTCCATGATGTTTTCCTTAGAACAAAGAAAGCCAAAGGGAGATTTGATAAAGTTGTTCAAAACCATGAAGGGCTTTGATAGGGAAACTGTTTCCCATGGCAGAAGGGTCAATTCCCAATTCACACAAATTTATGATAATTAGCAACGGTGACTAGAAGAAAAAGTATTATGCAGTGAACTGTTATGTTCTGGAATACACTGTCTGAAAGAGTGGTGGAAGCAGATTCAATCATAACTTTCATAAGGGAATTGGATAAATGTTTGAAGGGAGAAAATTGCAACAATTTGCAGCTCTGTCATCGAGAAGGACAAGGGAAGCAGATGCATGGGAACACCACCACCTGCAAGTTCTCCATCATACCATCTTGACTGTTGCTGAGTCAAAATCCTAAAACTCCTCCCCAAAAAGTACTATGGGTGTACCCACACTGCAGTTCAAGCAGGTAACTCATCACCTTCTCAAGGGCAATTAGGGATAGGCAATAAAAATGCTGGTCTAGCCAGCGAAGCCCACAGAATAAGAAAAAAAGTGAACCTAATTTGATAGCTATTTCACGGAGCCAGCACAGACTGTATGGATTGAGTGGCTTCCTTTCTACCCTGTATTCTAGAATTAAAACAAGCATAAATAAATAAATAGATGCAGGATGGTTGGTCTCGCTTCTGTTTAGATTTATTTTTCAGTGATATGCTCTTACAGTTCAGCTACACAAAACATCTCATTGAACCATTGAAGGTTCTTTGGTGAAGAAATTATAAAAGCAGTCTGGGAGCATGGTGATGTACAAAAGAGATTACCTGCAAATCCTGTCTTCATACTGTCACTGCTTGAATGCATTCTAATGAGATTTCTATGTATCTTAGACAGAAAATCCCTATACATCAACACTGTCCCTAACATCTGAGATACTGAGGCAAAGATTTATTTCTAAGATCGTTGAAAGGTGAGAAGTGAAACACAACTGGTCTGCTGGCCAATTGTGCACCTTTTAATTGAATTAAAAATGCACACGGAACTGTTACATTTTTGACAAGAGAATCATTAGTTACTCTGGAAACATGGGAGCAGGCAGAAATGGGAGCAGGCAGAAATGGGAGCAGGCAGGAATGGGAGCAGGCAGAAATGGGAGCAGGCAGAAATGGGAGCAGGCAGGAATGGGAGCAGGCAGAAATGGGAGCAGGCAGAAATGGGAGCAGGCAGAAATGGGAGCAGGCAGGAATGGGAGCAGGCAGAAATGGGAGCAGGCAGGAATGGGAGCAGGCAGGAGTAGGTCAATACTTTGACAAAGAAATATAGCAAAAATATCAATCTAAACTGATTCCTTGTTAAAAATCAAAATCATTACAACTGAAGCTAGACTTTCGAGTGCGTGTAACTAGTAAGAAAGGATCTGCAGCCCTGGCAGTCCTTTTATTTAGCACTCTGCATATATTTTCCATTCAGCTTTTGGGAATTTAAGTGCAGGAAATCCACCCATGATAGAGGAGTTTCATTTTAATTTGTTGATGGTGGCCCAATTTTACCAATTAAATAGCGACATTGTTTTTGGAAATTCCCATTCCCATAATGCTTTTCAAGTTGTTGCTCAGTAAAGGTGGGTGACCAGGGATGGGTAGGGTAAGAGCTGGATGTAGATGCAGCTTTCTCCTGTCAGATGACAGTTAACAGCATCTTCTCAGCACTTCTGATCCTTTTACTTTCACTTTTCACTTTTTTCTACTCCAACTCAGGTGTTTGGAAACTATAGTGACAATCGTTATGATTGCAGTTTTTACTTGTCATTGGCAACAATATTGGCACAATAGATTTCCCCCGTGGGATTCTTCTTAAACTTAGGGGCGGCACGGTAGCACAGTGGTTAGCACTGCTGCTTCACAGCTCCAGGGACCTGGGTTCGATTCCCGGCTTGGGTCACTGTCTGTGTGGAGTTTGCACATTCTCCTCGTGTCTGCGTGGGTTTCCTCCGGGTGCTCCGGTTTCCTCCCACAGTTCAAAAGATGTGCGGGTTAGGTTGATTGGCCAGGTTAAAAATTGCCCCTTAGAGTCCTGAGATGCATCGGTTAGAGGGATTAGCGGGTAAAATATGTGGGGGTAGGGCCTGGGTGGGATTGTGGTCGGTGCAGACTCAATGGGCCGAATGGCCTCCTTCTGCACTGTAGGGTTTCTATGATAAACTCTTATTTTGGAGGACAAACAGAACTCAGATGCAACAGGGGTGTTTGATGCTCGATCATACACTTACATTTACAGACTGAGGCAATCAGCTCTGATGGGCCTGATTTTACCATCAAGTTGTGCCCATTTTTGGGCGCGAAAACTTGGTAGTCAGGCATGAGGCGAGTAGCGCGATCCACGCCCACCCCCGCGCCCGTTCCCCTTTACCAATGGCTGAAAATGGCCACCGTTGGGACCGTGCCCAAAACAGGCCCGACGTCAATTTAAATGCATTTGCATGCATTTAAATTGACATAATGGGCTGCACACCCAAACTTACCGGCACTTCCCCCTTTACCACCGCGTTTACCCGTCCAGACTCGGCGCACAGGTCTGATTCGGGCGCTCCAGCTTCTGAGGAGGTAAATTCAGAGCATCTGGCGGCTCTCTGATTCAGATCGGTGGTGGGGAGGGGGGGGGAGGTGGGGAGGGGGGGGGTGGGTGGGGAGGGGGTCAGATGGCTCTCTGATAGAGGGGAAGGAGGCAGGTCAAATGGCTCTCTGGGGGGGGCAGGGGAGCAAGGGAGGCAGGTCAGATGGCTCTCTGGGAGGAGGCAAGGGAGATGGGTTAGATGGCTCTCTGGTAGGGGAGGGGAGCCGGGGAGGGCAGGGGCATGGAGGGTCCGCTGCCACTCTGCGTGCGATCGGTGGGAGGGGAAGGGGGGCAGGGGGCTGCGATCAGTCTGGGTGGTGGGAGGGGTGGGGGGATAAGTGGATCAGTTATGTTGTGGGGGTGGGGCAATGTCTGTGGGGGCCAGGGGGAGGCATTATCCGGCCCGGGAGCAATGTGGCAGGGGAGCGTTTTTCAATTTTTTTTACTGCTCATGCATAGCTGAAGGCTCCGATCGGAGCCGCAGGGTTTCAGGCGTGTTAAGCCCCATCCCCAGGCTTCTGCAGCACGATTCAGAATCGCTGCTATTTTTTCAGGCAGAGTGCATTTGGGGGTGCCTGAGAACGGGTCTAAAAGTTGGATCTGAAACACTCCCAGTTTCAAGTCCACTCCGTACTTAGAATTAAAATGGTAAAATGGGGCCCGATATGCCAGAACAGCAGTATTTGTCAAGACTGCAATCCATAAGATATACATGTACTTCAAAGTGATCTGCAGCTAAAATCATCCCTAGATACGATATGGCATAGTCAGTGGCTGTGAAGATTACAGTAGCCCTTAACTTCCACACCCCCAGATCATTTCAAGATACTCTAGCCAATTATCCACATTAATCAATCCACAGTGTATAGACTTATCAAGCAATGGTGGATGCCTTGATTGATCAAACAAGTAACTTTACTTCTTTATCTCTTTGCCTATAGTCAGTCAGCAGCAGCAACATAAACAGAATGAGGAATGTTATTGAATGGCAGAATTGTAAAAGGTCCAGACAATTATTGATTGTACCCATCAAACACCATTGAACAATGCCACTATCCACATGAATAATAAAGAATTCCACGCACTGAATGTTCAGTTTGTTTGCGACCAATACCACCAGCTTACACAAAATAGTAATCACTTCCCAGTCACCTGCCCCTATTTAAACATACTCCAGCATCCAACCACATTGGATGTATCAGGAAGATTCATGAGTGACCACGGCAGCCCTTGGAGCAATGGTTCATGATACCTGTGCTGTATCCCAGGACACCAGTTGAGTACTGGTACAGTGAAGTTTTGGGCTGCAATGATTCCAGTCCAGGTGCTGCAGTATCTTGGGATGTGGCCATCACTGTAATTTTCCCATTCCTAGTTGCCTGGTGCAGTTTGATACAGCCAGACCAGGGAACAATGGCCAATTTATTTTTCTAAAGGATATTAGGGAAGCAATTGTGTTTTCAACAACAAACCGACAGCCACATGGCCATCAGTTTTTATTTTACAGACATTTTTCTAGCTAAGGTTTCAAGGAGTGTAATAATTTGGTGCTTGCTGTACAACTTGCAAAGATTTCCCATAATGGAGGCTAATACAAAAGCCAAATACTGGTAGGTGCTGGAAATCTGAAATAAGAACAACATTTTTTCAGCATTTTCTGTTCTTATTCCCATTATGAAGGCTCTGGGAGACAAAGATTCCCAGTGGCAGCACGAAGACCATCAAGAGGAGGAGAATTAACCTCAACAAACTGCATGAGAGAGCTTTCATACAGGGTACCTTCTCTCAATCTTGCAACTTGGCCATGCATTATCAACTTTGTCAGCATCTTCTTCATACTCTCCACAAATCTATCTTCGTCTTCAGTACTTTAAGTCTCCCAGGCAGCTCTCAAATTTCCTATTCTTCTATCCCATTCTAAATTTACTGTACAATACACACTGGTAAGACCAATCTCCATTTAAAATCCTTATTTATTTTAATTTGCACACTGGGTTCTAACAATAGATGTTTTCAGGTACAAGTTGGAACTGCAAACTAGCAAATATACCTCAGGTGTGAGAGATTTTTTTTACACCCAGAGCTGCCAGCAGGATGGCAGGTGATCTTTCAATGAGAAGTCTGGCTGAATGTGACATGGCTTAACCAGATTTGCCTGTCCCCTTTCCTCAGCAAAGATTGGTGGTTTACTGATGGGCACCATTCGACTACCTCAGCAGGTGTGTGACATGCAGTTGGCGAACACTGCTGCCAATCTTCTGTTGTCACCTAGAGGTTGATTCCCTTCCAGTCCTGGATGCCGGTGAGATGGATTTCTGAGTATGAGGCAGTGTCCACACAGAACCGTTTAATGGTCATAAGTGAGTAGCGTTCCAATTCCCAGGGTGCAATGCAGCACAGCACAAGTTTTTGGGGTTTGCCATCAGTAAGTTGAACGTGAGGAGTGGGCTATAGGGTAGGGGTCTCAAGGGAGCTGAAAGCTAGGATATTTGAGCAATTTAGAGAAACCTGTCAGGATTCTGGCAAGATTAGTGAAAAACCAGGATGTCTGATCAAACCAAATCTTTTATCCCGTGATGTTATTCTGGTGTAAGCAGGTGAGATTTTGGTAACTATTTAACTCTTTTCATCAAGGATAGAGGCGAATGAATTTTTGAAAAGTGATCTTTTACTGCAACGGCAAGCACCAGCAGTTTTAAGTAGGTCATGCTAGCGTGAATTAATCACTTAATTCAGGATATGTTTCAATTGTATAGGTATTAGCATTCTTAATTGGCCTAAGAACAAAGAACAATGCAGCACAGGAACAGGTCCTTTGGCCTACCAAGCCTGTGCCGATACACGGTTTCTTTCCTTCTGTTTGCCTCCCATTCATGTGTCTATCAGGATACACCTTAAACGTTGCTAACATGCCTGCTTCCACCACCTCCACTGGCACTGTGTTCCAGGCACCCATCACCCTTTGTGTGAAAAACCTTCCCCGCACGTCTCCCCTAAACTTACCATCTCTCACCTTAAACCTGTGCCCTCTTGTATTCGACTCTTCCACCCTGACTTGTATCTGTGTAATTGCTAATTTGGATAGGAAATCAGTATTTTTTGTGAGAAAGTTACAACGTAGTCAGATAATTTCATTGCAGTACTCATGGAATGATGCACTGTCAGTGGTACTATCTTTTGAATGAGATGTTAAACTGAGGACCTGCCTATCTTATTGGGTGGATATAAAAGATCCTATGCACTGTTTGAGGAAGGATAGGGGAGTTCTTGATTAACACTTATCCCTCAAACAACACCATTAAAGTAAACTGAGAGTCATTATCTCATTGCTATTTTTGGGACTGGTATGGGATGAGTTGTAACATACAACTAATGCAGTTGAGTAGATGATAGCAAGAGCTGAGAACCTTAAGGTTTGAATATCTGTACCCCATGAAGAGCCAGCAAATTTGCTGAGAAAGTTGTTTGGCATTTTGATCTTTGCTGCCATCTTGCTCAGGTGTATTTTATACATCAGTATTCATTCAAGGGTAACACCAAGATGAATGGGATGGTGTTCATGATTCGGTCTCTTATCCTTCAAGGAGATGTTGAGTTCTCTCTTGGCGCTGGCACTGTGGAGTTGGAATATACTTGAGGTTGTTTTGTTGCTGCTAGGCTGAAGGTGTCATGTCTTACTGTAGTTGGCCAACTTTGCAATGTTGTTGTTTTTTAGTGTTGTCTCTTGTTTAGAAAATGTCCGAACCTGAGAAGCACAGCAGATATCATCAGCATAGATGAACTTCCAGCCAGAATTGGAGACATTTTGTTGATATAGAGATTGAAAAGGACTAGGCTAGAACAGATCCCTAGGGAAGCCCATTGGAATGTTTCCTCTGGATGCATGTGCATCCTGAACCATCTATCTCAGAGTAATAGTTCAACACAACAATGCATATCATCTCGGGTACGCTCTGATCAACTTAACTCCCTCGGCTCCCAGTCCTGAGCAACATCCCACCCTCTCATAAAAGGAGGGAGATTGCAACAAGAAGGTTCCTGAAGAAGGTTTACATCAACCCAAGCCAGTCGCTACACAGGGACCTTACCAATCCATTGGCACTTGCCTCCCATCATGCCAGCCTGTATGGCTAAGACCACTGTGCCAAGGAATAACAGCAAAGACCCTGTGGCAGCAGGAATGGAACCAACACACAACCATTAAAAACTACTTCTTCATCACAGCTCCCACAGCCTGTCCACCCAGCTTCAACCTGCCATACCAATATTGGGAATGTCACAGGCATTTCCCCACTGGCCAAGGCCTTTGTGCAGCAAGTAGCCCTGACTAGAGCTGTGGTGCACCCCAATCAATGACTCACATCACTGAACACTGCTCCCTGACAAAGTTCAGTGGAGTGTGCAGAGAGCTTCATTTAGCCACTGTGGAAGCTTTGCCTGACTTGATGATTACTGATGTGGAGATGCCGGCATTGGACTGGGATAAACACAGTAAGAAGTTTAACAACACCAGGTTAAAGTCCAGTAGGTTTATTTGGTAGCAAAAGCCACACAAGCTTTCGGAGCCCCAAGCCCCTTCTTCAGGTGAGTCACCTGAAGAAGGGGCTTGGGGCTCCGAAAGCTTGTGTGGCTTTTGCTACCAAATAAACCTGTTGGACTTTAACCTGTTGTTGTTAAACTTCTTATTGATGATTACTGCACAAGCTAAAATAAAATAGTGGGACCTTGCTGTGTGCATATCTAGCAACAGGGCTTTCTAAATTATGTTACAACCACAACAGATATTATTTGCTAAACAAGCCAAATCCCAGAGGGAAACTTGTCTTACTGATCATAATGTTTTTGAATTCTAAAACAACAAAATTTAACTATACAAACTAATAAAGGTATACTCCACAACTTCTCATTCTCTTCCACTCGGCTATGGGAATTCAAGAAAATTCAGAAACAAAACTGCTTTCTGAAATTTAAACTCTTCTGGTTTTTGGATGGCTGTTTTAGATTTCACACCCTCTCCCAGCACAGAACTCTTCCTAAGTTGTCTTCCCCTCACTCCCACACAATTCTACTCGATATCTTTCCTTTCATCTGTGATTCAATTGTCTTCAGCACCCCTTTGAACTCAACTTTTCCAAAGTTTAAGAGTTAACATTTCGAGTCCTTATGACTCTTCTTTCAAAGTAATATGGACTTGAAATGCTCACTTTCAGGCCGGAATTTTAACGTCCCGCCCGCCACAGGAATCAGAGCAGGCGAAGGGCGGACCATGGAAAGGTCCATTGACCTCAGGCGAGATTTTATGGTTTTGGGACAAGCAAGGTCGTAAAATCCCACTCTCTCCCTCCACCGATGCTGCTAGGCCTGCTGAGTTTTTCCAGCATTTTCATGTTTTAATTTCAGATTTCCAGAATCTGCAGTATTTTGCTTTTATAAATTTCCCTATTGGAAACAGCAAGCCGCACAAAGGAACCATACATTCTATCACCTGGCTGGATTTCTCAAAGTACGGAGCATTATTGTTGGAACTCATACTTCTACAGGCCCAAGTCCAATAATGTTCCTTTTATGCACGAGAGAGCTTACATTCTAACAGCAAGCAATCAGGCTATGATCACAGGAAGAAAATCATGAATTTTATTGCTTGCTGTCCTAATATAGCATACATTGTGGGAAATTATTAGAGTTAAGACCAAGAAGCCTGAATGGACAGTGAGTAAGATTATCCCCACTGCTGCGCTGGCTAACATACATTCGGACTAGACCGGGATGGGAGCTGCAATGAAGTACTTCCAACCAACTAGAACCAGGTGCAGGAAACTGCAGGGATACTCAACCAAAGGTTATGATGTATTGTTTGATCTGGTGAAATCTTTTAAGGTTGCCGTGATTACCTGCCATGTCATCAAATATATTCTGCACAGTGCAGCGCTGTCAAGGAACAGATTGAAACTCAGCATGAAACAAAATGTTAGCAGATCAGTAGCCTGGTCCTTGTGCTATTCATTCATAAGAACATAAGAACATAAGAAATAGGAGCAGGAGTAGGCCATCTAGCCCCTCGAGCCTGCCCCGCCATTCAATAAGATCATGGCTGACCTGAAGTGGATCAGTTCCACTTACCCGCCTGATCCCTATAACCCCTAATTCCCTTACCAATCAGGAATCCATCTATCTGTGATTTAAATATATTCAACGAGGTAGCCTCCACCACTTCAGTGGGCAGAGAATTCCAGAGATTCACCACCCTCTGAGAGAAGAAGTTCCTCCTCAACTCTGTCCTAAACTGACCCCCCTTTATTTTGAGGCTGTGCCCTCTAGTTCTAGTTTCCTTTCTAAGTGGAAAGAATCTCTCCACCTCTACCCTATCCAGCCCCTTCATTATCTTATAGGTCTCTATAAGATCCCCCCTCAGCCTTCTAAATTTCAACGCATACAAACCCAATCTGCTCAGTCTCTCCTCATAATCAACACCCCTCATCTCTGGTATCAACCTGGTGAACCTTCTCTGCACTCCCTCCAAGGCCAATATATCCTTCCACAAATAAGGGGACCAATACTGCACACAGTATTCCAGCTGCGGCCTCACCAATGCCCTGTACAGATGCAGCAAGACATCTCTGCTTTTATATTCTATCCCCCTTGCGATATAGGCCAACATCCCATTTGCCTTCTTGATCACCTGTTGCACCTGCAGACTTGTGCATCATATGCATCCAGTAGATTTGTCTCAGATGCATTCATGACACGTTGACACAGGCTTCCTGCACCTCCAAATTGACAAGACTTAACCGTACCACAAAAATGCACTCTGACCTCAACCAGTTTTCCAACTTTATGATCTTGTCACAATTTTCACAGGCTTCCCTGGTAGTGCTTGCCTGCAATGGGAATAGAGAATAGCTATAATACAGTAGCATTCTTGCATCCACCATGCCATTGACATAAGCCAAAAAAATGTAAGGACTTTCAAATTGATTGGATGGACCGGCACTCGGGAAAGCTGCCAATGACATCTGTTCATCGTTTGCACATTTTTACAAGATGATAATAAAGGTCACCAGTGAGTGGGAAAACGGCTCCTTCCTCTTCCCCTTTCCACCACACGAAATTCTGCTCAGAAATAACTGGGGAGATAGCAGAAGATCCCCATATCATTGTAAATCTTTTACATAACATCGGACAATTAAAAGATTATTAAAAGAAGCTTTATAATGTGGAGCTATAACCTTGGGCAGGATTTGATGTACTTACATTGTCTCCTCATCACAAACTATAATCCACTCGGATACTGACACATGTGGTGACAACAAATTTGTACAATTGCTGACTTGCAACTATCAGAATTTCAATAGACAAAGGTTCGCCTCTCTCACTGACTGAGACATCTGAAGGAAGAAAGGGAATTGTCGAGAGGGTCTTCTGTCAAAACACTTGTTGGTCTTTCAGCCCCATACCAAGGGTTGCTGTTAAGGTACTCTGTTAAAAATTTATCTCTGCTGTGTTAAATCAAACTGATAAACTTAAAGATAAGTACGACCATGGTGCCTGGGTTTAAATGGATTTTGTCTGTGTCAGCTGCTTATTTCATAGCAAGTAAACAGAATAATTATCGAAATATTATGAAATAAAAGATGTTAATTTTGAATGATTGTCAAACATTGTGCTTGCACTAACCAATTCCAAGTTTTATTCTGCAAAATGTTCAGGAAGTGCAATTTTACTACAACTTTTGTTTTAAGGTTAAGAAAGTCAGGACTGAGGACATGTTAGATAGCTTTAACCAAAGTTTTCAGAATTATTAAAGGAATTAAGAAAACTGATTTGGGAAAATTGCTCCCTGTGAAAAGGGTTCAAATCCCAGGAGAATTGAAGTTAGGACTGAGGAATTTGACATCACCCAAAGACTAAATTACTTATAAAATAAGTTCCAGGGAAGGATGCTGAAACTTTTAAATTGGATCAGAAAGAGAATCATATATGTTCTTTTAAAGAAAAGAGACTGTAGGATGGGGCAAGAAGGTAATAGGTGGGGTTGATGAGTCTGGTGAGAAGGTGGACGGATGAGGTAAAGGGATACGGTGACAAGGTCACTAGATTAGGTGATCCATAAGGTCAGGTTTGCTGAACCCAATTGGCTTTTTGTTAAAATTTCCCATGCTCTAGAATGCTGTGCCATGTTTTAGAATGCTGTGATGTGTATTTGAATGTTGTGCTACATTCTGGAATTTTCTGCTGTGTTTTGGAGTGTTATGATTCTGAGGCTGAGAAAGTCTAAACATCACAGAATTCACCAGACAGGCTGAGAAAGTGCTTGGCATGACCACAGCGAATATATCGATATGTAACGGCACCCAGAGCAGCAATAACCATATATTGATATCCCTGTGTCAATATAGCATCATGACATAACACCACACTGCCACAACAGGACACCTCATCATCATAACATTATGCTAGCATACGTCCTTTTACACTAATATACTTTATTGACTATCTCTCCCATGCCTTTTGAAATTCAAAACTATCATAAAGAAATCAAAATGTGTCTTCCATAGTTGAATCAAGCAAATACAAGTTATTATCAATTTAACATGGCCCCATCAAGTCAGCCCATTTCCTCATCTCACCCAGCATATTGCCTTAAATTGAGTGTTGTCATAGAGAGTCATAGAGTCATAGAGGTTTACAGCATGGAAATAGGCCCTTCGGACCAACTTGTTCATGCCGCCCTTATTTTTAAAAAACCCTAAATTAATCCCAATTGCCTGCATTTAGCCCATATCCCTCTATACCCATCATACCCATGTAATTATCTAAATGCTTTTTAAAAGATAAAATTGTACCCGCCTCTACTACTACCTCTGGCAGCTTGTTCCAGACACTGACCACCCTCTGTGTGAAAAAATTGCCTCTCTGGACACTTTTGTATCTCTCCCCTCTCACCTTAAACCTATGCCCTCTAATTTTAGACTCCCCTACCTTTGGGAAAAGATATTGACTATCTACCTTGTCTATGCCCCTCATTATTTTATAGGCCTCTATAAGGTCACCCCTCAGCCTCCTACGCTCCAAAGAAAAAAGTCCCAGTCTATTCAGCCTCTCCTCATAACTCCTCCTACGCTCCAAAGAAAAAAGTCCCAGTCTATTCTGCCTCTCCTCATAACTCAATCCATCAAGTCCCGGTAGCATCCTAGTAAATCTTTTCTGCACTCTTTCTAGTTTAATAATATCCTTTCTATAATAGGGTGACCAGAATTGCACACAGTATTCCAAGTGTGGCCTTACTAATGTCTTGTACAACTTTAACAAGACGTCCCAACTCCTGTATTCAATGTTCTGACCGATGAAACCAAGCATGCCGAATGCCTTCTTCACCACTCTGTCCACCTGTGACTCCACTTTCAAGGAGCTATGAACATGTACCCCTAGATCTCTTTGTTCTGTAACTCTCCCCAATGCCCGACCATTAACTGAGTAAGTCCTGCCCTGGTTCAATCTACCAAAATGCATCACTTCGCATTTGTCTAAATTAAACTCCATCTGCCATTCGTCAGCCCACTGGCCCAATTGATCAAGATCCCGCTGCAATTGGAGATAACGTTCCTCACTGTCCACCATGCCACCAATCTTGGTGTCATCTGCAAACTTACTAACCATGTCCCCTATATTCTCATCCAAATCATTAATATAAATGACAAATAACAGTGGGCCCAGCACTGATCCCTGAGGCACACCACTGGTCACAGGCCTCCAGTTTAAAAAACAACTCTCTATAACCACCCTCTGGCTTCTGTCAAGAAGCCAATTTTGTATCCATTTAGATACCTCACCCTGGATCCTGTGAGATTTAACTTTATGCAACAACCTACCATGTGGTACCTTGTCAAAGGCCTTGCTAAAGCCCATGTAGACAACTTCAACTGCACTGCCCTCATCTACCTTCTTGGTTACCTCTTCAAAAAACTCAATTAAATTTGTGAGACATGATTTTCCACTCACAAAGCCATGCTGACTGTCCCTAATCAGTCCTTGCATCTCTAAATGCCTGTAGATCCTGTCTCTCAAAATACCTTCCAACAATTTACCCACCACAGATGTGAGGCTCACTGGCCTGTAGGTCCCAGGCTTTCCCCTGCAGCCCTTTTTAAACAAAGGCACAACATTTGCCACGCTCCAATCTTCGGGCACCTTACCGGTGACTATCGATGATTCAAATACCTCGGCTAGGGGACCCGCAATTTCCTCCCTAGCCTCCCACAACGTCCTGGGATATACCTCATCAGATCCTGCAGATTTATTTACCTTCATGCACTTTAAGACTTCCAGCACCTTCTTCTCTGTAATATATACACTCCTCAAGACATCAATATTTATTTCCCCAAGTTCCCTAACATCCATGCTAACATACTATCCATAACTATCAAGGGTTCAAGGTGAAGCCCAAAGAGTTGGATTTCCTTGGGGCAGTCACTGGCTACAACAACAATTTCCATTATATAGCATCTTTAGTGAAACACCCCAAGGTACTTCACAGGAACTTTATCAAACAAAATTCCACACCAAATTACAAAAGGCGATGTTAGGTGAGGGAACCAAAATGCTGTTCAAAGAAGTAGGTTTTAAAGTGGGTCTTAAAGGGCGAGAGAGATCATGCTGAGCATTTCCCTAGACTGACTGGTGAATCCTGTAGCGCTTGCAACTGTACCGGATAGCCAGCTGGTTCAAGAAAATAGCAGGAGTAAAGGTTGGTTATTTACAGTAGTAGAAGGTAGGAGTTGGGCCCCACAAGGATCAGTACTAGGACCACGATTGCTCACAATCTGTATTATTGATTTAGACTTTGGGAATCAAAATCCCAATTCCTCAGTATGAAGGCGATACCAAATTTATGAGGGGCAGCCAATACAGTGGAGGATGCAACAAATTGCAGAAATAGATATGGTCAGGAACTCTCTGGCCATTCACACCCCATCATCACTGCCAGCAAGAACAGAGAATTTGGCACTCAGGCAAATCTCCATTCACTGTAGCGGGACCAGAGAATCCCAGCTGCAGGTGAGGTCGGCGAATCTGGCTCATTGATAACCTTGCAGAATGGGCATAAGATTGGCAAATAAATTTAAATATGGATAATTGTGAGGTGTTACATTTTGGTAAGAAAAATAAGGAGGTGACATATAATTTATAAAATACAAATCTAAATTGGGCAGAGCAGCAAAGTAAGTGTACAAATCACTCCAAGGAGCAACAAAGATTAGTAAAGTTTAAAGCTTATTTATTAGTGTCACATGCAGGCTCACTTTAACACTGCTATGTTTTCAAAGAAGCAAACAAATCTCAAGTATTTATTTCTAGAGGGAAAGAATTGAGAAGTAGAGAAGTTATGCTAAACCTGTATTGAACATCATACAGACCACATGGAGTAACAGGCGCAGTTCTGGTCATCACAGGGCAGCACAGTGGCACAGTGGTTAGCATTGCTGCCTCACAGCGCCAGGGACCTGGGTTCAATTCTGGGCTCACGTGACTGTCTGTGTAGAGTTTGCACGTTCTCCTCGTGTCTGCGTGGGTTTCCTCTAGGTGCTCTGGTTTCCTCCTACAGTCCAAAGATGTGCAGGTTAGGTTGATTGGCCATGGTAAATTGCCCCCTAGTGTCAGGGGGAATAGTAGGGTAAGTACGTGGGGTTAAGGAGATAGGGCCTGGTTGGGATTGTGGTCGGTGCAGACTTGATGAGCAAAATGGCCTCCTTCTGTACTGTAGGGATTCTATGTCGATTCTATGTCTATGTTAGAAAAAGAATATAGAGGCATTGGAGAGAGTGTAAAAAACTTTACAAGGATGAAACAGAGCTGTGAGGTTTTACCAATTAGGAAGATGAACAGGTTGGGTCTCCTGTCTTGTGAAGAGAAAAGGCTGAGGGGTGACCTAATCGAAATCTTCAAAATTATGAAATATTTTTGAAGAGTAGAACCAGCAGTACATTTCCGCTTGTGGGGAAAAGCAAAAACCAAGGCAAATCCATATGAAGAAATCAAATAGCGAATTCGGAAGAAACATCTTGACATAAATAGTGTTGTGAATGTGGAGCTCGTGATCTATATAAACTTCTCACTTCTCCTTCACACACTTAATTAACTTCCCCTTATTTATATTATTCATCTCAGCTACACATATACTATAGATGCTGATCCAGGTTATGGAAGTATTAGGGGAGTTAGTGAGAGTTATGACTAATGGGTGATTTTGTCCAAGCAAATTCTGTAATCAGCTGTGTTGATTTTCTATGTTTGTATAGTTTTTACTGTTAATAAATTTGATTTAAAATTTATAATCTGAGTCACATGGTTTGATGGAATATTTATTCTTGACTTTTAGACGACAAGGGAATGAGTATGTCATATTTATTAAGCTAACTACAGTAAGAAAGGTGTCTATTTGATCCGGTGCCAATGCTATGGCTGGAGTATAATTGGGGTGTGGTGGCCCCACCCATTGACTGGGAAGCCAGGGTGAGCAAGCCTTCACTGTCCCTGGAAGTCATGACTGGATTATACAGTTATCAGGCATTTGGATGCCTGAAGTTCACCCTGACACAGGATATCCCACATCCAAAAGCTGCCAGCAGTGCCATTCAGAGTGGTGGCCACTTGCTGGGACTGAAGCAAGTCCCTAATGGAGACCAAAGAAATAGGCAAGTAAGGTGGGCTGCCAGGTGAGATTGGGGTAGTGGTGGTAGTCAATAGGGTAATCAAATGAGGCCAGCCCTTTCCAATGGAAAGACCCACAGAGTGCCCTATCAGGAGGGAGCCATCTCTCTAAGCCCACAGTCAGACTGCCAGGGAATACCTGGTGGTCTCACCATGTATCATGGCCATTCCCCCTCCCCTTGACTGCCATAGTAAAATATGAATGGCAGTAGGAGGAGAGCTTACTTGGCCACTGAAATGCTTCAATTGATCCAAGGATGGGCAGGGTACCCACCACCTCCTTGTAGGTTGTAAAATGTCAGTGGAGGTAGGCAGGCGGTGGGCATAGTTATGCCAACCCCAACCCCACTGCCAGACTGTTCTCGAGAAGGGGCATAAAATTCTGATTTATATTGCCAGAGTTTAAGTGCAGATGTCTGTATGTAAGATCACACAACAATTGGTAGTGGGTGAGAGCCTGTTTACACAAGTGACACTTGGAAAAGAGCACAAGAATGTCAGGATCAACTCTAAAAATAAGCCAGGGCACTGTATAATGTAAAGCGATTTACTCAGTTAATAATTAAAGGTTAGAAATGATGGCTCAGACAATTTACCAAATTCCTTCACCACCATTTCAGTGACAGTTATATTCCGATGTGTGAACAAGTCAAATTCTTGCTCTCTAGCATTACAATTATCTAGTCTTCAATCTGTTGAAAGGGAAATCTCTTTGAACAGAATGTGCCGTTGTTTATTTACCATTTTTTAAACCATTTTTGCTTCTCAGTCTCACCACACCAGGAAAGATGAGCCTCCCCCAGACCCAGAAGACCCCCGCTCCCAGCGTGGTCATTGCCAAAATGAACCCTCCACCTGCAGCTCCCAAAAACGTTGTCTTCAAAAAGACTACCCCTGACAAGTCGGTACGTGATCAACTTTCGGTTTTCCTCTCTTTTTCTCTTTTCCTCCTCAAAGACTTAATTTCCGGCCTACATTTTTCATCTGTGACTACAGCGCCAGATGGATGTGTGGGAGATTCAGGCTGGGCCAACAGTTGGAAATTCGGGAAGGTGCACAGCCAGAAAACACGGGCTGTATTTCTGAAAACTAACCCGCTGCGTAGTGGAGGCCGCATTTTTTCTGCTGCCATGGGGGCTTTACAATGCAAATAGCACCGGTTCCAGAGCAGCAATGTCACCAAAATAACAAATGAAATCACTTCTACTTGGAGTATTGCAGTGTAATATTCAGGTCTTGATGCCCATCAATACACCAATTGCCCTAAATATGCTGGATAAAGATGTCTCATCACATCTGTACCAGGCCCACGCTGACACTTCAGTGCAGTGCTGAGGGAGAGTTGAACCATCAGAGATGCTGGCTTTCAGTTAAGACATTTACTGAGTTACGTGGGCATTAATGATCCCAAAACAGTACTCAATGAAGAGCTGTGCGGTTCTCTTCATGGTTCCGGCTAAGATGTATCTCTCAATAAACACAACCAGCTGCTCATTATCACAACATTGTTTATGGGAGCTTGCTGTGCACAAATTGGCTGTTGCACTTAATACATTACAAGTGACTGTAACTTCAAAAAAGTTCTCCATTGGCTGCACTTTCGGCTGCCTTCTGGTCATAAAAGGCGCTATATAAATGTAAATACTTTCATTCTATGCTTGATACTTGCATTCAGTGATCAACCACTGATCTGCAGCTTTGCACTTTGATGTGTAATTTGTGTCAAAAATGGACAGGTCCTTATGATTTAATTCAAAGATCAATTTTTCAGCAGGTTATAAATTCAGAGAGTGCCTGGAAGCTTTGGTACCTTAAACACTGTGCAGCTTGGTGAATGGGAGTGGTGTCTACCATCTTCTGCCTACACAATTAACAAAACCATACCTCAGAAATAATCTTTATACTGCATTGCTCCTGATTTCAGTTTCTTCTTCGTAGGCTGTTCACCAGAGGCCCTAGCGCTCTGTACAGAGCTAACAATACTAAACTGTACTTCTAAATACAGGAAAACATTTTAAAACTTTAAATTCAGACAGGGCAGGTGATTATGTTTTAGCCATTAGCAAAGTCTGTATGCAAAGGCTGCCTGAACTGCCATCCACTTCCTTGATCCTTTAAAGTCCTGCACATTGGAGGCTGAACAAAATCCATGAATTAAAGTGATCCCTGGAGAAAAGATATTTGGAAATGTTCTGATCTGACTTTTCACACTTCTCAATCAGGTGCGTTAGAAAAACTGGTTCCCAGCCAAACTTGGAACGAGTTATCTAAGTGCTACTTAAGAGGAACATATTATGCCACTTTCTTTATTTACTGTCCTGAGGCATTAGAGGAAATCTCACAACACCAGGTTAAAGTCCAACAGGTTTATTTGGTAGCACAAGCCACTAGCTTTCGGAGCCCTGCCCCTTCATCAAGTAAGTGGGAGTTCGGTTCACAAACAGAGCATATAAAGACACAAACTCAATTTACAAAATAATGGTTGGAATGCGAGTCTTTACACGTAGGTAATCAAGTCTTAAAAGTACAGACAATGTGAGTGGAGAGAGGGTTAAGCACAGGTTAAAGAGATGTGTATTTGTCTCCAGCCAGGACATCAGTGAGATGTTTCAAGCCCAGGCAAGTCGTGGGGGTTACAGATAGTGTGACATGAACCCAAGATCCCGGTTCAGGCCGTCCTCATGTGTGCGGAACTTGGCTATCAGTCTCTGCTCAGCGACTCTGCGTTGTCGTGTGTCGTGAAGGCCGCCTTGGAGAACGCATACCCGAAGATCAGAGGCCAAATGCCCATGACCACTGAAGTGTTCCCCAACAGGAAGAGAACACTCTTGCCTTTTGCAAGTGTATGCATCATGTTCTTTTTGCAAGTGTATGTACCGTCAATGACATGTTGAAGGCTCTGGAGGGGATGTCGTAACTTCTCCGGTCTGGGGAAGTACTGGACGATGGAGAGTACTCTGTCCACCATGTCCCATGTTTGTCTTCTGAGGAGGTCGGTGCAGTCTTTCGCTGTGGCGCGTCGGAACTGTCGATCGATGAGTCGAGTGCCATACCCTGTTCTTATGAGGGCATCTTTCAGTACAGGGTACATACATTTGCAAAGGTACAAGGTACATACACCTGCAAAAGTGCATGGTACATACACTTGCAAAAAGAACACCATCCACCAGGTACACGGTACATACGCTTGCAACTCGGCCAACGTTGTCTACCTGACACGCTGCAGGAAAGGATGTCCCGAGGCATGGTACACTGGGGAGACCATGCAGACGCTACAACAACGGATGAATGAACACTGCTCGACAATCACCAGGCAAGAGTGTCCTCTTCCTGTTGGGGAACACTTCAGCGGTCACGGGCATTCGGCCTCTGATCTTCGGGTAAGCGTTCTCCAACACGGCCTTCACGACACATGAGAACGCAGAGTCGCTGAGCAGAGACTGATAGCCAAGTTCCGCATACATGAGGATGGCCTCAACCGGGATCTTGGGTTCATGTCTCACTGTCTGTAACTCCCACGACTTGCCTGGGCTTGCAAAATCTCACTGACTGTTCTGGCTGGAGACAATACACATCTCTTTAACGTGTGCTTAACCCTCTCTCCACTCACATTGTCTGTACCTTTAAGACTTGATTACCTGTAAAGACTTGCATTCCAACCATTATTTTGTAAATTGAGTTTGTGTCTTTATATGCCCTGTTTGTGAACCGAACTCCCACTTACCTGATGAAGGGGCAGCGCTCCGAAAGCTAGTGGCTTGTGCTACCAAATAAACCTGTTGGACTTTAACCTGGTGTTGTGGGACTTCTTACTTTGTTTACCCCAGTCCAATGTCGGCATTTCCACATCATGGCCATTAGAGGAAACAGAGTTGTAACCTGTTCATTATCAGACTTGAGAAATACTTATCAGATGTTCTAAAGCATGCTTTATCTAAGTGAGGGTCGTGACCCATGGGCGGGTCGCGGGTGGGTGTAAAAAGAATCATGGTGTTCCCCAAAGATCATCTGACTTAGGTGCTAAGAACTGCGCACTATAAACGCAACCAAACCCCACTGCCTCAATTTTTTACTCCCTTGGACATTATGTTGATGAGCCATACAGGCAATGAATAGAGTGAAGCACTGAGACCGTCGGATGCGCGTCTCAAGCAGGAGAAGTAAAAGAGATTTTGTAACATCTTCTGGCTGGAGAAACCAACTTTTGTGCACTGAGAGTTGAAATAAGCATAATCAATAGCAGTCTCTGATCATAAGAACATAGAACATAGAACATTACAGCGCAGTACAGGCCCTTCGGCCCTCGATGTTGAGCCGACCAGTGGTACCAATCTAAAGCCCCTCTAATCTACACTATTCCAATATCATCCATATGTTTATCCAATAACCACTTGAACGCTCTCAACGTTGACGAGTCCACCACTGCTGCAATCAGGGCATTCCACGCCCTTACTACTCTCTGAGTAAAGAACCAACCTCTAACATCTGTCCTATATCTCTCACCCCTCAATTTAAAGCTATGTCCCCTCGTACTAGCCAACACCATCCGAGGAAAAAGGCTCTCACTGTCCACCCTATCTAATCCTCTGATCATCTTGAATGCATCTATTAAGTCACCTCTTAACCTTCTTCTCTCTAACGAAAACAACCTCAAGCCCCTCAGCCTTTCCTCATACGATTTTCCCACCATACCAGGCAACATCCTGGTAAATCTCCTCTGCACCCTTTCCAACACTTCCACATCTTTCCTATAATGCGGCGACCAGAACTGTACGCAATACTCCAAATGCGTCCGCACCAGAGTTTTGTACAGTTGCAGCATGACCTCCTGGCTCCGAAACTCAATCCCTCTACCAATAAAAGCTAACACACCGTACGCCTTCTTAACAACCTTATCAACCTGGGTGCCAACTTTCAGGGATCTATGCACACGTACACCCAAATCCCTCTGTTCATCCACACTACCAAGTATCTTACCATTAGCCCAGCACTCTATATTCCTGTTACTCCTTCCAAAGTGAATCACCTCACATTTTTCCACATTAAACTCCATTTGCCACCTCTCAGCCCAGCTCTGCAGCTTATCTATGTCCCTCTGTAACCTGCCACTTCCCTCCGCACTGTCTACAACTCCACCGACTTTAGTGTCATCCGCAAATTTACTAATCCATCCTTCCACGCCCTCATCCAAGTCATTAATAAAAATGACAAACAGCAGTGGCCCCAAAACAGATCCTTGCGGTACACCACTAGTAATGAACTCCAGGATGAATATTTCCCATCAACCACCACCCTTTGTTTTCTTACAGCTAGCCAATTCCTGATCCAAACCACTAAATCACCCTCAATCCCATGTGTCCGTATTTTCTGCAAAAGCTTACCATGGGGAACCTTATCAAACGCTTTGCTGAAATCCAAGTACACCACATCAACCGCTTTACCCTCATCCACCTCTTTGGTCACCTTCTCAAAGAACCCAATAAGGTTTGTGAGGCACGACCTACCCTTCACAAAACCGTGCTGACTATCCCTAATCAAATTATTCCTTTCTAGATGATTATAAATCCTAACTCTTATAATCCTTTCCAATACTTTGCCCACAACAGAAGTAAGGCTCACCGGTCTATAATTACCAGCGTTGTCCCTACTCCCCTACTTGAACAAGGGGACAACATTTGCTATCCTCCAGTCTTCTGGCACTGTTCCTGTAGACAATGACGACACAAAGATCAAAGCCAAAGGCTCTGCAATCTCCTCTCTAGCCTCCCAGAGAATCCTAGGATAAATCCCAACCGGCCCAGGGGACTTATCTATTTTTACCCTTTCCAGAATTGCTAATACCTCCTCCTTATGAACATCAATCCCATCCAGTCCAACAGCCTGCATCTCAGTACTCCCCTCGACAACACTGTCCCTCTCCAGTGTGAATACCGACGAAAAATATTCATTTAGTGCCTCTCCTATCTCTTCAGACTCCACGCACAACTTCCCACTCCTGTCCTTGACTGGCCCTAATCTTACCCTAGTTATTCTTTTACTCCTGACATACCTATAGAAAGCTTTAGGGTTTTCCTTGATCCTACCTGCCAAAGACTTCTCATGTCCCCTCCTGGCTCTTCTTAACTCTTTCTTTAGGTCCTTCCTGGCTAACTTGTAACTCTCAAGCGCCCTTACTGAGCCTTCACGTCCCATCTTAACATAAGTCTCCTTCTTCATCTTCACAAGAGATTCAACCTCCTTAGTAAACCACGGTTCCCTCACACGTCTGCTTCCTCCCTGCCTGACAGGTACATATTTATCAAGGACGCGTAGTAACTGTTCCTTCAACAAGTTCCACATTACAATTGTGCCCATCTCCTGCAGTTTCCTTCCCCAACCTATGCCAGCTAAATCTCACCTAATCGCATCATAATTTCCTTCCCCCCAGCTATAACTCTTGCCCTTTGGTATATACCTATCCTTTTCCATTGCTAAAGTAAACGTAATCGAATTGTGGTCAATTCGACAGAGGCAACAGTGAGCGCGCCCTGCATGTACACTTGGTGCCAAGCGCCCTGGAAGTACATGCCTTTGTCACAAATTCACCTGGAGGCGAGCTTCTTTCATTTGCAAGCTCAACAAGAGAACTGTGGACATGGAGACACCAATAGGCAGTGTACCCACTGGCCAGAATCTCTCATCAGATTCTGCCGGAGACAGCTGCTCTGGAGAGTCCAACACAAGACAGAACGGCACTACTGTTAGCTCTGTACAGAGAGCCAGGGCCTCTGGTGAACAGCCTACAAAGAAGAAACTGAAACCAGGAACAAAGTTGCATAAAGATGATTTCTTTGAGGTATGGTTTTGTTAATTGTGCCAACGCAAATCAGAATGCAAAGCCCATGTATGTTGTATGCGGGGAAATACTGGCGAATGAGAATTTAAAACTCTCAAAACTGCAAAGGCATTTGAAGACTAAGTATGGCGATCTTGAGAACAAACCTATTGATTTTTTCGAAGGATGCAGCAAGAACTGAAATCATCAGCTCAAGTTCTTAGCAGAAATTTAACATTGAATGACAAAGCACAATTAGCCTCTTACATGGTAGCTTACTGCGTAGCTCAGGAGACAATGCCCCACACTATTGCAGAGAGATTAATTCTCCCTGCAGTGGTAGACATGGCTCATATGGTCCTAGATGAGAGGTCAGCTGAAAGACGCTGAAAGACTGAAATGTATCCCATTTAGTGATAAGATAGAGTGGCTTGTTGAATTAATGATATTGCTGAGAATTTAGAAGGACAACTTATTTCTCGTTTAAAGTTAGTATGGGAGTTCTCAATGAAGCTGGATGAAGGGACAGACATTACAGATTGTGCAACCTTGCTAGTTTACATGAGATATGTTTGGCACAATGATTCTTTGAAGATTTGCTATGCTCCTTGACATAACAACCAGCATGACCCGCACACAGATCTTTGAAGTGTTGAATAGATATGTGGTTGGAAAGTGTGAGCAGCCAACATGACTGGGAAAAACAGTGGAGTTATAATCAGGATTAAGGAGGCAGCTGGTCAGGACAATGTCTAGAATCATTGCTTCATTCACTGAGGCATTAGGCATCAAGAGGAATTCCACCTGATCTTCAAGTGGTGTTGAAAGGAACTGTGAAAGTTGTGGATTTCATTAAACACAGCGTACTCAATACCAGGCTTTTCGAGTCTCTGTATTCTGAAATGGGGGCCGAGCACACATTTACTGTTCCACACCAGACTCGAAACGTTGGCTCTATTCTCTCTCCACCGATGCTGTCAGACCTGCTGAGTTTCTCCAGTATTTTCTGTTTTTGTTTCAGATTCCAGCATCTGCAGTATTTTGGCTTCATCAGTCCTGAGGCAGTTGTGTTGGAGGTGCTGTCTTTCAGGTGAAATACTAAAATATGGTCCTCTTCACCTTTTCTGATGGATGTAAAGTATTTCATGGTACTGTTTGAAGAAAAGGAAGAGAGTTCCCTTGAACATTTTTGTTCCGCCAACCAACATCACCATTATCTCATTGCTTTTGTGGGTCATTGCTTTGTGCAAATTGGCTGCCAGGATTTCCTACACTTTAATGAGTCAATGAGTCAACAATGAGTCCACTTAAAGAAACACTTTGTTGGCTATGAAGTATTTTGTCATAGCTTCAGGTGCTATATTATTGTTCTATTTTCATATAAACCACAAGGATTTTATTCTTAAACTAACTTTAGGTCATGAGTATCCACAATAGTCAGATGATATTACAGAGAATGACAGATTATTGTGACATGTGGCAGGTATAACTGGCAATGACTATCTCATACATGGGTTGTGCTAACAGCATCTTATCTCCATTTTCACAGATTGCTGTCTACTTGGGCAAGAGAGACTTTATAGATCATGTCACCCATACTGATCTTGTGGGTAAGTGTTTGTTCCGAGAGAGAACCTGCTGCTTAACAGCAGGAGATGCTACACTACAATGTAACTAAGATTAAGTCAGGAAAGTTGTTTTCATGGAATCTCTACAGCGCAGAAGGAGGCTATTCAGCCCATCGAGTCTGCACTGACTCTTCGACAGGGCATCCTACCCAGGCCCTATTCCCGTAACTCCACGTATTTATTCTACTAATTCCCCTAACTCACACATCCTGGGACACTAAGGGTTAATTTAGCATGGCCAATCCACCTAAACGGCACATCTTTGGACTGTGAGAGGTAATCGGAGCACCCAGAGGAAACCCACGCAGTCACAGGGAGAACGTGCAAACTCTACACAGATAGTTGCCCAAGGCCAGAATCAAACCAGGGTCCTTGGCACTGTGAGGCAGCAGTGCCAACCACTGTGCCACCATGCTGCAAGTAGCAGCTGTGCCTTTGCATAAATTAGCTCACCCCCTGTTAAGTGTTTATTAGCTAGCATTAGAAAGAACTCTTGCTGACTTCCTTGGGCTTTTTTAAAATGAAAAGGCTGTGTGATGATTATTTAGAGATGTCATTATAGCCATGGAAGGAAAAGAAATGCAAGGCAAGGCTAATAAAGCTGAGGAGAATTAATGAGAGATTTTAAATTTGCTATTCCTCATGCCAGCTGGTCTAGTCCAGAGAATTTGCGTAACAAGATTCCAACAAGGTATAGATTTGCATTTCATCCTGAGCCATTGACCATTGCTCAAAGCAGAGTTAAGGAAGAAGGGGACGAAGGGAGGGAGGGGGATGCTTACAAGGGGCATGCAGATGAATGGCAATCAAGTCGCGACTGCAAACTTTCACCCTTTTGGGGAATGGAGCTGCCTGACAAGGGCTCTTGTGGGGCACATTGTGACAATGGACTAACTATGACTCACCGTAGAATCTCAAGGGCAGTGAGGCAAGCAGAATTGTGTGAGTGGGAGGCCTCTTGCACATGGCAGTCGTCACCATTGTCAAAGAAAAATATTCTCACTGCACAGCCACTTATTGGGGGAAGAAGACCCATCTTTGGTCCCATCTGGAAGGAGTGCATTGCACATGATCATTAAGAATACTAGCAGAAAGAATGAGGGTGGCATAGTGGTTAGCACTGCTGCCTCACAGCGTCGGGGACCTGGGTTCGATCCCCGGCTTGGGTTACTGTTTGTGCGGAGTTTGCACATTCTCTCCGTGTCTCCATGGGTTTCCTCTGGGTGCTCCAGTTTCCTCTGGATGCTCCAGTTTCCTCTGGATGCTGGTTAGGTGCATTGGCCATGCTAAATTCTCCCTCAGTGTACCCGAACAGGTACTGGAGTTTGGCGACTCGGGGATTTTCACAGTAACTTCATTGCAGTGTTAATGTAAGCCTACTTGTGAAACTAATAAATAAAGTTTAACTTTAGGAGCAGGGTCACCCGGAGGAAGGTCAAAGTGCCCCATTCCCTCTTGTGTAGCCACTGCAAAAGCTCACCCATGGCTACAGCGATGGAGTGGAGATTGGAGCACATCTCCGGCAGAAACTGGGCATTCTGCTGGACCAAGTTCCCCATGATGTCTGCTATACTCTCCATGGAGACTTTGATGTATTTACATTTTGGAGCCACTACATCAGAGATCATGTGGATGAACACCTGACTGATGCTCCTCTGCGTCTCGCTGAGACTCCAGAATCCTCTTCATGACCACTTCCAAAGGCTCATCACCTGACGCAGACTTAGTAAAGGCCTCCTCTCCACCATCCTCTGAGTGCCAGAGACCTTGGCTGTCACTGCCTCCTCCTGCTGTGGACACGTGCAGTGACCACAAGAGTGTGAGCACAAGCCTAAACTAGTTCTATGAACCACTGAGATGTGTGTTTCTGTGCTGATGCTCCTCTGCGTCTCGCTGAGACTCCAGAATCCTGGAGCAGGTGAATGCTCTAATGGCTCTACAGGTGAGAAGTCATCCTGATCCTCTTCTGAGGCTTTCTGCAGGTTGAGGCTGACTTCAGTGCGAGGGCTGGTCTCACCCTCTGCCTGCTGACACCTAGAATGGAGCGAGGAAAGATCATGTGACTGCCTAGGGTGGCTCAAACTTGACACTCAACAATTACCTTGATAACTGAGATTTCTGTGGCTACTTACTCACCTCCTGACTCCCAAAAGCCTAGGCACCATCTATAAGATGTAGGCCAGGAATGTGAGGGAATATTCTCTACTTGCCTGGATGAGTGCGGTTTCAAGAACACCGAAGAAGCTCAACGCCATCCAGGAAAAAAATAGCCCTATTGGTTGGCACCCCATTCACCAACTTCTACATTCACTCCATAAATCAGTGATACACGGTGGCAGCCTTGTGTATCATCTACAAGATCCACGATAGCAACTCAGCAAGGTTCCTTCAATAGCATCTTCCAAACCCACATCCACTATCACCTAGAAGGACAGAGGCAGAGGTGCATGAGAACACTGCTATCTGTAAGTTCCCCACAAAATCACACACCATCCTAACTTAGAACTGCATGGCTGTCCCACCATTATTGCTGGGTCAAAATCCTGGCACTGTGGGTGTACCTACATCAAATGGACTGCAGTGGTTCAAGAAGGCAGCTCACCACCAACTTCTCAAAGGAAACTAAAGATGGACAATAAAATGCTGGCCTAGCCAGTAATGCATGTCCCATCACAGAATGCCAGAAATTTGGTCCTGGGGTGAGTTTAGAGGAAGTTGAATGTTCACTTACCCTTGTGGAATGGGAAAGATCATTGATCTGCTTCCTGCACTGCAGGGTTGTCCTCCTTTGAAGCGCATGGGCTCAGGCCACCCAGTGACATTTTCTCAGGCACGGTGAGCAGATATGAATGCCTCTTGTGGCCATCCCTTGGAAAGAAGACCTCCTGCCTTTCCTCAATGACTGGAGTCTCCAGGGAGGCATCGCTGAATACGGGGCCAGAGCTTGCTGGTCTCTGGTCTCTGAAGACAATGACACAGTGTCTGAATGAGTCCAGGTACCTTTTAAATATGGCAGCCAGACATGACAGTGTGGCAGTCGACTCCTGCCCGACCTTGGCACCGGGTCGGCATGAACCTCGCCTGGAGCATTATTAACTGGCTGAACACTGGGTGATTTAGCTGGTTTATATTGGAAATTGTTTAAATTGCTACGCTGTGGCAGGAGTTCCTCCAACCTCCTGCTCCGCCACAGATCTTACTCCCAGAGAGGAAGATTCCGCAATAAAGTACATGGACTGTCCTCATGGTACAGAAGGTGTCAGGAGGATCATTAACCATTGTCGTTAAAGTTTTGTTGCAGGGGATACTAAGGATTTGCATGTAAGATGTGAAGCCAAACCAGAAAGTTCAGCTAAGAGGTGAAATTTACATTGTGAATGATTATGAAGAATTTAGGAGCGTAATGTTGCAAAGAGGATTGTCGACAAAAACCATTAAAATTCCAGTAGGCATTCAGAAATAGAGGCCGACAAGAACACCTGAGAAAAAATACCTTTGCAACTTATAATATGTCAAAGTGCTCTTTCAGAACAAAGCACAGGAAAAGGTTACTGCTCATGACAGTTCAGTAATGCAGATTTATAACCCCCAGTATGATACAACTCAGTGTAATTCTGATATATAATCCATCTTCAATACAATACACTTCCAATATTATCCATCCCCATATAATACATTAACAATACATGTTCAACATGGCCCCTTCACAAAATATTACATTGTCAGTATAACCCATGCTGAATATAAATCACCTCCATCTGTATAATACCTACAATGTAATAGTTTTCCTTTATAATTAATCCCTAATTCAAACTATCTCCAGTATAACCTTTCTCCAATCAAATCCATTTCTAACATAATCCATCCCCAAATTACAGATTCCCAATATAATATATTCTCAATGTACATCTCCCAAATAATGTATCAACAATCCAGGATGTATTCTAGCTTCTATTGATGCAACACAGTCATTGGTGGGGGCAGGCACTGGCAATGCCATCACCTGCTACCTGTGCCACCCACACTGGTTTTCTGATTGATATCAATGAGGAAACTGCACAGGTCATTCAAGTAGCAGCCTGTGGCACTGCTCGCTGCATTGTTGGTGGGATTAACAGTGGGCTGCACCACAAAAACAACCCAAGATTGGTGGATGGGAGGCTTGCCACTGGGCTAAATCACAGTGGTTACTGAGAGGATGGTGTGGAGTGTGTCCCTAAGTGTTTAATAGGAGATCTGGGGCTGTTACTGGATGAATCACAGTCTTTCTCAGCCGATTAATGAGAAGGCCAGTTAGTGCTGGATGAACAAGACAACATGGCCAGGGCTGGTTTCAGTAACTGATCTTGTCTGATTTCTCTGCAGATGGCGTGCTTGTATTGGATACTGGCTACATAAAGGAGAGGAAAGGTGAGAAATCCCTCTCTTTGTTGACAATTTGAACAACCTGCTTAGATTGCCTTCCTGTAAGTTTTGTGTCTAATCAGAGAAGTAAAGCCAACAGACATTAATTGTTTGAGGGCTGCAATAATACTTCAAATCAAAAATCAAAAACATGGCATTTGCATACACAGACTGCTTTACACTACCTGGCCTCACACATAAAACCTCAAAAACACTAAACCTCAGACACAAAAACTCAAAGACACACCGAACCCTCAAACAAACGCTGTGCCTCACACATAAAACCTTTTACACACATTAAACCCTGTCACATACAAATCAAACCTTCACAGATACACTGAACAGTCATATTCAAACTCAACCCTCACTCAACCTTCTGACAGACACTGAACACTCATTGTTAAAAACACTCTGAACCTTCACTCACTCTAAGCCCTCAAACACTAAGCCCTCACACATACTGAACCCGTGCACATGGAACACTCACACTCTGAACCATCACACTCTGAACATTCACACACGGAACCATCACACTCTGAACCCTTGCACTCTGAACCCTCACACTTTGAACCCTTTCACACACTGAACTCTCACATTCTGAACCCTCACACACTGAACCCTCGCACACTGAACCCTCACGCATTAGACCCTCACACACTGAACCCTCGCACACTGAACCCTCACGCATTAGACCCTCACACACTGAACCCTCGCACACTGAACCCTCACGCATTGGACCCTCACACACTGAACCCTCGCACACACTGAGCCCATTTCTTGAAAGACACAATCAGATTCAGTGTAAAATAGATAGACAATTTGCTATCACACACTTTAGTCAACTTTCCAAGACAAATTTATACCTTTTTGTGTCTTGCTCAAATGTACACTCAATGGGCCATGAACATATATGAACAGACAATATACTCTGCATACATATGTGTCCTCACATTTGTAAATATGAATGATTGATAACATAAAGGTGTTGGGGCATACATTGGTATGAGTTTGTAAATTAGGTACAAACCACACCACTTTAACATTGGAACATTCTGCACCCAACTTTCACAGTTATTGATCACATTGTTAAATTCCTGAGGCCCAACCATTAGGCATCCTGGGTAGATTCTGTAAACAGGGGTGAGGGTCCTGGAATATACTAACTAGGTTCCTGTTTGAAGGTGCCATTGGAACCCCTAATCAGCAACCAACATCAAGCCTGCCATTCTTCAGCAACCTCTCATTTGTATTAGTTAATTTCTAAAAAACATGTTCAGGTGGAGCCAGGAGGAGTGGGCTGCTCCCCCGATGATGAAATTTCACCTTGCACCATAAGGCTTGCTCTAAGCCTCTCCTGTGTTTGAACTGTGTGGACAATACCTGAGTGACAATTGCCTTTAAATTCACATTTTGCACTTGGCAAGCTGCCTGTCATAGTGTGACCAGCTCAACCTGGAGATACAGATGAAGCCCATGACCAATTTGTATTAATCTTTGGATCTCTTGGTTCGGGTTTACAGTGGCCATACAACACCAATCCTTGGTCCAATTACAGGCCATTCAATTACCCACTTTAGTCTCCTCTGTCTTTGAAATGTGATTTTGAGTGACCTGGTTCTAATCGACCGCAAATATTCAGTTTCCCATGTTTATGTTCTCAGACTGACACTTCAACCCACCATCCCAATTAGTCTCACCTTTGAGCAGTTCATAGCCAGTCCAACAGCTGTAAAGGCTTTGATTATTGAAGCTGTTTGTGTCCCAACTCTGTTTCTCTCCAAAGATGCTGTCTGACCTGCTGAATATTTCCAGCATTTTCTGTTTTCATTTCAAAGACATTATCGCGTTATTTCATTAGTGCATTGTTCCCCTTTCTTCTCTTGCCCCCTTTCACCTAGCTTTGTGATTTACAAATCTTTTCTCCTGCTTTCCAACACAGTAGACAGCAATGGAGGGAGGACAGCTCTAGTATCTATAGCAGGAGCACAAGCTGGATATTAAACTATTTTTGCTAAAGCTTTAATAGATCACTTTCACAGTTGCAGTGGATGATGGGATAGACCCACATTTATAAATGCCAGCAGTTATTGAAAAATTTACATAATGGGATTTGATGGCTCACGGATAGGAAGAAGGATTGGCGGGACAGCTGAAATGAAGAATCCAAAGCACAGGAAGCTTTAAGTGTGAAATCTCAGTGTGTCATGTCGTGAGCTGACCAGCAAAAAATATCTAATTGAACTGAATATAGATCTACTCTGAGGTAGCATACAGTAGGGAGCTTCAATAAAATATCCTTGCAGCACAAGTTGCAAAGTAATATTGAACATTGTTTGCTGCTGACGGCTATTATTTCTGAATTGTTGCATCAGTTTATTGCAGACTGCTCTGTGCATTCCGCTATGGACGTGAGGATATTGATGTCTGTGGGTTAAAGTTCAGAAGAGACCTGTATGTGACCACACTGCAAGTCTATCCTCCTCCCTCGGGAGAAAAGCCAAAACCCCAAACCAAGTTGCAAGAACGTTTAGCAAAGAAGTTTGGAGATAAAGCTTATCCGTTCCACTTTCAGGTATTTCTCTCTCTCTCTGTGTCATAGAGCCACTGTTGTCCTTGTCACTAAAGAGGAGCTAACAGGTCATCTGATTATTTCTGAAGATTGTAACTGGCATAACTGCTTTTTAACATTACGTACTCTTCAATGAGTGCCAGGGTGGTTCATAGTTGTGGTTTTGTTTAAATGAATTCAGCTATTCCTAGAGCCATGCCACTCCTGCCTGCCAATGGATATGGTGGCATAGTGGTTGTGTTAACTGAACTAGTTAAAAATCCAACAGCCATGACCGATGATGGAGAGAATGAGTTCAAATCCCATAATAGCTGTGGGAAATTAAATTCAATTAAACACAATCTGGAATAAGATGCTAGCCCTTGTGATAGTAAGTGAAACAACCAAATTGCCATAGAAACCCACTTGATTCAGAAAATCCTTCAGGGAAGGAAGTCTGTTGTCTGTATACAGTCTGGCTTCGATATGACTCCCAATCCCAGGAATGTGACTCTTAACTGCCCTCAAGGTACTCAGTTGGACTCAAGAAGGCAGCTCGCCATCACCTTCTCCAGGGCAAGTAGGGATGGACAATACGCCAGCAATGCCCACATCCTGAGAATTCTTATGGCTAGAATTTTATGGCCTCTCTTGCCCAGCGGGATATTATGGTCCTGCTGAAGTAAATTGCAATCCATGAGGGGTGGAGACTCGCTGTGGTGGAGATGAAAATCCTAGCCTTTGTAATTATTTTCCACATATCAGCATTATGCCCTGAAGGGGAACAAACTACTACAGAACTGGCCAAACAAAGCTTGAAGCAGGGATGTGTCACCAGCCAGTACACAAGAGAAGTAATGCGCCTGTCTCTTTACAGAAAGGACTTTATGTTTGCTTCACCCATTCGGTTGTAAATTACAGTTAATGGGAGATGCAGGTCTGACTGTGGAGCTGCCTTTTGCAGTGAACACGAATAAAAGGTATTGGAAGGCAGCCTGAATTGGAAAATAGGCCCCAGGCTGCTCCCTCAATATTATATGATGCAGGAGACATAAACAACTGTGGTGAATAAAAAAGAAATACAGATGGGAAATACTGCAGCTTATTTTTCTTAGATTTATGCTGCATTGAAAGGTGGATTTACCTCAAAGTGTTAATGCTTTTTCTTTCGTCTTTGACAGTTTCCAGACTATCTACCTTGCTCTGTTACCTTGCAACTGGGTCCAAATGAAATTGATAAGGTGAGATCTTTATGTTGCTGCATGGGGTAATGAGGCAAAACAGAAATGAATGTCTGAAGGAATTTAGAACATAGGCTCAGTACAGCTCATTTCTTATAGTGTCATCGACTTGGGTACAATCAACATTAAGAGTACTCAAACTTCCAAGCTTTATTACTTGTTCACAAGGAGGACACACATACAGCGGATGCACTGCTACGTGTTCTGTCGATTCATACAGATGGTTGCATTTATAGTTCATGACAGCAAATGAGAAACGAGCAAAATTCTAATCCTTAATTTAGATACATAGTCCACCAATCATAGCATAGCTTTTTGTCCTTTCTTATCCAATAGAAAACCGTCTCCTTCTAATCTATCATTAGCATAATATGTCACCATAATCTTGTTTTTGGTCATTGTTCTTGTGCTTGTTTTTGGTTCATTCCCTGGCCACATTCATGATTGGGAACACAGTGTTTAAGAAACTGACACAAGGTTAGATTAGTCACCCAGGCCTTGTCTGCACATAAGCACTTTACATTCTTGCTGACAAAGCTGTCTGCCATAGGTGTTGTAACTTAATTTTCACACTTCCCCTGTTTTGTCCCTCAAGGACAATCTGATGGTCCCTCTACGAGCTCTATGCGCATTAGTTTTCTAAATTATTCCTCGGCTTATTCATAGTCCGGGAGGAGATGGGGAGCTGGGCTGTGGATAGGACCACGAGAGCGGAAAATAGAGCAGATGCTGCAAGGAAAAAGTTGGATGACAATATACAGGACAATGAGCAAGGTCAGGCCCACAACAAGGCATTTGAGAAGAGTCTTTAGAAAAAGCCTCCAAACCACCTGCAAAATGTTAGTGAGCGAACCCCACCAGTCAAAAGGCTTTTTCTGAACAACTGAGTGGAGGAGATGCACCTGCTCCTGAATGGTGTACACATCTGTCTCAATCATATGATCCTCATTGACGTAGAAGCAGCATGTCTCATTGACAACCGCACAAACTCACCCTTGTGCCGCTAATAAGAAATCAAAGGCCATGCGGTTCTGAAGCACCACCTTAGAAAGAGACCAAATTTCCGACTGCAGACCCTGAATGGTGTCTACAATACTATTCTCAATTAGTTTCATGGTAGCAGAAATATTAATAATGGCCTTTTTTAATTCTGAGACCCCAAGACTTGGGAGGAGGGCTCGGACAAACTGGTGGAAACCGGTACTACGGGTGACTAACGGGTTCTGGACCAACAGTTTGTAATGCCCCATAGATCCTAGGTGGTTGTGGAGGGAGTGGATAGATAGGCGCTTGACCCCAAAGGCCTCAGGGACAATGTGGCCTATGACGCAGGTACCGGCCCAAGCGACAGGAAGGGTCTTGTATGCTCTGTCCCCACAAAGCCAGTACGAGCCATTGTGAACAAGGGTCGGGTACCATTATATGGAGTTTCGGCAATAGGTAAGCCAATACTGGGTAAGGGGAAAATTCTTCTGGGCATACCAATGGAAACGAAAAGTTCGGCTAAGGTGTAAAACCCACAGGGCCAACAGGTCAGTGCACCTGGACCAATCCCTATAATTACAAGGCCCTGATCCTTTAGGATAGAAGCTGTCAGAAATCCAAATGGCGACAAAACCATTAAGGGTGAGGTTGTATGACCGCTGACAATCACACCCACCCTTGGTGTAGGTGAGTTTAGCCTCGGAGGTGGGGGCCTGCAAGATGCATAAGGGATCATTACTCATGCAATCCCAAAAGGATGATATGGGACCAGATAGATTGTGGAAGCGAAATCGGGCTTCCCAGTAGTCATAATCAGCAAGGTAGGTACAAGAGTTCAATAACAAGTCACACACCCGAGTGTTACCATAGATATAATTCCTTCTAACACTCAACTTGGTAATCCAGGGTCAGGCTCTGTATGGAAATAACAGCCAAGTAAGTAACCACAATGGATCGGAGGCAGGAGGGTAATCTTCGTACAACGGGGTCAAGGTGGGTGCTATAGTAGGATACAGGCCGCTGCACCCCTCCGTGGGATTGGGTGAGGACGACCTGGGAGAACCCACTTTGCTCATGGACATAAATGTTAAAAGGCATGTTGTAATCTGGCAGCCCTAATGCAAGGTGCAGAGGCTAGGGCGGTCTTCAAGGAGGTGAAAGTGGCCTCCGAATCGGAGTCCCAGAAAACATTGTCAGGGGCTGAGGGAAGGGTGAGGTCCTGGAGGAAACGACTGATTCCAGCATAGTTGGGAATCCATATATATCCCTATATCTGCATTTGATAGAATTTATGCCATTAAACAAAAGGGAGAAAATAGCTGGTGAGAAGTGACAGACAAGACGCTAAGGAAGCCACTCTGAACTTATGACACAATCTAATAACCACTATGGCAGCTGAAGTTAGTTCCAATTGACACCATACAGTTTTTGTTGTGCATCCTGGATGATCCCATGTCAATCCACCACAAGTGGCACATTGAGATCTGTGGCTTAATGTCACACAAATTTCTATGCCAGAAAGTAAACTTTTTTTATATATATGAAAGAAAGTTGACAATTAGGGTTAACCCTTAGTGTGCTAATGCCAGTAGCTTATTTTAACATTTAAAACAGGAAATATAACTCAATCTACTTGCTGTGTGACACAATTTGGCATCATCTGTAATTTAAATAGCAACAAGACTGTGGCAAAGTATCAAAAAAATCACAAGATTCAATGGCCATAAATTAATTCATGGCAATAGTGTAAAATGGGCGATCACAGTTCACCACCTGTTACACATCTCTCCTGATTTTCCTATCTGAGAAAGGCGTAAAATGAGCAGCAGATTCAAAATCGCTTATTTTAGGCAAATGACAAAAGTAAAAATTGCCCCAATCTTTCAATATTGAACACCAAAAGAAATGTCTAAATGACTGTCTGAAATATTTGTAATCATGATGTTATCACATTTGTATGAAGTTCCCCATGATATTTTATTGTATTTGATTACATAAATTATTTTAGATGAGTTAACATTAAAATAATGCACAAATGAATTTGTGTTTGTAACATTTGGGTTTTGGAACATTGAGTGAAAAGAAAGAATTTATTGTACCTTTTATGGCCTCAGGATGCCTCAAACTACTTTATAGCGAATGAAGTGCTTTTTTGTTGTAATGTAGGAACTCTTTTTTTCTTAAAATACATTTTATTTAGATAAAAAGCATAAATGTAAGATTCCTCCTGAAAGATTCATACCTTGCCTGTCCACCTGATTTGATTACAGTGATGCCAAATGTGTGGTAGTAGATAAGTTTAATATTAACATAAATCAGTGTTAAGAAGAGACAGTCGGGATTGGATTTAAGCCTCCCTATCACAAGTTCCGTTGCTGAATGTGGGTCTTTACAAAAAAATCCTATCACATGAGCAATATTTGCATAGAATAATTATACAAGTAAATTCTGCAATACTTTAAGCAACGGCAACATGCGCTGACATTTATGACTAAATTAAGCGTAGATGTGGCACAGATCCATAAATCAATGTACATAATGTATAGATCACAACAACATTGTTCCCAATCCTTTCACAGGAGATATGCAACTCCTAATATTATACTACTTTACATTGTACATCTGTATAATACATATGTGTTCATCCTTTAAATATTTTAGAGAATATTTAACAAATAATTCAATAGATTAACAGTTGCAGTAAACTGTTTTCCCAGTTTAGGACCGCCTGTATTTATAGCCTGGATTTTGAAGGACTATGCAAGTGAAGAATCTTTCCATCTTCAGCCATCTGTGCATCGTAAATGCCATGCTAATGTGTTCTGTTCTCTTGGGGGGGTGGGGGGGGTGCATATTTCTCTCCTGATGAATTCCCCATAATTATAAAAGGTCGGATCTTACCTCGCCGGCTGGAGTTCAGGGATTAACCTCAGAAGGGGCCTCTAACCCTGAGGGGGACTCGGACCTCCCTTATCAACTTCCTTGATCGAACGGGGTGTCTAATCCCCTGCGCAGTATTGAAACGGAGCCTCTAACCCCTTATACCCCACCCAAACAGGGTCTCTAACCCCTTGTACCATACCCAAACAGGGCCTTTAACTGCCTGTGCCTTACCCAAACAGGGCCTCTAACCCCCCAAAAAATGGGGCCTCTAACCCCAGAAAAAACAGGACCTCTAACCCTAAACAGGGGATTCGAACCTCCCTTCTACATTATGTATATTGTTCTATGGATCTGTGCCACATTTACGCTTAATTTAGTCAAAAATGTCAGCACATGTTGCTGCTGCTTAAAATATTGTATAATTTACTTGTACAATTATTCTATGCAAATATTGCTCATGTGATAGGATTTTTTTGTAAAGACCCACATTCAGCAACGGAACTTGTGATAGGGAGGCTTAAATCCAATCCCGACTGTCTCTTCTTAACACTGATTTATGTTAATGTTAAACTTATCTACTACCACACATTTGGCATCACTGTAATCAAATCAGGTGGACATGCAAGGTATGAATCTTTCAGGAAGAGTCTTACATTTATGCTTTTTACCGATATAAAATGTATTTTAAGAAAAAAAAGAGTTTCTACATCATAACAGAAACTGCTGATGCTGCTTCCTGATAACGTCCCACAGGTCAGTGCTTGCGTTTCAGCTAGCAACATACTCAGTTTGCCGCAATCAGGAAGCCGCTGTCATGTGAGCCATTGATCGATGAGGCACTGTGCCATTAACCTGTGCAGGCACGTCAAGGGTTGGCCATCTCGGTGGAACCTCCAAGAAACCGTCATCGACTTGGGTACAATCAAGACTATGTAGTCGAGTTGGGTACAATCAACAGTACTCCACCAAGAGTACTCAAACTTCCAAGCTTTATTACTGGACACACGTACAGTGGGATTCACTGCGAGGTGTCCTGTCGAGTCATACAGATGATTGCAGTTTCATTACAGCAAATGAGAAACGCACAACATTCTAATCCTTAATTTACATACATAATCCACCAATCATAGCATAGCTTTTTATCCTTTCTTATCCAATAGAAAACCATTCCCTTCCAATCCATCACTAGCATAATATATCACCACGATCTTGTTTTTGGTATTTGTTCTTGTGCTTGTTTTTGGTTCATCCCCTGGCCATGGTCATGATTAGGAACACAATGTTTAAGAAACCGACACAAGGTTAGATAAGCCACTTCTCTGCATAAGCAACTGCTGACCTCACCCAGGCCTTGTCTGCACATAAGCACTTTCCATTCTTGCTGACAGAGCTGTCTGCCATAGTTGTTGCAATTCAATTTCCACAATAGTGCATTAAAGTAAGGCCCAAATATTGCTGACATGTGCCCATGGGCCTAAGCTAGAAGATGCTGAAAAAAGCTTAAACCTTAGAGGCAGTGACACATGACCAGATTAGTAGGATCTGAATTTGTGTCTGCAGTTAAACTCACTGTCGAAATGTTGGAGGGGCAGCAGGTAAAATTGGAAACCCACCCCCCACCCCCTTAAAAAGGACCATGAAAGTATAAAATCAGATCAGGGGCCACCTTGAATTGTTTGATTGCAGGTGTTATTGGCTGGTGTCAGGTCAGCACAGACAAAGTTTAGAAGTGAGTTATCCTCACTCCACAGCATGTTCTTGGTGCATTGGCTTGGGAACAGCCGGGTTGCTATTATGCCACCAGGATTCAGTCTTAACATTCAGAAAATACTGAATGGTGCTAGCTTTACAAGCAACTGATACAGCACCACCCAATGAGACACTGAACATTCAGACCTACCCCAAATTGCCTTAAACGTATATATAAGGTACCTTTAGGCCCCTCAGCACTGTACAGTACAGAAATATTTTGTTGCCTCGGTATGTGCAGACTCAATAGCTTTGTGGAGGAAAAACTAAATATTGTCAACCTCAAGGTAATGAATTCTTGCAGTGGAGACACAAGTTTTCCCCAATGGTCTCTTGATAAAAATGCACTACATAGGGCAAAACCTGTCTAGAAGGTTCCAGATTCGCCTCTGATCTATTTTAGAGTAGCACTCGGGTTCTTACAATTGGTCTCAAATTGGAAAGAAAAGGAGTAGAATTATCTAGCAGCACTGCTTCTGATCATTATCCAGAGATATCTGCTGGGAAAGTGCATATCAGTGTATATTGGGTGAGCCTAGTTGTGATGCTCCACTGAATGTGCCAGAGCAATGTCTCATATAACACTAGTGGCTCACAAAGAAAAATGGCCACTTGAGTGAGGTATCAGAGGAAAACCAGCATCCATGAAGTCTACATCCAGCAGGATTCATTGTCTTATTTTTAAGGGTAGAGGAGTTCTGTGGCTCTGGGTGTGATAAATAAAATAAAAATGGCTGGATGGTTAAAATCTGAACCTAGCCGGAGATGGATAGAGATTCTGATGTGGTTTCTCGAAAAGAAGGTCCTTTGTTTTATGTTCAGTATTGGGTAATGACACAAGTGTGTGCAGTCAGTATGAATTTGATTGTCTATTGTGGTAAGAGGGGATTATACTGTTGGAGATAGGGGCCAAATTTCCTTTTCTTTCTGCTGGGAGTGCTAACTTTCTGGGCAAGTGATAAAGGTGGAGGGAGGGGGAGGCAAGGGTCTACACCCTTTTTTGTTACCCATGTAGAAGTTGAGATAAGGTGGTTATACAGTAGTTGAGATTCAAGAGGGTGCCACCAAGCAAATGAAAGGATAAAATTGGCCCTCGTATATCTTTTCTCTCTCTGTGTTTGGAGGTAAGATTTTGAGTGATGACTGGAAGTGGACTGGAGCCTTCAACCTTATGTTCCATTTTCAGGTCTTTTTGAGGGGGAATGGGACTTTAGTCAAGCCAGCCCCATACTGTGTGCACAGTGTGTGTAGCACGTGATTTCTTGAATTTGTTCTACCTTGCTTGTCATGTCCTCAATTTTCCACCCACCATCTTTGCCTTGTTCTTGGAGGCCCATTTGGGTGGAGGGAGCAAACTCACACTCACTGGTTGAGCTCCGTGCCATTCCTTGGCATCAGGATGAGTTGGTTGTGTCCAGTGGAAGTTTTAACAGGAGAGTAATGGCCTTTCAACCCTATTGTATATATGATTTAGGAGAATTTCTCTGCTTTCTGTAGTGTTGTGGAGTGGACTTTCAAATCTCGGCGTTTTGTGCAAAGACTCTCAACATTGATATGAAAATCTCCAAAAGGTAAATGTACTTTCATCTAAACCTGGAAAGTGATTGGCATTGGTTCCTTTCTACAGGATCTTAAACCTGACACATAATCAGACAGAAAGTAGTAACTGTTCTCAGGGTCCACCTATTACACTAGGGTGGGTTATACAAGTACATAAGGTAGCAGTGCGCACACAATCAATCTGCTGATGCTTGACAGTTGATCCACTTGCTTGTAATGGATATGCACATACCTGAGCACAATAGACCTCTGCAACAGATCCATATGCAAGTGCACGCAATAGATCCTCTCACAAGGCCACACAGATTGACTGATGTGTGCACAGTATGTTGTGTTAAAGGAGCCCAGACAATCACTGTCCAGTTCAAACATGGTTTCATTGCTAATAGTATGACTGGTTATAATTAGCTGTTGTGATTGATCCATTTTCCCAATTATTTTCTCTGCCAGGAGTTCTGTGTTAATGGTTATCCGTAAGATGCAATATGCTCCCGATAAGCCGATTTTTCAGCCAGTGGCTAAAACTACCAGACAATTCCTCATGTCAGACAAACCTCTCCACCTAGAAGCATCACTCAACAAAGAGGTGAGCTTTTGATAAATCAGGTTTTATCTTGGCAGTCGGAGACAAACAGAGATACTGGAGGCGATTCTCCCAAATAAATTTTAAGTGCCGAATTCATGTGAAAACTGGAGTAACTCCCGCCGATTTTTTAGCATGACTTTCAGAATGAATCTCCCACACTCTGAGCACTGCAGAATGCCCTAGCGGGATTCACTCTGAAAATCAGGGGCTGGAGAATCCGTAGCAAAGTGCTGAGCGGACCACTGCGCATGCGCTGATCAGTCAGCTGGCTAGCTCCACGAACCTGCATTGCTGCCCTTCCGACACCTCCGCCCCCTCACCCCCCGATCGCTGGTTTGGCGGACCTCTCTGGGAAAGCCCTGATGTCCCCACCCCAGCCAGCCCCGATCTCCCCGACTCTCCCCACCCCTGCAGCCCTGATTCCCCCCCGGCAGTCCCAACATCCCCTCTTCCCCCACCTGGATGGCCAACCCGATCACCCTCTTCCCTCCCTCTGCCACCAATCCCTGTGCAGAGTGGCAGCAGGCCCCCCCAACCCCCACCGATCAAGCCCCTAAAGCCCCCCAGTAGGCTCCTCCCCCTTTAGCCCTGCCCCCTTGGCATTGTCCAGTGGGCAGTGTCAAGGTGCTCTTGGGCATTGCCAGTTTATGCCTTGGTAGTGCCAGGGGGCCAGGCTGGCAATGCCCAGGGGGCACTCCAACCTTACCCCCATCCTCCATGGCCTCTGTTCCCTCCAGCAGGGTCGGCCACCTGTTCCCGTTAGTGGGGAGCTGTAGTAAACCCCACTGGAGGGATCCACTCCTGGTGGGGGTGGGGAGAGATGCTAGCGAGTCCAGAGACTTCAGTTCCTGGCCCGCTAATGCAATGGAAATGGCAATTTAAATATTTAAATCAGCTCTGCGCCAATTCCTGGCACGGAACTGATTACTCCAAAATCCTTGGAGCTGGAGATGTGTGCCCTGCGGCCTCCGCTGATGTCTCCCGGTCCGTTGTGCTGCTAGAGCAATGCAGCGGGCTCGGAGAATTGTCCCC